>NC_091165.1:5611857-5661857 GCF_040958095.1 Procambarus clarkii
GTGAAGCGGCAGAGTAAGGAGCCCAAAAAGGAGCTGAAAGTGGAAAGGAGGATGATGGGCAGGATGAAGTGAGATCCCAGGGATCGAGTAGGAGCAGCAAGAGTAGCCGCAGTAGCAGGAGTAGCCGGAATAGGAACTTGGAGAGATTCCAGTTAGAACTCCATATGCAGCAACAACGAGAGGACAAGGAGAGACAATTCCATCTGGAAAAGATGAAGTTAGAACTCCAGATGAAAAAGGAAGTAGAAAAAGAGAAAATAAGACTGGAGGTAGAAAAAGAGAAAGCCAGGCTAGACGTGGAGAAAGAAAAAGAGAAAGCAAGACTAGAGGTGGAGAAAGAAAAAGAGAAAACCAGAATAAGAGCACTGGAGTTGGAACAAGAAAAGGAAAAAGAGAAAACCAGAATAAGAGAATTGGAGTTGGAACAAGAAAAAGAGAAAGAAAAAGCCCAGGTCGAAAAAGAAAAAGAGACCATAATAAATGCAGATAGAAGCGAACAGAACTTTGGCTGAACAAAGGATTGAACATGGGTTGCCAGAGAGTACCACCCAGGTATCACTCTCACCAGATGTTAGGGTTAGGGAGAAGGACATTCCCTTGTTTGTGCCCGAAGAGGCAGAGAGCTTCTTCGAGCATTTTGAAAAAGTAGCCAGTATCCAAAAGTGGCCACAGGAGGAATGGGCCCAGCTGGTCCAGTTAAGATTGACCGGTGCAGCCAGAGAGGCATACACCCAATTGTCACTAGAAGAGTGCCAGGATTATGCCACGGCTAAGAGCAGCATATTGCGCTCGTTTCAGCTAACCCCAGAAGCTTATACGAAACGCTTCAGAGAGATGGTGAAGGTTGGAGCATGTACTTTTGCTGAGACAGCAAGGGATCTGGAAAGACGATTCCAGAAGGGGATTGAGGTTGCTGGAGTTGGATCTTACGCTGACCTGAAGCAACTGATGGTCATGGAGAAGTTCTTGGAGATGATGCATCCTGAAACAAAGTTCAAGATCCAAGAAGCAGGGGTAAAGGAGGTGAAAGATGACGCAGGTAGGGTAGCTATGATTACGGAAAAATACAAGAGCTTGAGGGAGAACAGAGTGAGAAGCGAGGCGAGATGCAGCAATGGCAGTTCCAGTGGAGTATAGGGAGGAAGAAATTATGAAAGGCCCAGAAGAGTCTGGGGTGAGAATAATTTTGATAAATGGGCAGATAAACGTAAGTACCTTAAAACTCAGAAGAGTAGGTCGCGCACTTCGTCTGAAAGTGAAGATGGAGGAGCTAAACGAGAAACTAATCGTTATCCTGGAAATCAAGAGTCCAGTAAAGCCCCACTGAGTGCAGGTAGTGTACCTGGCTCGAGGAACTCTCATGCGAGTGGACAAAGTCAGAGCCACTCTGGTACATATAGAAGAGACTTTTCCCAGATGAGATGTTACCAATGTAACAGGTTAGGTCACGTGATGCGAGATTGTCGGCAGGGCAAAAGAGTTGTGACCCTGACCATGTGTGACCCCCGAAGTAAATATACTAATGTGTTCCAAGACAAACCACAGAAAGTGAACTTAGTGAACGAGCGATATAGGCCGTTCATGAGCAAAGGTTGAATCAGTATAGGAGGCCAACCTGAGGTAGAAGTTGGTATCTTAAGAGATACCGGAGCTAATCAGAGCTTGATTACAAGAAGCCTGATTGGGAATGATCGACGGTTAGCTGGCAGGAGTAAGATGAAAGTATATGGGTTATTGTCTGAGTGACATGCCCGTATGTGCTGTCCAGCTAAGGTCAGAATATATGTCTGTAGAGGTGATGTTGGGAGTGTGCCTCGACATACCTATTCCAGGAGTCCAAGTGATCCTGGGGAATGACTTGTGCGGGACAAAAGTGTTGCCAAGAGTCATAGTGGAGGCTGTGCCAGAGGAGTGCCCAGACGGCCACGGCACGGGTGGGACACCTGAGAGTGTGAACCTGACTGACATCCGAGGAGATGAGTCAGGAGACCGCCAAGCCATTGAGTACCCTTCTCGGTAGTGATGAAGGCAAAGGTGGCCGACGAGAAAGACACTGGAGAAGATGAAACAGTGTCGATTCAGCCGGTGGAAGATATCGACGTAGATATAGCATGGTTATTTGAGGAAGGTCCGACTCAGGAAGATGAAGTCTAGGTGAGGTCAAAAGTGAAGATGGCCCAGCCGAAGAAAAATCATGTGAGAGAGTGAACCTGAGTAGACCCCAGCCTGCTTAAATTAAGAGTGGGAAGGTGAATGCAACTGTGTTGAGCAGAAATGAGGAAGGATGTGGACAGACTGAGGATGGGAGTAGAGCGTCAACTTGTCCACGAGCACAGAGGCATTTGGATAGTGGAGTTAAGTTGTGGGAGATATCAAGAATTGACATGTTTCGCAGAAAACGTGGAGGGGAGATAGTGAAGAAGAGTAATAGCCGCGAAAATGAAAGGAGAAGAGACAGTATGTGTGGAGAGACGCTTACGAGCACTCTAGGAGAGGTAAAGCGATATGTACAATCGAGTGCTGTTGGGTGTAGTACAGTGCTCGAAGAAACTTTTAGGGAACGAAGAAGAGTTGAAGGAGAAGAAAGGGAGTTGTACAGAGGTGAGAAGTGTGGGAAGAGGATGATGGTACAAGCATGGAGGAATAGAAGAAAGCCGAGGACTCGATGGATGTCGAACCGGATGAGGTCTCGGATAAATGAGGAGACGAAAGGGAGGATCGTCGGTGAAGACGAGGGAGTAAAGTATGATGACAGGAGACGGAAGTATAATGGCAGTAGATGGAAGTGTGAAGACAACAGAGGAGGTACAGACAGTAGATGTCTGACTCTGGACGTGAAGAGAAGAAGACGAGGAAACGGAGGGTGGAAACAATTAGTAGAGTAGACCGATGGAGTGCAGGCGTCCAAGGAGGACACCCTAGCCAAGAGGTGCCAGAGAAGTCAGATCGTTTGTGAGAAGATCATGTTTCTGGCGAGTTGGGAGCCAGATATTGCAAATTACAAGGCGCGACCGGATCTGCAGCGTACATCGATGATATTGTAGTGTTCGCTGATTCCTGGAAGGATTACGTGGATCGACTTTTAGATTTGTTCGATCGATTGGAGAAGGCCAACATGACGATCAACTTAGCAAAAAGTGAGTTCGGGAGAGCCCGCCTGGAGTACCTTGGATATATAGTAGGGCAAGGCGAGGTTGCTCTGGTAAGAACAAAGATGGAGGCCATTGACAACTTCCCGGTGCCCAGGAGTAAGAAAGAATTGTTGAGATACCTCGGTATGATTGGATATTACCGGAAGTTCTGTGAAAATTTCTCCACCATAGCCGCTCCTATGACGAGTTTGCTATCAAAGAGCAAGAAGTGGGAGTGGAATGGAACATCACAGGAAGCGTTTGAAAAGACCAAAAGACTGTTGACCGAGGCGCCTGGACTAGTGTCGCCAGATTTTGGAGCACCGTTTACGTTATTTGTAGATGCCAGTGATATAGGGGCTGGAGCTGTACTGACGCAGCAGAGTGATGGAATTTACCGCCCCTTGTCCTTCTTTTCGAAGAAGTTCGTTAAGCACCAGAGGTCGTACAGTACTGTCGAGAAAGAGACTTTGGCCCTAGTGATGGCATTGAAACATTTTGAAGTGTATGTGAGTGGGGGAGGACACCCAGTAATGGTGTATACAGACCGTAATCCCCTAGTTTTCCTGAGGAAAATGAAGCATGCAAACCAGAGGTTGATCAGATGGTTTGTATTGCTCCAAGAGTATGACCTGGTGATAACGCACATAAGAGGGCGAGACAATGTAGTAGCTGATGCGTTATCTCGAGCCTAGCCACTAGAATAATTATCAAAAACAAGGGGGAGGGAGTGTTATGATCCCAGGTAACCAAAAAACGAGTCTCCCCTTTGAGAATTATTCTATCAAGCCTGACCTGACTAGACGGTCCAGGAAATATAGAGGTGAAGATACAGATGTAAAACAGTTGGTTGGATATGATGAACAATTTGAGATTATGGGCAATGAATAAGAAAATAGATAAATGACTGGTTAGGAGATGTGGATAATTTGCTGGAGGCATGAGGCTCGCTTCTGGAGGGCTTTGACACTCACTTGAGGCCAGACATCGCAAGGGGAAGCTGTGCTCCGTTTGAGCTCCCATCAGAAAGGAACCCCTAGTGATATATCTCCAAGAGAAGAAAAGTGTGCAGACGTGCCAGCTGTGGAATCGAGCTGGGAACGTTGTGGTCTCAAGTCCTGGACGGCGAGGAGTGTTTATTAAGCTGCCTAGAGACATTATAGTGGGCCGTGGGAGTGCCCTAACCAGGCTCCGTCAGAGGGAGGAGCGCCCTTGACTAGACAATCTGTGGTAAGCACGATTTAAGCCAGTTCATAGTGATTAGTTGGTCGTGTGTCCAGCGACAGTAGCAATGTTTATTGATAAATTAGACATGTTTTGATAAGGCAGAAGGCCTAAAATAAGAGAGTGGAGAGGGAAGAACATCCTGGAGGACGGAGTGACGTCCGTCTCCTCTGAGCGCTGGCAGGTGACTGAGGGAGCCCATCTCCTGACGGCAGAGGACCCTCCCAGAGTGAGTGAGGACCACCGGGCAAGGCGGAGCATGGACCAGCCCAAAACGGGGGAGTCCACTCTCACAGAATGTAGAGAGCAAATAGATGTTGGAGGCAAACATATTGTGTGGTGATTTTTGTTTATGTGTTTAAGGGGAAACATTTTTATTGGAGTGTCACTGGGTTGCAGGTTTGTCTTCGGGGAAGAAGTTGCTGAGAACATCGAAGCCAGCACAGAGAGAGTAGTTGATGAGACTCCAAGGTAGTGGAGGAGCAGAACCTCGAGCTGTGAGGAGAAGCAGTGAAGAGGAGTGTCACACGCTTCTGTAGAGGTGGTGAAGCACCATAGTTGGTCGAGGGAACTTCATGGTGTAGCAGCCAGGAGAGCTGTGGAGGACCCTAGTAGAAGTGGTGAAGCTCCATAGTTGCTCAAGGAAAACTTCATGGTGTAGCAGCCTGGAGGAGCTGCAGAGGATCCTGGTAGTTAAACCCGGAAGAACCTGAAGAGATCAGGGTAGTGAACTTCCAGATGTGGAAGGAAAGTTCTTAATGATTACTTGTAGGGAGGTGATAGAGTGTTTGGTTGTCATTAGCGTGCAAGATGCAGTGAGAGGTGAGTGATTGTTTGTCATTCTTGTGCTGAGGAGTGTTTATACTGAAGTATAGAGTTACAGTCGTTGGCGGGATTACCTACAGATGTATGTGTTCTAAGACTGATAGGGTGATCGATTGATCATTGTTGTGTATCAAGGAACATTTATACTGATATATATATGTTATTGCATTCATACGCTGATTTTCCTTGTACATGTTTATATATATATATATATATATATATATATATATATATATATATATATATATATATATATATATATATATATATATATATATATATATATATATATATATATATATATATATATATATATATATATATATATATATATATATATATATATTGTGACGGTAAAGCGTTGGAGTTCGGCTGTTTCAAAAGCTGGGGACAGGGCCTCGTCACATAGCAAAAAAAAAAAGAGAAGATTTTCCTTTCGTCTGTGGTAAGGTAATGGGAAGACACACAAAACACAAAGTATAAACAATGAAATTTTTAATTACTCTAGAAAACAAGATATGAATAAAGACAATCTCGTAAAATTCAAAACAAGTCAACAAACAAAACAACATGAATAATTACTGGCAATGAAAATTTTACTCTAAGACAAAAATGCAAGTTATAGTGATAGCAATATAAATAAGGTGAGGTGCTGGGAATACTGGCTTCAAGCTGCCACCTCAGTACACGACAGCCAGGGTTTAGTCTACTAATAGAGAGATGTCAACTCCAAGGAGCACAGATATATTCTGAGGAGTCGGCGTGCTGCTGACCCTGTCGTCGACTCATGGGGTGGCGTGAGTGCAGGTGCTGTGAGACACCAGCCAATCAGCAACAGGCAGGCGGAGAATGAGCAGTTTGCTGGTTTACGGCGGGAGGAAGCCGGTGTGTCTGGTGGTGCACTGGTACGCTTTGCTTCCTGGGCAAAACGTTTGGCGATACCGGTGGACGTATCTTCAATATAATATCTTGTACTTGAAAGAAGTAAATGTGTAGGGAAGAGCAGGCTCAATCTCTCTTGAAAGAGATTATCGTCACAATATATATATATACATATATATATATATATATATATATATATATATATATATATATATATATATATATATATATATATATATATATATATATATATATATATATATATATATATATTAGTATATTTTGGTAGCAGTCTTTCCTGTAGACATATATTATTAAATATGACCGAAAAAGTAAGATTAATAATTCTAACACGAATTTTCTCAATCTTTCGTACATTACGCTTCACTGTTGGAGGTAAATCAAAAATCACTTCTCCAAAATTCATTTTTATTTCTAGTCTGACGCGACACGGGCGCGTTTCGTAAAACTTATTACATTTTCAAAGACTTCACAAATACACAACTGATTAGAACTTACGTCTCTCTGATATTATATCTACATTTGAGTGAGGTGGGAAGGGTGATGTGGCATTAACACAAGACAGAACAGGAGGGGATATTAATAGGGTATTAAAAGTATCAACACAAGACAGAACAGAAACAATGGGTATTGAATAGAAGTGTTTGTAGAAAGCCTATTGGTCCATATTTCTTGATGCTTCTATATTGGAGCGGAGTCTTGAGGTGGGTAGAATATAGTTGTGCAATAATTGGCTGTTGATTGCTGGTGTTGACTTCTTGATGTGTAGTGCCTCGCAAACGTCAAGCCGCCTGCTATCGCTGTATCTATCGATGATTTCTGTGTTGTTTACTAGGATTTCTCTGGCGATGGTTTGGTTATGGGAAGAGAAACCATAACCAAACCATAATATCAGAGAGACGTAAGTTCTAATCAGTTGTGTATTTGTGAAGTCTTTGAAAATGTAATAAGTTTTACGAAACGCGCCCGTGTCGCGTCAGACTAGAAATAAAAATGAATTTTGGAGAAGTGATTTTTGATTTACCTCCAACAGTGAAGCGTAATGTACGAAAGATTGAGAAAATTCGTGTTAGAATTATTAATCTTACTTTTTCGGTCATATTTAATAATATATATATATATATATATATATATATGTCGTACCTAATAGCCAGAACTCACTTCTTGGCCTACTATGCAAGGCCCGATTTGCCTAATAAGCCAAGTTTTCGTGAATTAATGTTTTTTCGACTACCTAACCTACCTAACCTAACCTAACCTAACTTTTTCCGCTACCTAACCCAACGTAACCTATAAAGATAGGTTAGGTTAGGTTAGGTAGGGTTGGTTAGGTTCGGTCATATATCTACGTTAATTTTAACTCTAATAAAAAAAATTGACCTCATACATAACGAAATGGGTAGCTTTATCATTTCATAAGAAAAAAAATTGAGAAAATATATTAATTCAGGAAAACTTGACTTATTAGGCAAATCGGGCCTTGCATAGTAGGCCGAGTACGACATTCTGGCTACTAGGTACAACATATATATATATATATATATATATATATATATATATATATATATATATATATATATATATATATATATATATATATATTCTATATATATATATATATACTATATATATATATATTCTCTTGCTGATAGTGCAATATTGTATGATAAGACTTGATCTACTTGAGGAGGATGGTAATATTAGGTGGTGAATCAGGAGATAGGATACCACTTGATAAGCAGATGATAGAGTTCTGATGGTGTTGGAGTGCAACCTGACTGAAATAGTATAGAGTGTAGGATTCATTATTATTGTATGTGTGTATGTATTGTGTATGTGCTTTGTCCAGTAAATGTATTCAAATTTGCTGGTGTTTGCCCTTGTCCTAGTAGGGCTTCCCAGGAAGTAGTAAAGAAGAAGAAGAAGAGAGAGAGAGAGAGAGAGAGAGAGAGAGAGAGAGAGAGAGAGAGAGAGAGAGAGAGAGAGAGAGAGAGAGAGAGAGAGAGAGAGAGAGAGAGAACCAAGAACCACTGCTGTGGACAGGGTAAGACGGAAAACTAATAAATCAAAGGGGATTGAGGAGATCATATCACCAAAGGAGAGAGTGGGGAGTCACAGCGGCTCGAGTGGGTGTGTGCACGTGACAACGAGGCCAAGTGTTGGAGCCGTTTCCCCTAAACGTGTGACATTGAGCCCCTCTCCAAGAGCCAGAAGTGCCCAGTGTGATCTCCTGGTGAAGTATAAGCACTCTACAAATCTTAATGGGTTTGTAACTCTGCACTGTGTTAGATAATTTCTAATGATCTGTCGGGCATTTCTGTACAATGCTGACATTACTCTGCGGGAGATCAAGGAGAGCAGGTGGTCAATATGATTGAAAACAATGCACAAATTTGATTTGGACGTGACCTGTTGGACGTATTAACGCACACATCCCAGTGTCGGTCGTTCTCCAATAAATTCAGAGCATGACATGCACTACGGAAGGTGGCAGGTGTATCGTCGTTTACAAATCTCAATTGCTGGAAAGACATTTAACCGGGCACATTTATCAACAGCATGTGAAGAAAGAAGTATTCATCTTGTCTGGGATGCACGGTGTACAATCTGCCTATCGTAGTTTGTTTGAATATGCCAGATTGTCCGTCGACTCGATTTCCTCGTTTTCGTTGTTCAAATTATTTTCTACTGGCATTCCATGGCAATTCCGAATACAGCAGTGTTTTCTCCAACGTGTCATTTTGACAAAATGTGAAGAATGCAGTTAACGTTGTAGCCGGTGGATTCGTGGTTATTTGTGGCACATATCCAGATGTAAAATATATGCATTGTCCAGTTTCTTGTTTTCACAACAAAAAAAACTAACGAAATATTTCAATTCAAATGCAGATCAATCAACACAGCTCAATTCCACTGCTAATTGCACTGAAAAATAAGAAAAACAATTAAAAAAGGAAATGAAAAAATAAAAAATAAAAAATAAACTATACTCATGAAATGAACGGTATAGTAAAAAACATAGCTCAATTCCAACGTAATGTCACGCAAAACAATTAAATCAAAATGAAAATCAATCAAAATCTATGAAAATTTAATTTAACAATGCAATTGCAAACATAAAACTGGATTCGTAACATATTTAGAATAGCGTGTGTTGATTTTACATCCAACAGATAGCGCTGTTTTAAAAATATTATTTTTTTTACCTATCATATGTGTGGCAACTATATAGTACATATATAAAAACATGCACGTATTCGAATGGAACGTTATGTCAACATTTCAAAGCAACCGGTGAAGAACTTTCTGAGATTACAGCCTGTGTTGCTCTTACATCCAACAGATGGCGCTGTTTAAAAAAAAAAACCACTTCGACCAATCATCAGCCAGATACCCACACCCACGTACAGACTGGCAAAGTGACTCAACGGCTTGCTGACCCCTTATGTCCTTTGCGCCTTCAGCCTGAAGTCTCCAAAGGAATTTGTTGACTTACTGCGAGGAACACAGGCCACAGGGATAAGAGCCTCGTTGGACGTATAATCACTGTTTTCCAACGTACCTGTGGATGAAACAATCGGGATGATAGCGGACAGAGTGTATCGTGATCCGGCCTGTTCTCCTCTTGACATACCAGAAAACATTGTAAGGAAACTACTCAAAGCTTGTACTAAAGAGGCACCCTTCTTGAGCCCGGATGGGCACATGTATAAGCAAGTAGATGGGGTCGCCATGGGTTCTCCCCTAGGTGTCCTGTTTGCGAACTTCTACATGGGTACCATCGAACAGAAGGTCTTAGTCGACATGAACTTGAAACCGGACATATACTGCAGGTATGTTGGCGACATTTTCACACAGGTACCTGATGTCAGACATCTGCAAGAGCTGAAAGAGGCATTTGAGCGGAATTCTGTGTTGTGTTTCACTTACGAAATGGAGAAGGATGGGAAGCTGCCCTTTCTAGATGTAACAGTCATGAAAAGGAGCGGAGGTTTCCACACTGCAGTCTACACTAAGGAAACAAACATAGGAATGTGCCTCAATGCCAACAGTGACTGCCCAGACAGGTACAAGAGGAATGTTGTTAACGCTTATGTCGACCGTGCTCTCAGCCACAGCTCAGGATGGAAGCAAGTCGAAGAAGAACTCTGTAGGGTAAGGCAGGTCCTAGTCAACAACGGCTTCTCCAATGGTTTCATTGAAGTCATCATAAGAAGGAAGGTGAAACGCCATGCAACCTCTGAAGAGACAACTAACACAACACCTGTACCCCCTATTAGACTATTTTACAGGAACTTCTTTTCCACAGCCCATAAAACGGAGGAAAGGGTCCTGAAAGATATTGTTGATAGGAACGTTATTCCTACAGACAAAAATCAGAAGATACAATTGACGATTTACTATAAAACCAAGAAAACGGCCAACCTACTCATGAGAAACTCTCCAGACACAAAGCAGAACGCTTTAAAAGAGACCAACGTCGTCTATGCCTTCAAATGCCCACTTGGGGACTGTAAGCCTCAAAGAACTCAGTATATAGGCAAGACAACAACATCTCTTTCCAGGCGATTAACGATGCATAAGCAACAGGGCTCCAACAACAAGGAACAAGGAACATATAATCTCTTCCCACAACCAGACCATCACCAGAGAAATCTTAACAAACAACACAGAAATCATCGATAGGTACAGCAAGTGCAGGCGGCTTGACATCTGCGAGGCACTATACATCAAGAAGTCAACACTAGCAATCAACAGCAATTAATGCACAACTATGTTCTACCCACTTCAAGACTCCACACCAATATAGAAGCATCAAGAAATATGGACCAATAGGCCCTTTGCAGTTACTTCCATTCTTCCCTTTAATTTACCCAATATATACCCATTGTTTCGTGTTCTGTCATGTGTTGAAAGTTTTGTTCACCTCTGTTGTAACATATCACCTCACCCAAATGCAGATATATAAGATGAAAGCTGTTTAAATTATAGCATAGAAGAACTCTGTTTAGCGTTTGCAGGTTATAGTTGTGTATGTGTATCTTGAGGTTATCTTCAGATGATTTCGGGGCTTTAGTGTCCCCGCGGCCATGTCCTCGACCAGGCCTCCACCCCCAGGAAGCAGCCCCTGACAGCTGACTAACACCCAGGTACCTCTTTTACTGCTAGGTAACAGGGGTATAGGGTGAAAGAAACTCTGCCCATTGTTTCTCGCCGGCGCCTGGGATCGAACCCGGGTAACGAACCGAACCCCGTGTAAACCAAAGTCTTTGAAAATGTAATATGTTATTACGAAACGCGTTTAAGCGTCGTGTCAGACTAGAAATAAAAATGAATTTTGGAGAATTGATTTTTCATTTACCATCAACAGTGAAAAGAAACATAAGAAATATTGAGAAAATTCGTGTTAGAATTATTAATCTTACTTTTTCGATCATGATCATGTGGATTAAGGCATCCTGTACATACCAGTTGCGTTGCCTCTGGCAGTATGGGTTCAAGTCACTTTTGGGGTGTGAGTTTTCAGTTGCATATAGTCCTGGGGACCATTCAGGTTTGTTCACATTTGTGTTCCACACATGTGCCCCAAAGAATGAGGTGATTTGATAAAATGCTATGCCCAAGATTACCATCCGAGTGCCAGCGGGGAAGTGGTTCAAATAGCTTCGGCTATCACTTCCTTATGTCAGGTCGAGATGGTCAAGTGGATTAAAGCATCCTGTACATACCAGTTGCGTTGCTCCTGGAAGTATGGGTTCGAGTCACTTCTGGGGTGTGAGTTTTCAGTTGCATATAGTCCTGGGAACCATTTGGTTTGTTCGCATATGTGTTCCACACGTGTGCCCCAAAGAATGAGGAGATTTGATAAAATGCTATGCCCAAGGTTACCATCCGACTGCCGGCGGGGAAGTGGATCAAACAGCTTTGGCTATCACTTCCTTATGTCCGGTAGTGATGGTCAAGTGGATTAAGGCGTCCTGAATAGGATTAAGGCGTCTGACGTTCGCGTTCAGCGTTAGAGAGTTCTAGCTTCAATTTCATGTCTGCCAAGGTGCTCTTATCTACAATTAAATATTGTTCATGAGAATCTGCTGTAATAACATCATTATCAAAAAGATAATCCCAAATAAGATTGTGTAGATCAGTTTTAGTGGCTCCATGTGAGGCTATCAGATGTTACGGACCCGAGCCCTGCGTCCGAGCACAGAGCAGTGACGACCACGCCATCTGTGGGTCAGCTCCCGAAACCCCCTCCAAATGGACGGCGCCATCAAGTGAGGACAGGAAATACCAGCCACCAGGGCTAGTTTCCCGTCCTGATCAGCTCATAACACAGCTGCTGCTGACCTCTGGTGAGGTGGCGCTTAAACAGCAACGCCATCTATGAAGTGGATAGGTGGGCGTTTGGGTCTGAGCCGGTAAGTGACATGCCCTAGAGTGTCCCTAGTACTGATGACGTGTCTGATTACAGAGTCGACCTGGGACTGCTGAATCGGACAGTGGATCAGTCTACCCAAGGCAGCCGTCTTGTCTTCAAGCGTTTGCTGCAGCAACTGTGAGTCGCCCCACCGGATGAACACTGTGGTGTTAGCCTGCCTGTGAAGTGGCAGTTGAGGGATTGTCATACCTGGGACTGACTGGTGGAGACTCTTAACCACTGGGGTGTTGTGGAAAGGAGAGTGACCTGTGGGATCACACGAGGCTCCTGACTAGGGCGCGACCTTAGCATCGTTCGTGGAGTGGCCTAACCAGCGTTGCTGATCGGAACCTGCCAGCTACGGGCTGGATTTGTGGTTGACTGCCTCCACGACGGTGCCCCCAGTGGAACTGTGATTTGGCTGGCCTGTGGCCAGGGTAGACTCAAGAGAATCGAAGGATTCGTCGTGAGGCCACAAGAGGACCAAGACCTTAGCATTGTTGAGCACTGTGAACGTCCGGAGTCTTCAGAGGAAGGCGATGTTGTGTATAATAGTGTTTAACCCCCCCCCCCCCGTGTGTAACCTTTTATATATTTTATATATTATTTATGGTGACGGTAATAATTATATTATTAAGTTTTTGCCTTTATTTCCCTTCCCCTTTAATTTACTTGCGTTATGGATCACATCCCTTGAAAGCCACTACTAGCTTGGGGCCGGATACCCTACCTCAAACAACATCAGAGAAAGAACCCGGTTGCGACCCGAGAGGGCAGTAACATAATTGGCATCCCCAGCGGGATCCGACCCCTTGTCAAGTATGTTTGACAGGGGTGGTGAAGTGGCGTAATCCCTGTAAATAATTCCCCCTGTGTGTGACTATTAGGATGTTATACGTCCTGTGCGGTGCTCAGAGTGACTAAGTGCAATATTGTGCAGTGCGGTGCTCGCTGTGATTAAGTGCAATATTGTGTAGTGCGGTGCTCGGTGTGATTCAGTGCAATATTGTGGAGCGATGTGCTTGCTGTGATTAAGTGCAATATTGTGTAGCGCAGTACCCGGTGTAATTACGTGCAATATTGGCAAGTGCAGTGTTTGGTGCGATAAAAGTGCAATATTGACGTAGAACAGTGCTCGGTGCGTTAAGTGCTAAAGTGAGAGCGGTGTGTTAAGTGCTAGTGTTCCGTCTCAGTGACAATGGCAGAAAAATCGACCATCGACGATCTGGACGATGTTCAGGCTTTTCTGAACAGGGAGGACTGTCTTGCCAGATTAAAATATCTGGGCAAACAGGAATTCGTACTGGTGAGTGCCTACCTGGAGATCAAGATCCGTGCCAGTGATTCCCATGTGGAGATCTTGTCCAAGGTTCACCGGCATTTGAAGGCCGAAGAAAAACAGGAAGATGAGGCACTAGGTACAAAAGAAGGTGAGGAAATAGCTTCCACTGAAAAGGAAGATAAAGGCAGCGACATTGACAGCGATGCAGGTGAGCTGAATATTAGCTTGCTAACAGTCAAAATGCGTGCCTTGGAAATAAATCGCGAGATAGAATGGAAGAAATTAGAAATGGAAAGAGAGAGACAAGATAAAGAATTAGAGATAAGGCGTTTAGAATTAGAACGAGAAGAAAGAAGAGACGAGCGAGAAAGGGTAGAGAAAGAGCGAGAAAAGGAAGAGAAACAGCGAGAGAGAGAAGAAAAAGAAAGACAGAGACAACATGAACTAGAAGTATTACGGTTAGGTGGTGGGAGGCAAAGAATGGAAACAAGTGTTTTCGATCCGGTAAGGAACATCAAAATGGTCCCAAAATTCAATGAGAAGGAAGTGTCGAAGTTCTTCGCGGCCTTCGAGAAAGTCGCTGCCTCTTTGGAGTGGCCAAGGGAGAATTGGGCCATCATGATACAGTCAGTCTTGACTGGGAAGGCCCAAATCGCCTACTCCACGTTGTCCCTTGACGACTCCGGCGATTATGACAAGGTGAAGAAGGTCGTGCTCATGGCGTACCAATTAGTACCTGAGGCTAACAGGCAGAAGTTCAGGAACCTGAAAAAGACCTCAGAGCACACTTTCACCGAATTCGCCGCTATCAAGGAGCGACTTTTCCAGGAATGGTGTGCCTTTCGGAAGGTGGAGACCAAAGAAGACCTCGAGCAGCTCATACTGTTAGAGGACTTCAAGGATTGTTTGTCTGGAGACCTGAAGACATACTTAGAAGAGCAGCAGGTGGAGACCTTAAGTGCGGCTGCCACCATGGCTGAAGAATACATTCTAACGCATAGGCCTTCTGCTAAGTATGTCCCGAGGAATTACCCACGCCGGTTTGACAAACCTCGTCATGACGAAGAGGAGACCCCCGTCCCACAAAGCGCTAAGAAGACGCCCCCAAGTAGCCCTCGAAGGACCAGTCCTAACAGTCCGAAACACCGAAGTCCGAGGACGAATGTGGTGTGCTGGACTTGTGGGCAGAAAGGGCATGTAGCTGCTATGTGCCGAGGCAGAAGAGGTAGCGGCGCTCGTAGGGAGGTGATGTTGATGAGCTGTGTGGCACCACCAGAGGGAACCCCGTCCCTGATGACTAGTCAGGAAGGACCAAGTTTCTTTGCCCCTCACACTTCAAGCGGGTATGTGTCGAGTGATCATACTGGTAGATCAGTTGTAGTGCTCAGAGATAGTGGAGCAGCCCAGTCCCTGCTCGTGAAAAACTCGTTACTCGAGGGAATGAGAGTAGATGGGAGACACAAGGTTGTCCTGGTTGGGTTTCCTAGGACGCGGTACGTCGCCCCCTTAGTGCCAGTACATCTTGACTCGCCTTACTTCAGCGGCACATGTGCGTTGGCAGTAGTCGATACCCTACCTATAGCTGGGATTGACGTGGTACTAGCCAACGACTTGGTGACAGATTGGAGTAACAATCATCCCAAGGTTGTGGACGAGTCTGCCGGAACAGCAAGGTCTGAGGTAACAGCAGGCAGTGGTAATATCCAGGTACAGACAGACCCGGATTTAAATATGTTTAATCCTTCCTCGCACCCACAGATCGACAGCATTATAGCAGAGTCTCCTGATTCTTCTCCCGACGAGGAACATGAGGTTACGATGTCAGAAGCGAATGAGCAAGAAGAGAGGTCTCGTGTGCAAGCACCCACGGATACCAAAGAGTCTGGAGCGAAGGCGGACGAGTACTTGCGGTATGGCAAAGTACAGCGTTCATTGAACCGGCCAGAGATTCCCCAGACGTCGGAGGTATGTGAGGTATGTGTGAAGGTTCTAGAGCCCTCTTCGGTCCAAACCAGGCTAATGGATATAGCCGGCTATGGACAGGACAAGCTCATGAAACTTGTACCTAAGCTAACCAAATGTTTCTTAGCGGTGTTTTGTTTTGTTCTCGTGTGTGTTCTCAGTAAGGACCAGTGTACGACCCGACAGATGATGGCTCCCTTGAACATCGTGAAGAGATCCCAGGGATTGGAGACGTGCACTGTGAGTGTTGCAGTTAAAGAAGGGACCTGGAAGGTGATGGTAGATACAGGAGGTACGAGATGTGATATTATGAGTGACTGTTTCCGACAGTTTGACACCCCTCGTGTGATTGCTGAGCTGGGATGCATCGTTATACGGAACGTTGGTCGACCTGACGGTGGCAGAGTGAATGCCATCCTCGATGTACGAGCAGCCCTGTTGGAACTAGGTGTGAGCTTAGTAGAGGCGTATGCTGTAAGTATTGACTTACCCACAGTCGCTGTCACTCTAAATTATCAAACCCCTGTATTCCAGGTTCCCGTCTCCCTGAAGGACTACCGGACCGGTACTAGAAATGCCGTCTGTGATCAGCCATCATCGGTGTCACGACACAGGGAAGTGTCGAGTCGACCCAGATCGTGTCGATACCAATCCTTACTCAAGAGATGTGAGAATATGCCCCTGCTTGACATCGCAGTGGAGGTGTGGAAAATTACGTCAGGCAAGTCATTGCCTTTCATCTTCGAGTTTCCTTTATGCCAGAGTTGCCCAGTGGGACAGTTCTGTGGACAAGACAGCCTCGCCATTCCAGTTCTTAGTGTACGTGAGTCCATTTGGAGTTGTGTCCCCGTACTAATTTGGTTTGTGTCTCTCTTTATAGAACCCCAAACCAAATTCCTTTTGGTGGGGAGGTGTTACAGACCCGAGCCCTGCGTCCGAGCATGGAGCAGTGACGACCACGCCATCTGTGGGTCAGCTCCCGAAACCCCTTCCAAATGGACGGCGCCATCAAGTGAGGACAGGAAATACCAGCCACCAGGGCTAGTTTCCCGTCCTGATCAGCTCATAACACAGCTGCTGCTGACCTCTGGTGAGGTGGCGCTTAAACAGCAACGCCATCTATGAAGTGGATAGGTGGGCGTTTGGGTCTGAGCCGGTAAGTGACATGCCCTAGAGTGTCCCTAGTACTGACGACGTGTCTGATTACAGAGTCGACCTGGGACTGTTGAATCGGACAGTGGATCAGTCTACCCAAGGCAGCCGTCTTGTCTCCAAGCGTTTGCTGCAGCAACTGTGAGTCGCCCCACCGGATGAACACTGTGGTGTTAGCCTGCCTGTGAAGTGGCAGTTGAGGGATTGTCATACCCGGGACTGACTGGTGGAGACGCTTAACCACTGGGGTGTTGTGGAAAGGAGAGTGACCTGTGGGATCACACGAGGCTCCTGACTAGGGCGCGACCTTAGTATCGTTCGTGGAGTGGCCTAACCAGCGTTGCTGATCGGAACCTGCCAGCTACAGGCTGGATTTGTGGTTGACAGCCTCCACGACGGTGCCCCCAGTGGAACTGTGATTTGGCTGGCCTGTGGCCAGGGTAGACTCAAGAGAATCGAAGGATTCGTCGTGAGGCCACAAGAGGACCAAGACCTTAGCATCGTTGAGCACCGTGAATGTCCGGAGTCTTCAGAGGAAGACGACGTTGTGTATAATAGTGTTTAACCCCCCCCCCCCCCCCTGTGTAACCTTTTATATATTATTTATGGTGACGGTAATAATTATATTATTAAGTTTTTGCCTTTATTTCCCTTCCCCTTTAATTTACTTGCGTTACGGATCACATCCCGTGAAAGCCACTACTAGCTTGGGGCCGGATACCCTACCTCTAACAACATCAGAGAAAGAACCCGGTTGCGACCCGAGAGGGCCGTAACACAGATGGTACTCATTAACAAGAGTCATCATCTCCGCCTTGGTGGCATGAACTAGTGTGCCCACTTCATCGTTTGGATTCTGTCTGAATGAGGAAAGACGAAACATTGTGAATGATAGCAAATATATGCAAGAGAATACCCAAGTGGATGTACCAAAATATGAAACGTCAGAGTGACAGTATGACATGGCAATGGTAAACTATCCTGTTTAAACTTAAATCAAGGTTACAATCAAGATAAAAAAAGAAACTAAGTGTTTCAAGGAAGTAGGGAATATTGTACCCGGTACTTTATATGACGAGGAAAAGGGCAAGAGGGATACTACTTTAATTGTGAGACAATTGTCTCGAAGGTAGTCCAAAAGATCTAGGGCTTTCTTACCCTGTCTCTAAATGACGAGAACAAAGACAAGAGGTTTCCTACTAAAACTAGATTGTACTTACAGAATTAACAATATTTGTGCTCTGGAAAAGAATGTTGTTACGGCCCTAATGGGACGCATCCGGGTTCATCTCTGATGGTAGTAGAGTTTGGGAATCCGGCCCCAAGTTAGTAGAGGCTTTCAAGGGGTGAGCCCCGTAACGCAAGTTAAAACAATAGGGGAGGTACACAAATACTCCAGTTTTCTGATATATGTATATTCTCATATATATATTCCTTTATACCCTTATATATATATATATATATATATATATATATATATATATATATATATATATATATATATATATATATATATATATTTTACACATACATATATATATATCCCCACCACCATATGTAAAAAGATGCAGGAATTATTACTACACTATTATATAAAGTTTTAGTCTTCCTCTGAAGACACTTGACACTCTGTCACGCTCACTCTGGGTAGCCCTGGTTCCTTCTTCCGTGGCCCACGATGACTACTGCGAATCTACCCTGGCCATAGGTCAGCCAAATCACAGTCCCACTGGGTGCTTCGTCGTGATGGCCTTCAACCACAATCCAGCATGTAGCTGGCAGGTACCGATCAGCCTCGCTGTTTAGGCCACTCTACGACTGATACTAGGGTTGCGAGCCCTAGGCAGGAGCCTCGTGTGACTCGCTGCCCACTCTCCTCATTCAGCACCACAGTGGGTAGTCTCTTCCACCAGCCAGCCCCGGATAAGGCAATTCCCGACACTGCCACTCCTCAGACAGGCTATTATACTCTCAACAGAGTTCGTCTGGGGGTGGCTCACAGCTTCTTCAAAGCAGACTGGTGAAGAGACCTTGGCTGCCTTGGGTAGACTGATCCATCGTCCAACATAGCAGTCCCAGGTCGATTATGCAAGCAGACACGTCATCAGTATACTGGGACACTACCTGGGACCACTAGGAAACATCACTTAACAACAGCTTAGACAGAAACGTCCACCTTTTCACTCCATAGATGGCGTTCACTGTCTAAGCACTACCTCACCAGAGGTCAGCAGCGGATACTCCACGAGCCAATTAAGATGGGAATCCAGCGCCTATTGCCGGCATATCCTGTCACCACTAGATGGCGTCGTCCATTTGGAGGGGGTTTCGGGAGCGGACTCACAGATGGCGTTGTCATCACTGCTCCGTGCTCCGACGATGGACTCGGGTCCGTAACAAATGTTAACTCCCTACCTGTGTAAGTAACATACCTCTGACCGACGTGTAGAGGTGCGAAGTGTCAATTAATTAATGACGAGAACTACTTGTAGGGGTCCCAACTTTACAGCATAGTCCGTGCGAGAAGAACATTGGCCCTGTATATCCTCCTACGTTTGGGTTGCAAAGATGTGGGTGTACTTGACCGGAAGACAGATCAAAGTACCAGGGTACCAAAGGGGGATGATCTGTCTAAATGAGAACTCTCCTATAGGGACGAGAATAAGAAGGAAATCACAGGCTATAGCAAAGATTATGGATCAACCAATCACGAGTATGACTGTGGACACAAGATACCATGTAATCTAAAGGCATCCAATAATCATATAATGCTACATCTGCAAAGCAAACAGTATGAAGCACCATTAAAATTAGTCAAAGAATAGGAGTTCTGAAAAATTAAATTTGTAATAAAGCCAAGTACAGTTACCACAACTTTAAGTGAAGGGTCTAGAAGCATTACAGGAGCTAGGCTCCCAGGGCAGGCCCCCAATTTGTGACAGTAAAAAAATAGGTGTTAATGCAGACTTCTCTAGGCAGATGGAATGCCAGTCAAAAAAATAAAAATAAAAGTAAAAAAAAGTTAAACTGCAAGTTGTCTTCACTGTGAGGTTAACTGTAGGAGAATACAGAATAAAAATTTAAAAATATTTTACTTTAATGAAATCTAACTTTTAACAAATTACTAAATAAAAATGTTATTAAACTTGGCTTTATACAGAGTGCAAATTAAACAACATAAACAGACAATTAAATTTCCATTACATTAATACTAGAAAATATGGTGCAGGAATACTGTGGGTCAAACTGAATAGCTCTGTTACCACACCAGGGTATGTCAATAGGTCTACTCAGCAGAAGCACTCAGGAGTAATCTAACTCTTAGTGGGCTAGGCAGCCCTATATATATACACACAATGAAGGCCGGGCAGAGGGCGCTGGTGACTTCTTTAACTATTAACGGGCTGTTAAACTGCTTGTTTGAGATGGCGTGAGCTCCCAGACAAAACCGGACAAAAGTACTTGAATATATAGACGAGGTAATGGGTAAAATAGGTGACGATGGAGCAGGCCGAATCTCTTACTAGACATTTTACCGTGACAATATTATATATATATATATATATATATATATATATATATATATATATATATATATATATATATATATATATATATATATATATATATATATATATATATATATATATATATATATATATATATATATATATATATATATAATGTTGTACCTAGTAGCCAGAACGTCGTACTCGGCCTGCTATGCAAGGCCCAATTTGCCTAATAAGTCAAGTTTTCCTGAATTAATATATTTTCTCTAAATTTTTTTCTTATGAAATGATAAAACTACCCATTTCATTATGTATGAGGTAAATTTATTTTTATTGGAATTAAAATTAACGTAGATATATGACCGAACCTAACCAACCCTACCTAACCTAACCTAACCTATCTTTATAGGTTAGGTTGGGTTAGGTAGCCGAAAAAGTTAGGTTAGGCTAGGTTAGGTAGGTTAGGTAGTCGAAAAACAATTAATTCATGAAAACTTGGCTTATTAAGCAAATCGGGCCTTGCATAGTAGGCTGAGAAGTGCGTTCTGGCTACTAGGTACGACATATATATATATATATATATATATATATATATATATATATATATATATATATATATATATATATATATATATATATATATATATATATATATATATATATATATATATATATTGTGGGACATTTGGGGCTTGAATCTAATTATTTAAATATTAATATAGTAAATTAAATTACGAAGGACCACCCGCTTTTAAGTAAAGAGGGAAACTGAGAAATTATGATCATTTGATAATTCCTAGATGAACCAATAACTATGGAAAAAATACTAGAGAATATGATCATAGAAATAATTAATGGGCTGTATAATTAAATGAATCAAACCTCAAACACCGACATTGGGGGGTTATTACTGGAACTCAGTACGTCCAGGAACTAGTGTGGTTCGTTCACTAATCCAAGATATAATAATCTAATCCTATGAATTATTGTGAAATCAATGTCATTATCATTAATGGGAACATAGATTATGAATATAATAATGATAATCATAATAAACACATGTCAATCCAAAACAGAGTTCTGCATGTAAATAATTCCAGATAATTATTAAAGGAATACAAAGGAATCTTAGCTTAATGACGATTCCTTAAAGTAAGTCACGACGCTTCCTCTGATTCTCCTGGGCTCGACTGGATGACGATTGGGATTCGATTGACATGGGAGAGGACAGCTAGGAGAATTCTTCTCACGTGCTGCAAAACAAATATTTACAGTAGCAACTAATTAAACTACTGAATTTCTATGTCCAAGAAATTAATGTTAATAGTAGGTAATGGATATTGACCTGTAGTTTGGTGTTGGTATACGTCGTCACGACAAATCACCCAGCTACAATTCTACACCCTATCAGATGCATCAAATAAGGATAAGATACTTAGCTAATATGGGCACTGTAAGTTTTAAGATTGCCGAAATTCGCGTCCCAGGCTCTGGCTTCACCTATCTTGGATAATGGCGCGCTTCACTGGCCGGTCACGTGGAATCACAAAGAACCAGAATTGATAGGTTCTTTATGTGACACTGACACCAGTTGAAGATATTGTCTGCAAGGCCTTTCACGCCTCACAGTGGCGACTTTCTTCTGGAGGATGGATAGCGTTTACCCTGATGACTGGGTAATGGCGTCTCCTCGTGAGCACGACGCGAACAGGTCCTCTCGAGAGCTTCTCAACACGTGTACTGGCTTGCTCTCCTTCCCCGCTCCACGTCTCGCGTTCATTAGACAAATTATTATCATGAATATTAGTATTTCTCGCAGTTGTGCTTGAAATGTTCGAAACAGGACGGGTTTATTATTTAGAAGAGTGAAATATTATTATTTGCCAGTTCAGTGATAGTAAACATATAATGGAGAGGAATTAATGTCTCTCCAGGGCATTCACTTGTGACGTTAATTTTTATTGCTAGATAACTGCTATGACTCTAACGCTCTATTCGGCTTTCAATTGGAGGTCAATTTATCTGTAATTAATTATCACACAGAACGCTTTGGTTATAGAGAATCGAATTCAATTCTCAGATACATTGGATATAATGTGTTTATTGTAATGAAATCTGACGCAATACTGACGTCGGGTGACGTGAGAATTCTAGCCTATTGCACAGATGAAATTATTAGTACATGTGAATTCTACGTTGTGGTAATTTTACTTACTACAAAGATTAGTAGCATTAGTAATAATTAATGAGAATACAACAGTGTTGTATTCGGTGTTGGAAATTTCCAACATAACTCCGGGGGGAGGATTCTAGGGTCGTAGTGTACTGTGGAGTACTGACCTATCCCGAAGTTGTTATTAATATTAGTATATTAGTATGTTAAAATGTTAGTATGTTAGTACACACATAACGAACGTCCCGTATTTATCAAGGACTTACAAGAAACTTGAGTCTTGCTAATTACATGTCAAATAAAACATGTTATTTATAGCCTACACAATAATTAAAGATTTTAAATCACACAATTTAAACAACAGAATCTACTGTGATGGGAATGCCCTTGGTCATAGTGACTTGTAATGGTTTGTTACTCGACATCCCATCGCAGCATCATCATAGTTATCTAAGTGGGATGTAAAGGAAATTACTCTTGTTCAGAGTTGTAATAGGCTTGCAAAATCCGCCTACATTGTTGAGCAGCAGCTCTAGTGGGGCGGTTGCTTGGAGGATCAGAATTATTGCCCTCGGAAATTACTGGGGAAACTGGATCTGGCTGATATTCTTGCTCAGTCAATTCAAGGGGAACCAGCTTCTCTAAAGTTTTTAGAGTAGTGTTGCCTCGGCATAAAACTTTAACTACTCTCAGGACACCTTGATGATCTGGATGAATGGCAACAATTTTGCCTATAGGCCACTCTGACCTTGGTCCATCACTGTCGACTAGTACTAGGTCCCCTGGTTTTAATTGCACCTTATTGTAAGGACTCGAAGCTCCGTAGTGATACTCTCGTAGAGCTGTGAGGTACTCTCGAGTCCACACCTCATTCCACCTGTTAATAACTCTGGAGAGATGCTGGTAGCTTTCCACCAAGTCTCCTCTGGTCACATGTGACGGGTCTACAGGGTCCTCTTCGGCTAAAGGGATGAGAGGGCTCAGTAGACCTCCATGGATCAAGTGTGAGGGACTCAGAGGTTCTCTCTGAGTGAAATCATCAGACAGGTAGGTTATTGGGCGGTTATTGACTCGCGCCTCGATTTCCACAACAATAGTTTGGAGTTCTGAGTAGCTGACCTTTTGTCTGTGTAAAGTTTTCCTTAGACACTTCTTGACTGTGCCTACCATTCGCTCATAGAACCCACCTTGCCAAGGGGCTCTCGGTGCTATGAATTTCCAGTGACATTGTCGTCTCTGTAGGACTGACTGTACTTCTGGGTGGTTCCAGACTTCTCGCAAACAAGATTCTCCTGCCACAAAATTGGAACCATTGTCCGATATCATTAATTTGGGACAAGATCTGCGAGCAGCAAATCGGCGGAAGGCCTGGATGAAGGCTTCAGCACTCATGTCTGGAGTGACCTCCAAATGTACGCCTCTGGTTGTAGCACACGTAAAGAGACAAATGTACGCTTTCACTGGTATATTATCTGGGTTACCAGTGAGAAGTAAGGCTCCTGTGTAATCAACACCAGTGGTTTCGAAAGGACGAAGATGAACCACTCTCTCTTCTGGGAGTGGTGGAGGTCCTGGGTAAGGACATACTCTAGCGTCGTATCTCTTACAGACTACACAAGATTTAATAATTGACTTAACTGTCTGACGACCTTGAGGAAGCCAGTACTTTTGTCTAAGGTCGGTGAGAGTATCTAAAACTCCACCATGTAAGGTACCATATTGATGGTGATGTAAGACAAGAAGTTTAGTGATGATGTGATGACGAGGTAGAAGAATTGGATTCTTTGTGTCCAAGTCAATTTTTGCATGAAGCAAACGTCCTCCACATCGTAGTATATTATGAGTGTTGGCATCATACCAGATGCCTAGAGACTTAGTTAATTTATCTGGAAGATTTTCATATTCGCTTCCATATGTCTCTTGTTGTGCACGTTTGATCCAGTAGAGGATAGGATTGGGAAACTTATGTCGAATTCCTACCTTAGTAAGAAAATCAAACACATGTGCAGTCACTCGTAGCAATTTGCTTAAGTTAGAATAATGGTGAGCATCAGTGGCTAATATTCGTTGAGGTTCTGGTTCTTTCATGGGAGTGGTGATATTGGTCACAATGACTTGTGGCTTTTGTTTGGGCCACTGACCACCAACAAGCCATGAAGGTCCATTGAACCACAGCGAAGACTTGACAAGTTGTTTGAATGTTAATCCTCGAGACAAATAATCTGCAGGATTGTCCTTGGTAGGAACATGTCTAAATTTATATCCAGCAGATAAATCATGAATCTCCCTGACGCGATTACTGACGTAGGGAGTTTTGTTGTTATTGTTTCTTACCCATTGTAAGACTGCCTCGTTGTCTGACCACACTACAATCTCACCAAAGTGGATATTATTGAGTGTCTTTGCCAGGCAACGAGCCAATCTTACTCCCACCAGCAATGCAGTCAACTCCATCTGAGGTAAAGATCTCTTCTTAATGGGAGCAACTCTTGCTTTAGATGTGAGCAAAATTGATTGTGCACTATTAACTAAATCGGCTACTGCGCCATATGCTTTGCCAGAGGCATAGCAGAAAACGTGCAAATCGGTGGGTAAGTTTGGTCCTGAAGCATTACGAGGAAATTTCAAAACGCCTAACTGATTAAAATCCGTTGAGAGTATTTGCCATTTAGCTTGTAACTCACTTGATAACGGATCATCCCATCCCATATGTTTCTGCCAGCACTCCTGCATTAGGAGTTTACCCCTTATTAATATAGGACTAAGTAGGCCTAAAGGGTCAAATGGTTAACTGACAAATGAGAGCAGTGTTCTCATGGTAAGGGTTGAATTATCAGTTTGTACTGACTTGACATTCATCTCGTCAGTACTGGTGTTCCATTCCACGCCTAGAACCTTTAATTGACTGGGTACCTGATAATCTGGAAATTCTTTCTCGATTACCTGGTTAAGCAGTTTATTATATGAGGCCCATGACTGTAGTGGCATATTAGCTCCTAATAGTTCACGGTTAGCCTCATGGTAGATTTCTACCAGATCAGCTTGATCATTAGTTGTCCCCTGAAAATTGTCGACATACAAGTTGTCGCTAATGTCTGCCTTATAGGGGCTGTTTGATTTCCTCAAATGTGTGTCTAATGTCGCTTGCAAAAGAAACGGTGAGGACGTAGCTCCAAATAATACTGAGGCAAAACGATAGGTGATTACTTCACTGTTAGGATCCAGTGGATCTTTAATCCAGAGGAATTTTGTGTAGTCACGATCTTCCTCCTGTAACCCTACTCGGAGAAAGGCTTTGCTGATATCAGCTGTATAGGCAAAAATGCCTGTGCGAAATCGTAACAACACATCATGTAGCCTTTGTGTTAGGCTAGGTCCCGTTTGGTGACATGCATTTAAAGACACACTGCTTGGCTTTACTTTAGCACTGCAATTAAAGACAATACGAATAGGTGTTGTCAATGAGTCTTTCACCACAGCGTGATGAGGTAAATAATGACCTGTTTTTCGGTCATCGTGTTCAACAACTTCAATGAATTTACTGTTAAGTTGTTGTTGGATAAGTTGGTGATACATGTTCAGTTTGTCTGGCTGCTTCTGTAGTCGTGTTAATTGAGACTGCAATTGTGAGGCTGCCATAAAATAATTAACTGGAAGTTGTGGATGATCCAACTTCCATGGGAGTCTTACCCAGTATTGTTTATTTGAATAGACAACTGTATCCAGGTATTGCTGGTAAGTCCACGTATCATCAGGACTTAGTTGTTCAGGGATAATGCCTAAAGTGTCTAAATCCCACAAACGATGTATTGGTGGGTCAGACTCAATATCCTCAGATATTTCCCTGAAACGTAGGGGTGACTGCTCCAAGCCTAGTCACGCCACGATTATGTTATTGGCTTGTTGGTTGGTGGGCGCTGGACCTTGTCTGAAAAACACTGATCCCGTAAGCAATTTGCCTCCTGCGGACGACAACAAATTCATTCCATGTTGCCTAGTGCATCCAGTCATAAGCTTGTAATAATGATCCGCGCCTATAAGTAATCCAACATCTGTGAGGCAGTCAGAATTTATTTTATAATCTGCCAGCCTCATGCGGTTTCGTTTAAGATGTCTCGCAGTGCGAGCTAATCCTGTGACCTGCAGGTCTGTAGGAAGTTTTTCCACTACTACCGCTTGGATTGGACTAGTAGAAGATCCGAGTCTTACTAATACTTTAACTACCTTGTAGTCACGAGGTTCACTATTTGACAAGAAACCAGAAATATTTAACCTCACACTTTTGGCAGGTTTTAAATTTAACTCATCTACCAACTGTTCTGTAATGAAGGTTTTCTGTGAACTTTGGTCAAAAAGACCTCTAGTGTTAATTCTAGATCTTCGGTTTATTAGTTTAAGTTGAGCTGTAGGCAGAGTAGTATTATTGCCTGACTCAGTAGCAAGTACATTTACCTCTTGATGCACTTTGCAATATTGCACTGCGGTAGAATTCGTAGAATTCTCCCCAGTGGTCATGGTTGGTGTAGATGATTTTCTACATAACGCGTAGTGGTGTACACCTTGGTTACAGCGGTTGCAAGAACGTAGCTGCACTGCACATTTCTTGGGATCATGAGAGCCCATGCACTTGGTGCACTTGTGCAATTCTTGTAACCTTTTAACCCTAACATTATAAGTAGGATAAACAGAGCATTGATAAATGGTGTGTCCCTGATTGCAGAGCAGACACCTTCTCTGGTTAATAGACTTAGTCTCTTTAGTAGACAAGTCATTGGTTATCTCAGAAGGAGACACCGAATATGTACCTACATTTCCACTTCTTTTCCCAGTGGATGAAATAGGTTTATATTTATATTTATTAGACTTATTTAAAGTCATTTTTGGTTTGACTGAAGTGTCAACTTGAGCTGAGTTACGATGGGAGTTAGCGGAGGAGTTTGAAACTTTCTCCCCATCTTGATTGGCTCTTTGTCTTTCGACTAAGGTATGCAGACCTTCTGTGATTTCTTTCAGAGTCAAAAAGGTCGTATTGTATATAGTACACAACTTATCTAAAGTTTCTCTTGGCAATTTTCGCTTAACAACTACTTTAGTCATCCATTCGGCTGACTGAACTTGGACTTTAAGGCTTAAGGCCTTGAGTAAAGACTCTAACTCTAGTCTGAAATTTTGGAGAGACTCTGCGGAATTATTAGCAGAGGGTAAATCTAGCAATTTTTGAACTAAGACAGTAATAGTTCTCTCCTTGTTATCGTAGTTGGTTTTGAGTAATTGAACAGCTGATGTGTAACCATCACTGGTCAGTGTTATATTGGAGATTACTTTCAAGGCTTCATTTCTTAACAAGCCTTGTAGATAAGTGAATTTGGTGGTTTGAGGAACGTTAGCTTTAGAGTCTACCGCATCTACGAATTTACTCCAGAAATCGTCCCAACTTTCTGTATCTAATCCTGAAAATGTAGGTAAGTCTAAAGTAGGTAGACGAACCTCTGGTAGTTGGTTATTGAAGTGAGACCCAGTGTTACTGGTATTGGATCCAGATTGTTTTCCTAATTTAGATAATTATATCTATTATTTTGCCTGATAATTATATCTTGAGTCTCATCTTCATACTGGGAGATGTCGTCTACAATTTGACTTACTTCCTCAGGATCGGTTTCTACAGTATTTAGCAAATCAAGGTAAGATTGACCTGCAGACTTGACTTGATCAAATTTCAAATCAGCCACTCTAACTGATGTCTAAGTGATAAGAATCAATGGGAGTATCTTTAGTTAAGCCCTCAGCCTTGTTAATTAATCTGGTCAAATGACCTTTAAGGCCAATGTAGGTTCTCCTCAATTGCTCAGGAGTAGCCATGTTGGGCTTAGGTCCAAACTTCATGGGATTAGTATATGTATTACTAATGAAGCTTGGGTACTTGTTCATTAGTGGACAAGTAACATTAAATGTAGCCTAATTTAAGGTGGCTATTTATAATTTACCTCACTTGAGGTTGAATGTACCTACCTACCTAACAACAAATAGCTAGATATTTTGTGCACTGTCTGAACTTCACCATTAGTTCTCGTCCGGTTAGCTCATCTATATCACCATCAGAGTTAATGGAGATTATCCAGCAATACACAAAATAGATACACAAATAATGCATACAAGAGAAATATTATGGAGACACTCCAATCAGAGCTATCTCAAAAATTAATCCCACCCTGTTTAGGGTCAGCACAAATAGCATAATACATACACTACTGACTAGCTTAGGGCTAGTCGTGATAATTCCTAACTAAGAATTATAAAGTTATTTAGTCTGGGCTTGTACCAAATTCAGCACAATCTCAGCCTAAATTCTACCTAATAACATTGGTAAAGATTATTGTGGTGCAGTAAGGTAAATATAGTTGTGCTGTATTTTTGGGTTTTTTGTTTTATAAGAGTGCTCTTGCACACACAGGTGAAAACAATTATGTACAGTTAAGTTTGGCTTGATAGCCACAGCCGTCTGTGATGGTTGATGGTGTTAATTAACTTGTCAACCACATGCAACCTAGACTCTCCTGACAAGTGTATACCATCTCTGGTCAGGTTCTGTCTATAAGGTCTGGCTGTAAATTTGATATATGTGGCATCCAATCTCACTCGTTTTTTCAGCCTGAAATTTATGTACTTAGCAGCTCTCTGGTAGTATTCTGGGGTTACTCCCCAACGATTATCTTGACTTGGTTGGCGAGGTTCCACTAATGTGAATGCTACCGATTCACTGATGAGCTTGAAAGAAGAAATTATGGCTTTGAGGTGTTTGATCACCTCAGCTGGATGACGAGTGGGATGGATGTCATTACCACCTAAGTATATAATGGTTAGATGGTGAGGCCACTCTAACGCAGGTGTTAGTGTGGGGTTGTTATAAAAGTTATGAGCTGTTGCTCCTGGTGACCTAAAAATTCTCACCTCTGTGTGAGGTATAGGTCTAAGTGTTGTGGGTAATTGGCTATGACCCACTAAAGCTACCTTATACATGAGGTGAAAGTAGCAATATGTTAGTGTGATCTAGACTAACTGATGTGTTACACTGTTAGTTACACAATTAATTAAATAGTTAGTCTAGCTTATGTCACACAAGGATTAGTTATTAATGATTAATATTTTAATTATAAATTTAATGCCAATCCGGTTCGATAAGGACCATAATGTGGAACATTTGGGGCTTGAATCTAATTATTTAAATATTAATATAGTAAATTAAATTACGAAGGACCACCCACTTTTATAGTAAAGAGGGAAACTGAGAAATTATGATCATTTGATAATTCCTAGATGAACCAGTAACTATGGATAAAATACTAGAGAATATGATCATAGAAATAATTAATGGGCTGTATAATTAAATGAATCAAACCTCAAACACCGACATTGGGGGGTTATTACTGGAACTCAGTACGTCCAGGAACTAGTGTGGTTCGTTCACTAATCCAAGATATAATAATCTAATCCTATGAATTATTGTGAAATCAATGTCATTATCATTAATGGGAACATAGATTATGAATATAATAATGATAATCATAATAAACACATGTCAATCCAAAACAGAGTTCTGCATGTAAATAATTCCAGATAATTATTAAAGGAATACAAAGGAATCTTAGCTTAATGACGATTCCTTAAAGTAAGTCACGACGCTTCCTCTGATTCTCCTGGGCTCGACTGGATGACGATTGGGATTCGATTGACATGGGAGAGGACAGCTAGGAGAATTCTTCTCACGTGCTGCAAAACAAATATTTACAGTAGCAACTAATTAAACTACTGAATTTCTATGTCCAAGAAATTAATGTTAATAGTAGATAATGGATATTGACCTGTAGTTTGGTGTTGGTATACGTCGTCACGACAAATCACCCAGCTACAATTCTACACCCTATCAGATGCATCAAATAAGGATAATATACTTAGCTAATATGGGCACTGTGTAAGTTTTAAAATTGCCGAAATTCGCGTCCCAGGCTCTTGCTTCACCTATCCTAGATAATGGCGCGCTTCACTGGCCGGTCACGTGGAATCACAAAGAACCAGAATTGATAGGTTCTTTATGTGACACTGACACCAGTTGAAGATATTGTCTGCAAGGCCTTTCACGCCTCACAGTGGCGACTTTCTTCTGGAGGATGGATAGCGTTTACCCTGATGACTGGGTAATGGCGTCTCCTCGTGAGCACGACGCGAACAGGTCCTCTCGAGAGCTTCTCAACACATGTACTGGCTTGCTCTCCTTCCCCTCTCCGCGTCTCGCGTTCATTAGACAAATTATTATCATGAATATTAGTATTTCTCGCAGTTGTGCTTGAAATGTTCGAGACAGGACGGGTTTATTATTTAGAAGAGTGAAATATTATTATTTGCCAGTTCAGTGATAGTAAACGTATAATGGAGAGGAATTAATGTCTCTCCAGGGCATTCACTTGTGACGTTAATTTTTATTGCTAGATAACTGCTATGACTCTAACGCTCTATTCGGCTTTCAATTGGAGGTCAATTTATCTGTAATTAATTATCACACAGAACGCCTTGGTTATAGAGAATCGAATTCAATTCTCAGATACATTGGATATAATGTGTTTATTGTAATGAAATCTGACGCAATACTGGCGTCGGGTGACATGAGAATTCTAGCCTATTGCACAGATGAAATTATTAGTACATGTGAATTCTACGTTGTGGTAATTTTACTTACTACAAAGATTAGTAGCATTAGTAATAATTAATGAGAATACAACAGTGTTGTATTCGGTGTTGGAAATTTCCAACATATATATATATATATATATCAAACTGAAAACTCACACCCCAGAAGTGACTCGAACCCATAATCCCAGAAGCAACGCAACTGGTATGTACAAGACGCCTTAATCCACTTGAGTTTTCAGTTGCATATGTCCTGGGGACCATTCAGGCTTGTTCGCATTTATATATATATATATATATATATATATATATATATATATATATATATATATATATATATATATATATATATATATACATATATATACATATATATATATATATATATATATATATATATATATATATATATATATATATGTATGTATATATATATATATGTATATATATATATATATATATATATATATATATATATATATATATATATATATATATATATATATATACATATATATATATATATATATATATATATATATATATATATTCTGACGGGAATGTGTAGGAGTGTAGATGTTCGGCAGTCCTCCTAATGGCTGGTGTCAATGCCTAGTCACATTTACAAAAAAAAAGATAGACTGCTTGGCTGTTGTCAGTGGTAAATTAAGGGAAGACACGCAAAACACATAGTATGAACAATGAAACTTTAATTAATATTGAAAACAAATTATGAACAAAAGAATCCCTTGGCTATGTACAGTGCAAACAAACAAGTCAAAAATATAATACAAAAATTAAGAACAGGAATGACATTATTCTATAATATAAAGACAGAAAAGTGATTAAACAGGTGCTGAGAATAAAGCGCTAGCTGAGAAACATCCACCTGATAGAGCGTATATCAGTTAGTTGTTCACAGTTTGAGAGCACAACATATTCTAACTCAATGACTGGTTCAAGCCCAGACATCGACTAAGTAGATGGCGCTGAGGTGCAGGTGTGCAGTCAGCGGGTCACCAATCAGAAGCAGGCAGGCTGGGAATGGTAGTTTGCTGGTTGATTACGGAGCCGGCACGGAGGGAGTGTGGAGTTGGGGGGAGTTTTGGGTACGTTTGCCTCCTGGTCAAAACGTTTTTTGCTACTGGTAGACGTATCTTGAAGCTAGCATCTTATTGTTGTACATATAAGTAACTTTATGTAGAGAAGAACAGGCTCAATCTCTCTTGAAAGAGATTATCGTCACAACTCTCCCCCGAAGCCTGCTCTAATGGGTGAAGTTACGTCTTCAGATGGTAGAGTGGTAGGTGTAGCTGCCTCTACCTCATAGACTCTGGAGAGGGCGTCTGCTATGATGTTGTCAGAACCCTTGATGTAGAAGATCTCCAGGTTGAAATTCTGCAGATACAAAGCCCATCGTAGAAGTCATTGATTGTTGAATTGGGCTTGCTGTAGGAAGCATAGGGGATTGTGGTCCGAGTAGATGGTGGTAGACCGAGCACTTTGTAGGTACGATTCGAAGTGCTGTAAGTTCAGGATGATGGAGAGAAGTTCCTTTTCGATAGTGTTGTAGTTCTTCTGGTGAGGTTTTAACTTGTAGCTGTAGTAGCTAAGAGGCAGAACCTCCTCGCCTCGTTGTTGCATCAGGACGCCCCCCGATGCTGGTACCATTGGCGTCGACCTTGATGAAGAAGGGCTTCGTGATATCTGGAGAGGCGAGAATGTGATCAGAACATAGCAAAGGAGCATTATTACAGTCCTGTAAATTGGTATGAAGATCAGTTAGGATTTCCGAGTTGGAAGGCACTGACTCAGTGTTAGTGCTTTCGGGAGGAAAAGCAGCGAAGGTCTCACTGTGGAGGTATGGACCTTTAAATGTGGATAATGATACCAACACAGTGGGGGGAGTGCCTTGATACTGCTTCAGGAGGTTGACGTGGCACAACTGGGTCTTCCGCCGCCTATCTGGAGTCTCAAGAACGTAGTTGTGGTTGTTTCTGCGCTCCTTGATGCGGTAAGGTCCTGAAAACTTGTTTTGCAATGGAGAACCTGGGATAGGAAAATATACCAACACGAAGTCTCCTGGTTTAAATTTCCTTAGTTTGCTGCTTTGGTCAAAATGAGTCTTCATCCTCTCCTGAGCTTTCAATAGATTGTCATTAGCAAATTTACGTACTCTCTCTAGAATGTGTTTTAAGTTTTGAAGAAACTGGGCACATTCTGAGGGGTCACTGAAGGTGGCATTACGTAGAGAGTCTTTAAAAGCTTTGATAGGAGTACGGCACTTACGTCCGTAGAGCATCTCATAAGGAGATACTCCTAGAGACTCATTGGGGACACTTCTGAAAATGCACACAATGAGGTCAAGTTGTTTATCCCAGTCCTTTAAGATTTCATTGCAAAATTTCTTTAGGAGTGCTTTAATAGTCTGATGACTACGTTCAAGAGAACCCTGTGAAGCAGGATGATAGGGGCTGGACAGTACCTGTGTGATGTTGAATTTTTCCAGTGTCTTCTTGAAGAGATCACTGGTGAAGTTGGTGCCACAGTCACTTTGAACCTCTCTTGGAAATCCATACTGGGTGAAGATCTTCAATAGTTGTTTCACCACAGTAGCAGCCGTAATGTTCTTTACAGGAACTGCTATGGGGAATCTGGTGGTAGGACACAGGATAGTTAGTATATAGGCGTTGCCAGAACTGGTCCGGGGTAAAGGACCAACACAGTCTATGATGAGCCTGTGGAAAGGTTCCGAAGGCACTGGGATAGGATTCAACGGTGCCTTAGGAATAGAGATGCTAGATTTACCTGCCATCTGACATGTATGAAACTGTTTCACGTAACTTTTGACGTCTTTAACCATACCTGGCCAGTAGTAGTCTTGTCTCTTTCCGTGGTAGGTTTTGTTAAAACCATAGTGAGAAAGTGGTCCGTGGGCCAGGTGTAGAACATCGGGCCGTAGGCTGGTGGGAACCACTAGTTGTTCGACATTTGCCCAATCGTCGTCCTCCTTCAGCTTACTGGGTCTGTACCTGCGGTAGAGCAACTGATTCTCTAGGAAGAACCCAGGGATACTGTCAGGTTGAGTCTCAGCCAGGAAGAATAATGGTGTTAATGATGGATCCTCCCTCTGTAACTTACGGAACTCCAAACTAGTAAGATTCGGTGGTAGATTCTGAGGGTCTTGAGGGACAGCGGTTGCAATAGAGTCAGCTGGTTGCGGGCGTGCAGCTTGTGCACGGGTGGTCACCAAAACCGGAGGAGAAACTTCATCACTTTCTTGGACCTCTGCTGAAACATACTTAAAGATGGGATTGTCCACTACAGAGTTATACACCTGGGGTTTATCCATGATGATCAGGTTGGACTGTTGCAGATCTTCTGCCAAGTCGTTGCCCAGGAGAAGTTGCACTCCAGACATGGGAAAAGGCTTTTCCCCTGATGGCGACTTGGACTTCACCGGTCACGAAAGGACAATCCAGGTGGACTCTGGCGAGTGGATACGGAGTGGTAGCAGTGAGGTCAGTGATAAGGACGGTCTCCCCGGTGTAGGTGATATTAGGCACAGCTGATATCAATATTATTGACTGAAGAGCCGCTGTGTCCAGTATGGACTCGCCAAAGGATGGGGAAGTAACCATCACAGATGGGCTGATGCGAAGCAGCGTCGGAGGGCGAGATTTAGTGCTGGCATAAATGTTTACTAGTTACGCTTTGTTAGGAAAACATTTTACTATCATGATAATGGAATTGCAGGTTTGTCTGTAAAGAAGTTAAATGAGGAAATTCGAGGCTGGAGAAGAAGGTATGCAAAACTCTGAGGTAGAGCAGAACTCCATGGTGTGGAGTTAAACTTCAAGCATCGTAGGGAAGCTACACGTTTCTTTGTGAAGTCAGTGGAAGAGCTTTACTGATGTTGGAGTAGGACTTCATTTGCATCAGACTGGAAGAACTGAAGAAGTGACTTTCCATATTTTGGAGGACCTAGATATATGCATTGATAGTGAGCTCTAGGAGCAGAAAAGAGGATCATGTGGACACACTAATGTATGAAGGGAGTGCTTGATTGTTTATTGGCATGTAAGACACAGTGTAAGGAGAGAGATTTATTTCTTTTTTGTTGGGGATACTTATGTAGATGTTCCAGGTATTTCAGTCCCAAGCAGATATTCATATTCTTTTATGGTTGAAGATATATTATTGTTGTGCCATGCATTTCAGCCCCAAGCAGTGAGGAGGTCATAGGTTGTATGCCACGAGTCGTGCAACAGCCTGATATAGATAGTTGATGAAGTTAGGATATATTAGAATCCTACCAGTTTGTAGCAGCTTAGAGTATTTTGTGGTAATATGGTATCATATAATTTTTGTGTGTGTGCGTTTTTAACAAAGACCAGTTTTTTGTTAATAGCTGGTCTTTGCTCTTGTCCTGGTGAGGTTTCCCAGAGAGAGAGAGAGAGAGAGAGAGTGTTACGGCCCTTATTGGGTCGCAACTGGGTTCTTTCTCTGATGTTATTAGAGTTTGGGTATCCGGCCCCAAGTTAGTAGTGGCTTTCAAGGGGAGTGTTCCATAACGCAAGTAAATTAAAGGGGAAGGGATACAAATACACTAAATTAAATATATATATTACCACCACCAATAAATAGATATATAAACTGTCACACGGGGGGGTATAAACATTATAATGTACAAAATGGTCTTCCCCTGAAGACACAGAATGCTCCACGGTGCTCAACGATGCTTAGCCCTGGTTCTCTTCTTGTGGCCTCACGATGAATCCTTCGATTCTCTAGGCGAGTCTACCCTGGCCACAGGCCAGCCAAATCACAGTCCCACTGGGTGCACTGTCGTGGAGGCCTTCAATCACAAATCCAGCCTGTAGCTGGCAGGTTCCAATCAGCTTCGCTGCGTAGGCCACTCCACGACCGATACTAGGATTGCGAGCCCTAGGCAGGAGCCTCGTGTGATTCTGCTGATCACTCCTCTCTCAACACCCCAGTGGCTAGTCTTCTCCACCAGTCAGCCCCGGGTACGACAATTCCTGGTTCTGCCACGTCACAGGCAGGCTAACACAACAGTGTTCATCCGGGGGGTGACTCACAGCTTCTGCAGCAAACACGTGGAGATACTATGGCTGCCTTGGGTAGACTGCCCATCGTCCAATCCAGCAGTCCCAGGTCGACTCTGTAATCAGACACGTCATCAGTACTAGGGACACCCTAGGGTACCTCACTTACAGGCTTAGACACAAACGCCCACCTATCCACTCCATAGATGGCGTTGCTGTCTAAGCGTCACCTAACCAGAGATCAGCAGCGGCTATGTCACGAGCTGATTAAGACGGGAATCCAGCCCCTGTGGCCGGTATACCCCGTCCTCACTAGATGGCGTCGTCCATTTGGAGGGGGTTTCGGGAGCTGACCCTCAGATGGCGTTGTCGTCACCGCTCCGTGCTACGACGCTGGGCTCGGGTCCGTAACAGAGAGAGAGAGAGAGAGAGAGAAGGAGAGAGAGAGAGAGAGAGAGAGAGAGAGAGAGAGAGAGAGAGAGAGAGAGAGAGAGAGAGAGAGAGAGAGAGAGAGAGAGAGAGAGAGAGAGAGAGAGAGAGAGAGAGAGAAGGAGAGAGAGAGAGAGAGAGAGAGAGAGAGAGAGAGAGAGAGAGAGAGAGAGAGAGAGAGAGAGAGAGAGAGAGAGAGAGAGAGAGAGAGAGAAGGAGAGAGAGAGAGAGAGAGAGAGAGAGAGAGAGAGAGAGAAGGAGAGAGAGAGAGAGAGAGAGAGAGAGAGAGAGAGAGAGAGAGAGAGAGAGAGAAAGAGAGAGAGAGAGAAGGAGAGAGAGAGAGAGAGAGAGAGAGAGAGAGAGAGAGAGAGAGAGAGAGAGAGAGAGAGAGAGAGAGAAGGAGAGAGAGAGAGAGAGAGAGAGAGAGAGAGAGAGAGAGAGAGAGAGAGAGAGAGAGAGAGAGAGAGAGAGAGAGAGAGACAGACAGACAGAGAGAGAGAGAGAGAGAGAGAGAGAGAGAGAGAGAGAGAGAGAGAGAGAGAGAGAGAGAGAGAGAGAGAGAGAGAGAGAGAGAGAGAAGGAGAGAGAGAGAGAGAGAGAGAGAGAGAGAGAGAGAGAGAGAGAGAGAGAGAGAGAGAGAGAGAGAGAGAGAGAGAGAGAGAGAGAGAGAGAGAGAGAGAGAGAGAGGTGGTCACGGTTGCAGACTGGGTGACAGTGAGAGAGAGACAGGGTGACAGTGAGAGAGACAGAGAGAGAGAGAGAGAGAGAGAGAGAGAGAGAGAGAGAGAGAGAGAGAGAGAGAGAGAGAGAGAGAGAGAGAGAGAGAGAGAGAGAGAGAGAGAGAGAGAGAGAGAGAGAGAGAGAGAGAGAGAGAGAGAGAGAGAGAGAGAGAGAGAGAGAGAGAGAGAGAGAGAGAGAGAGAGAGAGAGAGAGAGAGAGAGTGAGAGAGAGGTGGTCACGGTTGCAGACAGGGTGACAGTGGACAATAATTCAATAAAGGGGAATTTAGGAGATTATCTCAAACAAGGAGAGAGCGGGGAGTCTCGGCGGCTCGAGTAGGGTGTGTACTCAAGACAATGAGGCCAGTTATGGAGTCGCATAAAGTTGACACTGAACACCACTCCAAGATCAAGAAGCGTAAAAGGTGTTCTCCCCAGGTAAATTACAAGCACTCCAGTGTTCATTGCTGGTCGACCAACGGTAGTGGGAGTGTAGTTGCCATGGTCGGTTGTTTTTCTCTCAGGAAGTGGTTGGAGTCTTTATTCGTCGGTACTCAAGAAACAACCTGGTGCAATAACTAGCAGGTCTTTTGGAACAAATCAACAACCCCCCTAGATATCCTCTCCCCCTATGCACACCCATCCTGTATTTACACACGCCCTCCCTATCTTTCCCCACGCACACCCATCCTGTCTTTGTTCACACAAGCCCACCCCATTTTCCCCCCACGCAAACCCATCCTGGACACGCCTTCCCCATCTTCCCCCACGCACACCCATCCTGTCTTTCTTTATACAAGCTCTCACAATCTTTACCCAAGCACACCCATTCGGTCATTCTTCAAACACACCCTCCCCCATCTTGCCCCAAGCAAACCCATCCTGTCTTTCTTCACACATACCTTCCACATCTTTCCTCCCCCCCCCCTCCCATGTCACAACTGAGCACATGTGGTCATGAATTTTAAATGTTGTCTAGGGAAATAGAGGCTTTTGCTTGGGCCAAGGGAAATTCAAGGAGTAGGGGAAACAGCCAAGTATATAAGTCAAAGATTTATATGCATAAGACGTACGATATAATTCTTGGCATTAATTGTACTCCTTATAACTCAAGGTCAATCTGAAGGTAACAACTTGGTTATTAAAACTTCCAAACGGGCTCTGGATACCCACTGGCCCTCAGTCCCTAAACTGGAACTGTGCACACACAGCCCCCACACCTGTCAACCGGTGGCACACATTTATAAACCACTAGTAAACCTCAAGAACATGCCACTAACATTGGAGACATAGGGAACGCCTAATAAACACTTAACAGTAAGACATGTTATAAATTGAATTCTCATCAAGTCCCTCGATTCGTTGTAAAGACAAATTTATTGAGTAGGCATAAAAAGGTATCTACCATTTATAATGGATCCAGTGCAATGGATCAATTTTTATTATGAGTATAAGGGGGAAATGCAACTAGAATATTGAATGTGTATTATTCCTCGACAATACCTGGATTATCGCCAACTGGCACCAATATCGTACTATTCCAAGAAAAAGGACAAGTCAAGGCATTAGCGTGGTGGATTTAATTAAGTATGAGCCAACATGATTGTGGAGTTGGGCTTCTATGGAGATTAACTGTTGGCTTTTGCCAAGGAAGCAACGTTAACTAATATATAAAATGTTCTGTGAGACTTTGTTTGGGATAAATAAGATGCTTGTGTGGTGAATAGAAGGCTTATTAGTTTGGATAAAATTTTATTTCAAAGAGCGCTAGATTGCATTACAGAGCTTTTGGAAACAAGACGGGCAACAGTATTTTTAACGTGTATGAGTATCATGCAATTCGTCACTGATCTCGTCCTCTATTAGTTTGATGCGATAATCGATAACTTTTCGGGTTTCACTCCTAGCAATTCTTACATTCTCCAGAATATATTATCACATGTATATTAGTTCTCGTGAAAATATAAGTGGGATATACCATTAGCTTACCATCCTCCTTAGGCCCAACTAGCACCTAAACTATTTTGATGAATTGATAAAGAAGATATTGTGGGAAGCGAACTACCGAAGATAAAGTTAATAGTAGAAGAGTTGAAGTTAGTCATAAACCAGCTTAGATGGCGTTAATTGCAAGAGTTGATGTGTGTGGTGTTCCAAATGAGATGGTGATAAACATAAAAAAAATGATGTGAGCGGCGAACCAGCTGAGATGATGTTAGAAGTAGGAGAGTTAATGTTATGTAAATAGCTGAAGAGCTACCAGTATGAGTACTGACTGACCGTGTGGTGTAGTGAACAACGCCCTCAGCCCACAAGCTCCTCAAGGGAGCAAATGGCCTACGTTTAATCTCAGGCAAAGAGGGAAGGCGTGGCATGCATAATTAACTATGTTTCCCCATTCACCTAGCAGTAGTTGGATACATGGTCGAAATGCTACTTTTGTATCATGTTCCAAGGATAATTAATCGGGGTAAACCATAAGGTAACCATTGTAAATGACGTCTTTTTAACTTGCAAACAAAAATAATAAATCGCCTAATAATATATTTTTACGTAAAAAAACTAATAATATATAATTAAGTTTTACCATTGCTTCATCGACTTTCAGATGCTTGTCACCATCGCTAGCATCCAGGGATTCCAAATGATCACTACAGTTGTTACCAACCCATTCGCCGAGGAAGTTCTTCTTCGTCTGGGTTGTAAGGTCCAAACCACATTTGACTTCCACACCCTGGAAGAAGGTCTGCTTGACGTGTCCCGCATGGATCAAAAGCAGTTCAAAATAATGACTAAATACCTATCACCAACAACACCAAAATCACAGTTATAACCAGGAAATAATGAAAGTTTGTTCTATGACTGTTATTTTGTTTTTTGTAATGCTTTCCTAGGACAGTCAAATTTTGTTTGAATGAATATTATGCAACTCTTAACACATGTTGAAAAACACACAAACACATACAAAACGTTGTTGAAACCTTCACTAATGTTTCTACAGGGTCGTGGGAAAGAAAAGTTGCAAGTATGGATAAACAGGCACGTGAGCAACATTTAACCCAAGAATGGTAAAAGTATTTCTTTATGTAATTTGGCAAATTCTATTTTAACAATACTTTCTCCTTTATATTAAAAAAAAGTTTTTTTCATTTTTAAATATGATCATTTTGAGACATAAAATAATATTAATTATAAATGTTGTGTCTGAATTGGATGAAAGGTGGGCAAAACATTTAGTTTCTAATTGTTTATTTATTTTGTAATATGATTTTGCTTAAAATTGTTTTTTAAAACTATTTGCTAACTTATATATTAAATAATAAAGTTTTCATATTTTTTTTTTTAATTTATAAATTGTATTTATGTACTTCATTTAAAACATTAACATTAATTATAAATGTTGTTTCATAGGTGCATGAAGCAAATAAGCAGCATTTAATCTAACTTTTTATTGGAATAAAAAATTTAAGTGCATCAAAAAGATTCTTTATTATACCAGATTTTACATTAAGAACAAATAGGTAAGTGTAACTAGATGAGTATAATTATATGAATGTAACTAGGGGAGTACAAGTAGGTGAGTATAACTAGGAGAGTACAACTAGGTGAGTACTTCAAGGCGAATAATGGTAGGTGAGTTCTGTTAGGGTGAGAAGAACTTGTTGAGTACAACTAGATGAGTATAGCTATGTTAGAACAAGTAGGTGAGTACTGCTAAGTAAAGTACAGGTAGCTGCTTAATCGAGCTCGATGACTACAACTAGATGAGCACAACTAGGTGAGTACAACTAGGTGAGTACAGCTAGGTGGTTACAGCAAGGTGAATACATGTAGGTGAGTTCTACTAGGATATTACAACCAGGTTAGTTTAGCTAGATTAATATAGATAGGTACTCACCTAGTTTTGCTTGCTATTTCTTAGATACTCCCTTATCTACTGGAGACCCCTACCAGTTACTCTTGCCTGTTTCACCAACTTATGCACCAGCCTCTTATGGGGTACTGTGTCAAAGGCTTTCCGACAGTCCAAGAAAATGAAGTCTGCCCAACATTCTCTTTTTTGCTTAATCTTTGTTACATAATCATAGAATTCTGGTAAACAAGTTAGGGAAGCTTTATGATTCATGAACTCATCTTGATGGTGTGTCACGAAGTCCCTTCTCTCTAGATGTGCTACTTAGTTTTTTCTCACGATCTTCTAGATCACCTTGCGTGATATACAATTTAAGGACACTAGCCTGCAGATCATTGCCTCTTGACTGTCACTGTTTTTGTATATTTGGACTACATTAATCGTCTTCCATATTTTTGGTAAGTCTCTTGTCTCCTGAGACCGACTATACACACTTCTGCACACTCATTAAGTACCCAAGGTGAGATTCCGTCCGGATCAACAGCCTTTCTTACGTCCAAATCCAACAGATGCCCTTTAACCTAATCTTTGGTAATTTCGAACCCTTCCAAGGCCGCATGGTTTACTGCCACCTATGTGTGGCTGTGTGTGTGTGTGTGTGCATGTGTGTGTGTGTGTATTCACCTAGTTGTGTTTTGCGGGAGTTGAGCTTTGCTCTTTTGACCCAACTCTCAACTGTCAATCAACTGTTTACTAACTACTTTTTCTCCCCACACCGCACACATATACACACACCAGGAAGCAGCCCGTGACAGCTGACTAACTTCCAGGCACCTATTTACTGCTAGGTAACAGGGGCATTCAGGGTGAAAGAAACTTTCCCCATTTGTTTCTGCCTGGTGAGGGAATCGAACTCACGCCACAGAATTACGAGTCCTGCATGCTATCCACCAGGGGCCAGATTCACGAAGGTACTTACAAATGTTTTTCTTCTTAGCGCCTTCGTGGCGGCTACGTCGGTATTCAGGTAGCTACACTAAGAAGGAAAACCTTCGTAAGTTTGGTCCATCATCTAAGTGTGCTGTCGGGCACTTGTAGCGTTACGTAAACTGGATATAACTCAATTTTTCTCTACTACATAACACTGAGATCGATTTTAATATAAACAAAAGATTATTGGCGAATCTCATGAAGAGGAGTCCTTCGTGTTAGTTATATATGCATTCTCTGCTTGAACCTTAAAGTAATTATGTTTTATGATAGTAGAATTAGTTTTTATAATAGCAAGATATTATACCAGTAGTTATTAAGTAAATAAACTCTGGTGAACATGAAATATGAGAGAAGGTTATGAGCCCTGCCTGATGGAAGCATTTACTATCACCAAATGCCCCTGTTCACCTAGTAATCAGTAAGGGTGTACCTTAGATATACGTACGCAGTTTTAATTTATTTTTTGTGGTTTTATTTTGAAATTAAATCTGGGTGAGACATAAAAGAAAAATATCCTGCACAAATAATGTTAGGTTAGGGTAAAAACTTCAAAAACTTTTCTCATTGAATACGTGAACCTATAATTATGACTATATGGACTATTAAAAAAGAGAGAGGGAAGTAGGGGTTCAAGACCGCTTCCTGTTACACAATTTGGCTGTGTAACAATCAGTAAGTAATTATCAAAAGAAGGCACCAAGCTGGGAAGGCTATGTAGCACCATTGTGTGTAGCAATAAATCTATTTTTTTAACAAATAATGCACCTGTGAGAAACAAATCCTATCAGCTGTAAAAATATTGATGCAGTTATTTAAATAAAAAATATAATGAAATAAATATTACTAGTTTATTTTTATGCTATCTTTTTGTACTATACAGTACAGTATATCGAAAGAAGTGAAAATTTGAGACATAATGCACAATTTAATGAATGATGCAAAAGAAATATGACTACTGTATTATATTTCAAAATGAGATCTTCATGATCCATGGTTAACATGATTTAATAAGGGTAATATTGGTAACACAAACTATAATTTAAAATCTTTATTACTGATATTTTTGTATTAAGAAGCTTAGGTATACATAGCAATGTGCTGCTACCCTATTCTGTATGGAAGATTACACAGTGTAGATAAAAAAACTAGCTATAAGTTCATCTAATACTCCTATCTCACAAGATGGTTAGTCATACATGGAATCAGGGGAGAAAATACCTGCATTCAATACAAAAAACAAATCAACTCTGACTAAACAATACCTTCACGATTTTCACAAGAGGTAAGCACTGAATCATGGAAACATTATATTAGAACTACTCTTACGAGTTTCTACAAGACTACTCTTAAACAATGTATTTTTTTTAACATGCTTAGGTATACACAGCAATGTGCTGCTTCTCTATTCTGTATGAAAGACCACACAGTGTAGATCAAAAACCAGTTACAAGCTCATCCAACATTCTCACCTAACAGGATGGCCAGTCATACATGGAATCAGGAGAGAACAAAATACTTAAGGCTAATCTATTAGCCTCCACTGGCAAAATCTGGGTGCAGCACAAGAATATCTTCCAATATTCCTGAGTGTATGAAGTAATTACAGAGCTCAAAGTGCCTCTTATCATTTGGTATGAAGTCACTGATAACAGGGCAATCACAGATATAGTGTTGGAGAGTATGTCCTCTCAAGTAGGACTGAAAACAGATGTTTTTACCCAGATGGTTAAAACCCATGGAACCGCCTATCCGCTGAAGCCGTACCTGCCAAAATCCAGCTAGAAAATATCATTAAGACAATTGGCGGGACTTAACAAGCCCCCGGCTTTTTGTCCTCGTCGAGACCACTAGATAGTTAGTGGCCCTTGCGTAAATTTTGGTAAATAAATACGTAAATAGATACCATCGCTTCTCAAGTCTTGGGAGCGACAAGGGGAGCAATACACTATCTCTTAGAATTACGTTGATAAACAAAATATGTAACATATTTGTATACTAAAATGTCGGTGCTGACTTTACAAGTTGAAAAAACATTGTTTTACTTCTAAATATACTAATTTTATAAGAAAATTCGACATAAATATGTCGCAAGTGGTCACGGATAAGCATTGATATGGCAGCGTCGTGATTGGCTACAGGTGTAATATGAAAAATGTTACCTTCTCTCTAATTGGCCAAACTAAAAGCCTACCTAGTGACATATAGCAAGACCTAAGTCAACTACTTTGAAATCTTCGTAAGTTTTCATCTCTGAATCGCCCATTGGCGCGTTCTAAGCCGGCACTTAGGAACCTTCGTAGCAAACATACTTACGAAGAAATACATGGAGCTTCGTGAATCTAGGTCCAGGCTACCAGGCCCCACAGATCAGGTGTGTGTCTGGGTATTCACCAAGTTGTGTTTGCGGGGGTTGAGCTTTGTATGTGTGTGTGTGTGTGTGTGTGTGTGTGTGTGTGTGTGTGTGTGTGTGTGTGTGTGTGTGTGTGTGTGTGTGTGTGTGTGTGTGTGTGTGTGTGTGTGTGTGTGTGTGTGTGTGTGTGTGTGTGTGTGTGTGTGTGTGTGTGTGTGTGTGTGTGTGTGTGAGGGTGTGTGTGAAGGTGTGTGTGTAGGTGTGTGTGTGTGTGTGTGTGCGTGTGTGTGTGTGTGTGTGTGTGTGTGTGTGTGTGTGTGTGTGTGTGTGTGTACTCACCTAGTTGTGTTTGCGGGGGTTGAGTTCTGGCTCTTTGGTCCCGCCTCTCAACCGTCAATCAACAGGTGTACAGATTCCTGAGCCTATCGGGCTCTGTCATATCTACACTTGAAACTGTGTATGGAGTCAGCCTCCACCACATCACCCCCTAATGCATTCCATTTGTCAACCACTCTGACACTAAAAAAGTTCTTTCTAATATCTCTGTGGCTCATTTGGGCACTCAGTTTCCACCTGCGTCCCCTTGTGCGTGTTCCCCTTGTGTTAAATAGACTGTCTTTATCTACCCTATCAATCCCCTTCAGAATCTTGAATGTGGTGATCATGTCCCCCCTAACTCTTCTGTCTTCCAGCGAAGTGAGGTTTAATTCCCGTAGTCTCTCCTCGTAGCTCATACCGCTCAGCTCGGGTACTAGTCTGGTGGCAAACCTTTGAACCTTTTCCAGTTTAGTCTTATCCTTGACTAGATATGGACTCCATGCTGGGGCTGCATACTCCAGGATTGGCCTGACATATGTGGTATACAAAGTTCTGAATGATTCTTTACACAAGTTTCTGAATGCCGTTCGTATGTTGGCCAGCCTGGCATATGCCGCTGATGTTATCCGCTTGATATGTGCTGCAGGAGACAGGTCTGGCGTGATATCAACCCCCAAGTCTTTTTCCTTCTCTGACTCCTGAAGAATTTCCTCTACCAGATGATACCTTGTATCTGGCCACCTTCTCCCTACACCTATCTTCATTACATTACATTTGGTTGGGTTAAACTCTAACAACCATTTGTTCGACCATTCCTTCAGCTTGTCTAGATCTTCTTGAAGCCTCAAACAGTCCTCTTCTGTTTTAATCCTTCTCATAATTTTAGCATCGTCCGCAAACATTGAGAGAAATGAATCGATACCCTCCGGGAGATCATTTACATATATCAGAAACAAGATAGGACCGAGTACAGAGCCCTGTGGGACTCCACTGGTGACTTCACGCCAATCGGAGGTCTCACCCCTCACCGTAACTCTCTGCTTCCTATTGCTTAGATACTCCCTTATCCACTGGAGCACCTTACCAGCTACACCTGCCTGTCTCTCCAGCTTATGTACCAGCCTCTTATGCGGTACTGTGTCAAAGGCTTTCCGACAATCCAAGAAAATGCAGTCCGCCCAGCCCTCTCTTTCTTGCTTAATCTGTGTCACCTGATCGTAGAATTCTATCAAGCCTGTAAGGCAAGATTTACCCTCCCTGAATCCATGTTGGCGATTTGTCACGAAGTCCCTTCTCTCCAGATGTGTTACCAGGTTTTTTCTCACGATCTTCTCCATCACCTTGCATGGTATACAAGTCAAGGACACTGGCCTGTAGTTCAGTGCCTCTTGTCTGTCGCCCTTTTTGTATATTGGGACCACATTCGCCGTCTTCCATATTTCTGGTAGGTCTCCCGTCTCTAGTGACTTACTATACACTATGGAGAGTGGCAAGCAAAGTGCCTCTGCACACTCTTTCAGTACCCATGGTGAGATCCCATCTGGACCAACAGCCTTTCTAACATCCAGATGCAGCATGTGTCTCTTGACCTCCTCTCTCGTAATTTCGAACTCCTCCAAGGCCGCCTGGTTTACCTCCCTTTCTCCTAGCACAGTGACCTCACCCTGTTCTATTGTGAAGACCTCCTGGAACCTCTTGTTTAGTTCCTCACACACCTCTCTGTCGTTCTCTGTATACCTGTCCTCGCCTGTTCTAAGTTTCAATACCTGTTCTTTCACTGTTGTTTTCCTTCTGATGTGACTGTGGAGTAGCTTTGGTTCGGTCTTAGCTTTGTTTGCTATATCATTTTCAAAATTTTTCTCTGCTTCTCTTCTCACCCTGACGTACTCATTCCTGGTTCTCTGGTATCTCTCTCTGCTTTCTGGTGTTCTGTTATTCCAGAAGTTCCTCCACGCCTTTTTGTTCAGTTTCTTCGCTTCCAAACATGCCCTATTATACCATGGATTCTTCTGTTGCTTCTCGGATTTTTCCCTTTGGGCCGGGATGAACCTGTTTACTGCCTCCTGACACTTTTGGGTAACATAGTCCATCATACCCAGTACAGACTTGTCTCTGAGGTCTGTGTCCCAAGGTATTTCACTTAGGAAACTTCTTATCTGTTCATAATTCCCCTTTCGGTATGCCAGCCTTTTGATTCCTAGTTCTTTTTGGGGGGAGATAAGTCCTAGCTCTACCAGGTACTCAAAGTTCAATACACTGTGGTCACTCATTCCCAAGGGCGCTTCCATCTTAACTTCCCTTATATCCCATTCATTTAGGGTAAATATCAAATCAAGCATTGCTGGTTCATCTTCTCCTCTCATTCTTGTTGGTTCTTTGGTGTGCTGGCTTAGAAAGTTTCTTGTTGCCACGTCCAGCAGCTTAGCTCTCCATGTTTCTGGTCCTCCATGCGGGTCTCTGTTCTTCCAATCTATCTTCCCATGGTTGAAGTGTCCCATAATTAGTAGTCCATATCCATTCCTGCTAGCAACAGAAGCTGCTCTTTCTATTATGTTAATGGTGGCCATGTTGTTTCTATCATATTCCTGTCTAGGTCTTCTGTCATTTGGTGGTGGATTATATATGACTGCGACTATAATTTTTTTCCCTCCATTTGTTACAGTACCTGCTATGTAGTCACTGAAACCTTCACAGCCCTGAATATCCATCTCCTCAAAATCCCAGCCTTTTCTTACCAGCAGAGCTACACCACCCCCACCTCTTCCTTCCCTCTCTTTCCTCATAACATAATAGTCCTGTGGGAACACTGCATTTGTTATCGTTTTCGTGATCTTTGTTTCTTTGAGGGCTATTATGTCTGGGTTTTCCTCTAGTACCAGTTCTCCAAGCTCATTTGCTTTATTTGTAATTCCATCTATGTTAGTGTACATCGCTTTGAGGCTCACTTTCTTCTGTCCCTTCTCAAATCGCCTCCTTGGTGAGTGTTCTGCTGGTGGGGGAGGCTGTTCCATGGGTGTGAGGACCTGTGAGGTGGATAACAGGGTCTCAGAGGATACTGGGATGAGGGGCGGGGGATCCAGTGAAGGGGGAGGGACAGGGAGGGTATGGGGTGAAAGGGGAGGGAGGACGGGAAGGAAAGGGGGGGAGGGAGGACGGGAAGGAAAGGGGGGGAGGGAGGACTCGGGAGGAGGGGAGGGGTAGAAGGGTGGGGTGTGTGTGTGTGTGTGTGAGTGTGTGTGTGTGTGTGTGTGTGTGTGTGTGTGTGTGTGTGTGTATACTCACCTAGTTGTACTCACCTAGTTTTGTTTGCAGGGGTTGAGCTCTGGCTCTTTGGTCCCGCCTCTCAACCGTCAATCAACAGGTGTACAGGTTCCTGAGCCTGTTGGGCTCTATCATATCTACACTTGAAACTGTGTATGGAGTCAGCCTCCACCACATCTCTTCCTAATGCATTCCATTTGTCAACAACTCTGACACTAAAAAAGTTCTTTCTAATATCTCTGTGGCTCATTTGGGCACTCAGTTTCCACCTGTGTCCCCTAGTGCGTGTGCCCCTTGTGTTAAATAGCCTGTCTTTATCTACCCTATAAATTCCCTTGAGAATCTTCAAAGTGGTGATCATGTCCCCCCTAACTTTTCTGTCTTCCAGCGAAGTGAGGTTTAATTCCCGTAGTCTCTCCTCGTAGATCATACCTCTCAGACCGGGTACTAGTCTGGTGGCAAACCTTTGAACCTTTTCCAGTTTAGTCTTATCCTTGACTAGATATGGACTCCATGCTGGGTCTGCATACTCCAGGATTGGCCTGACATATGTGGTATACAAAGTTCTGAATGATTCTTTACACGTTTCTGAATGCCGTTCGCATGTTGGCCAGCCTGGCATATGCCGCTGATGTTATCCTTTTGATATGGGCTGCAGGAGATATGTCTGGCGTGATATAAACTCCCAAGTCTTTTTCTTTCTCTAACTCCTGAAGAATTTCCTCTCCCAGATGATACCTTGTATTTGGCCTCCTGCTCCCTACACCTATCTCCATTACATTACACTTGGTTGGGTTAAACTCTAACAATCATTTGTTCGACCATTCCTTCAGTTTGTCTAGGTCTTCTTGAAGCCTCAAACAGTCCTCGTCTGACTTAATCCTTCTCATAATTTTGGCATCGTCCGCAAACATTGAGATAAATGAATCCATACCCTCTGGGAGATCATTTACATATATCAGAAACAAGATAGGACCGAGTACAGAGCCCTGTAGGACTCCACTGGTGACTTCTCGCGAATTGGAGGTCTCACCCCTCACCGTAACTCTCTGCTTCCTATTGTTAAGTACTCCTTTATCCACTGGAGCACCTTACCAGCTACACCTGCTTGTCTCTCCAGCTTATGTATCAGCTTCTTATGCGGTACTGTGTCAAAGGCTTTCCGACAATCCAAGAAAATGCAGTCTGCCCAGCCCTCTCTTTCTTGCTTAATCTTTGTCACCTGGTCGTAGAATTCTATTAAGGCAGTCAGGCACGATTTACCCTCCCTGAACCCATGTTGGCGATTTGTCACGAAGTCCTTCTCTTTAGATGTGCTACCAGTTTTTTTTCTCACGATCTTCTCCATCACCTTGCATGGTATACAAGTCAAGGACAATGGCCTGTAGTTAAGTGCCTCTTGCCTTTCACCCTATTTGTATATTGGGACCACATTCGCCGTCTTCCATATTTCTGGTAGGTCTCCCGTCTCCAGTGACCTACTATATACTATGGAGAGTGGCAAGCAAAGTGCCTCTGCACACTCTTTCAGTACCCATGGCGAGATCCCGTCTGGACCAACAGCCTTTCTAACATCCAGATCCAGCAGGTGTCTCTTGACCTCCTCTCTCGTAATTTCGAACTCTTCCAAGGCCGCCTGGTTTACTTCCCTTTCTCCTAGCACAGTGACCTCACCTTGTTCTGTTGTGAAGACCTCTTGGAACCTCTTGTTGAGTTCATCACACACCTCTTTGCCATTCTCTGT
>NC_091165.1:5666857-5831598 GCF_040958095.1 Procambarus clarkii
AGATATAAAAACTAAGCTAACTCATCCTAATCCTTGAACAAGCCCTCCAGACTTCCTTTATTGAAGATCAGCAAAAAATTATTGCGCAGCTCATATTATACAGTTTAAGAATGGGTTTTCCTTGTTCTAAAGGAATGAAAATGACACTGCCTTAATCTCAGTCGATTAAGGCAGTGTCTGGGATGCTCCCAGTGCCCGTGCCTGGTGCTCGTGCACCAGCTACGGGCGATAGTGTAGGTTGAATTGTTCTTTTAGTGTAAATAACGGAATAAAATGTAAGACATAGTCTGCAGATCTTTTTCCAGATGTCTTTTATTTTTTTTTTCCTAAAGAAAACTAAGATATTGCTAATTTTGCTTAACAAGTACATTAATTATTAACTTTTTGTCGTTATTATTGTTATAATTAAAAGAATTACACCTTGTTTTTTTGCTTATGTACAAAACATAGTCTAATAACCACAGTTCGTTGCCCCTAAATCAACACAACATAACCAGTTTACTCGTGTCATCGCCCCTAAATCAACAAAAACAACCAGTGTATTATTGTAAATATTGATATCTTAGGATTTCTTAGCAATGGTAAGACATTTTTAAGACTGGTTTTAGGCTAGATTAACCTTCGTAACCTTCGTATGCTGTATACGAACTGAACGACCGGGCTTCACAACAAAAACATGGCCACATCAGTTGGATTATTCCGGTAATATTGAACTACTGTTCATTGTTATTAGTTTAACAATACTGTTAGGGAATGTCATAAGAGTTAGGGAATGTCATAAGAGGAGTCACAGGGCAACAAAAGATACCCAGCTTCTGGGTACGGGATCTTTGCCTGAAACGCTATGCGTGCTAGTGGCTTTACAATAATAATAATAATTTATTTAGGAAAAATATATACATAGATGCAGAGTTATAGTACAAACATTCTGTTTGATTTATAGATAAAGGTAGTACATACAATACCTAAAGCCACTAGTAGGCATAGCGTTTCGGGCAAGATTGTAAAATTAAGAGCCTCGAGCGGTTTTTTGTGGGCCAATGTGCATTCATCCCAAACAATAAGTTTGTATTTCTGCAATACTTTTCCCATGCCGGATGCTTTGGAAATGTTGCACCGGCGAGTTTCAATGAATTGCATGTTCAATGACAATTTCAAAGCCGAATGAGCAGTTCTTCCACCTGGTAGCAATGTTGCAGCTATTCCGGAAAATGCAAGAGCTAGGCTATGCCATTTTGGGATTGAATTGCCGCCAGAATCAATCTAATTAGGTTTGTTTCAGCAGTTCCTCCTGGCGCATCTAAGAAGAAGATTTCTCCATGCCCATAATTTAAAGTTTTAATTATTTGATCGTAAATGCCTTTTTTGCTCATGCTTTAGCTTAGGAATATTTGATTGCACATACGATAACAGATCACCCGTGTTATAATTTTGTCCACGACGGAATTCTACATCCGAACTAAGCAGTAGCTGATCAATTCGATGATGGCATTCCCAACTGAGAACGTTGTTTGCAATTTCTAAGCACAAACCTTCAATCATTATCAATGCTACGTTGTAGATTTCTGCTGTGAAATCCATGTTCATATTTGAATTTCACTTGCGTATTCGACGAACAATATCTTCAGCCATGTGCGATTAATATTTCTCCCATGACTCTGATGGATTTTTTTTTTTTAGGGATATATTCCTACGCGGGCCCTAAGCCTCTGGCTGGCCCACTAAGTGTTGCTTGTTTCTGTTTTACTTGGGCGGAGTATGAGTATGTATGACTCGTATAGTCGCTTCAGTAAGATTGTGCCATATATGTTTAACAACTTCTTCTGCTCTGTTGAATCTAAGTTGAAATCTTAATAGGTTTGTAACTTTGTACTGTGTTAGATAATGTTCCAGTGGTCTTTTGGGCATCTCTCCACAGTGCTGACATTACTCTGTTGGAGATCAAGGAGAGCAGGCGGTCAATATGATTGAAAACAATGCACGAATTTGATTTGGATGTGACCTGTTGGAAGCATTAATAATGCACATATCACAGTGTCGGTCGTTCTCCAATAAATTCAGAGCATGACATGCACTACGGAAAGTGGCATGTGTAACGCCGTTCACAAATCTCAATTGCTGGAAAGACGTTTAACCTGGCATATTTATCAACAGCATGTGAAGAAAGAAGTATTCATCTTAATTGGGATGCACGGTGTACAGTCTGCCTATCATAGTTTGTTTGAATATGCCAGATTGTCCGTCGACTCGATCTCCTCGTTTTCGTCGTTCAAATTATTTTCTACTGGCATTCCATGTGTAATACGTAGGCACTTCCGAATACAGCAGTGTTTTCGCCAAAGCGTCATTTTGACAAAATGTGAAGAACGCAGTTAACGTTGTAGCCGATGATTTCATAGTTATTTGTGGCACATATGCAGATGTGAAATAAATGCGTTGTCCATTTTCTTATTTTCAAAACAAACAATACTAACGAAATATTTCAATTCAAATGCAGATCAATCAACACAGCTCAATTCCATTGCCGATTGCACTGAAAAATAGGAAGAACAAGTAAAAAACGAAATGAAAAAAAAAACTATATTCGTGAAATGAACGGTATAGTAAAGAACATAGCTCAATTCCATCGTAATATCACGCAAAATAATTAAATCAAAATGAAAATCATCGCAAAATAATTAAATCAAAATGAAAATCAACGGAAAATAATTGAATCAAAATGAAAATCAATCAGAATCTATGAAAATTTAATTTATAATTGCAATTGGAAACATAAAAATGGAATCGTAACATATTTAGAATAGCGTGTGTTGATTTTACATCCAACAGATGGCACTGTTTTTAAAATATTTTTTTTACCAATCATATGAGTGGGAGCTATATAGTACATATATAAAAACACGCATGTATTCGAATGGAACGTCATATCAACATTTCAAAGCAATCGGTGAAGAACTTTCGGAGATTACAGCATGTGTTGCTCTTACATTCAACAGATGGCACTGTTTAAAAAAAAAAAAAAGTTTTCCTGTCACAGGTGAGGCATGTATATAGTAGGTATATCAAATCACGCACCAAATCAAATGCAAAGTTGTGTCAAAATTTCAAAGCAATTGGTAAAGTTGTTTCAAAGACTTTGAAAGAGACCCTTACATGAAAAACACATGAAAAAAACAGTTTTTTAAAAAAGCATGTTTTTCTCCCGTCACAGACGTAACATCTATATTGTATGTATATAAAAACCTGCTCAGATACGAATGGGACGTTGTTTCAAAATTTCAAAGTGATCGGTGAAGAACTTTCGGAGTTTAGCGATTTTGAACAAACGAACATTTCCATTTTTATTTATATAGACTAGCAGTACCCAGCCACGTGTTTCTGTGGCTCAGCAACGCATGTGCATTGCTAAGCCACAGCAACCTTCCCTGTCCCTCAGTCCTCCCCATCATTCCCCACTCAACCATCCCCCTCTTCCTTCCCACCATTCCCCACTTCCATGTTCCTTTGTCCTCCTAACCATTCTCCATTCCTCTGTCCCCTCGTCCCCACCATCCCAAATTCCCCTGTCCCCTCGTCCTTCCCGACCATTAAAGTCCCCTCGTCCTCCCCACCATCTTTCACTTCCGTCTCCTCGTCATCCCCACCATTCCCGACTCTCGTCCGATGCCTTCCTAAATAATCTGATGTTCCCACCAGAAAATTGGGAACATCAAGTGATCTGATGTTCCCATCACTGAAATATAAGAACAACAGTTAAAAAATGAAATGAAAATATGAAAAATAAAAATATAATCTATACTCGTGAAATGAATGGTATGGTAAAAACACAGCTCAATTCCAACGCAATTGACACAAAATAATTAAAGCAAAATGAAAATAAATCAAAATCTATGAAAATTCAATATATCAATTCAATCAGAAACACTTAAATGGAATTGTAGCATATTTAGTATATTAAGTGTGTTTCTCTTACATGCAACAGATGGCGCTGTTTTTCAAGAAAAGCATAGTTTTACCTATCACAGGTTTGGCATCTATACTTATACTTACGAAATGAATGGTATGATAAACAACACAGCTCAATTCTAACACAATGTCACTCAACATACTTCAATTAAAAATTAAATAAATTGAAATTTATAAAAATAAAATTTATCATTGCATTTAGAAACATTGAAATGGAATTCGTGACATATTTAGTATAGCGTGCATGTTGCTATTATGTGCAACAGATGGTCCTGTTTTTCAAAAATGTATGTTTTCACCTGTCACAGGGGTCGCATCTATATAGAAGGCATATAAAAATACGCGATTATTCGAATGCAATGTTGTGTGAAAATTTCAAAGCAATCGGAAAAGAACTTTTGGAGATAACAGCGTGCGTTGCTCTTAGGTCCAACAGATGGCGCTGTTTTTTAAAAAAAGGCATGTTTTTTCCTGTCACAGGTGAGTCATGTATATAGTAGATATATAAAAAGACGCGCCTATTCGAATGAAACGTTGTGTCAAAATTTCAAAACATCGGTAAAGAGGTTAAGAAGATTTCCCCTCACCTGAAAAACATAGTTTTTCTGAAAAAGCATGTTTTTTTTCCAGTCACAGACGTGACATCTATGTAGTATGTATATAAAAACCCGCTCGGATGCGAATGGAACGTTGTGTGAAAATTTGAAAGCAATCGGTTAAGAACTTTTGGAGATTAGCGATTTTGAACAAACGAACATTTCCATTTTTATTTATGGATATAATATATATATATATATATGAATGAAAACTCACACCCCAGAAGTGACTCGAACCCATACTCCCAGAAGCAACGCAACTGGTAACTACAGGGCGCCTTAATCCGCTTGACCATCACGGCCGTCAAAAGGAAGTGATAGCCGAGGCTATTTGAGCCACTTCCCCGACGGCAACTCGGATGGTAATCTTGGGCATAGCATTTCACCAAATCACCTCATTCTTTGGGGCACACGTGAGGAACACAAATGCGAACAAGCCTGAATGGTCCCCAGGACTATATGCGAATGAAAACTCACACCCCAGAAGTGACTCGAACCCATACTCCCAGAAGCAACGCAACTGGTAACTACAGGGCGCCTTAATCCGCTTGACCATCACGGCCGTCAAAAGGAAGTGATAGCCGAGGCTATTTGAGCCACTTCCCCGACGGCAACTCGGATGGTAATCTTGGGCATAGCATTTCACCAAATCACCTCATTCTTTGGGGCACACGTGAGGAACACAAATGCGAACAAGCCTGAATGGTCCCCAGGACTATATGCGAATGAAAACTCACACCCCAGAAGTGACTCGAACCCATACTCCCAGAAGCAACGCAACTGGTAACTACAGGGCGCCTTAATCCGCTTGACCATCACGGCCGTCAAAAGGAAGTGATAGCCGAGGCTATTTGAGCCAACTGAGGCTCAACTGACCCAAAGAATGAGGTGATTTGGTGAAATGCTATGCCCAAGATTACCATCCGAGTTGCCGTCGGGGAAGTGGCTCAAATAGCCTCGGCTATCACTTCCTTTTGACGGCCGTGATGGTCAAGCGGATTAAGGCGCCCTGTAGTTACCAGTTGCGTTGCTTCTGGGAGTATGGGTTCGAGTCACTTCTGGGGTGTGAGTTTTCATTTGCATATAGTCCTGGGGACCATTCAGGCTTGTTCGCATTTGTGTTCCTCACGTGTGCCCCAAAGAATGAGGTGATTTGGTGAAATGCTATGCCCAAGATTACCATCCGAGTTGCCGTCGGGGAAGTGGCTCAAATAGCCTCGGCTATCACTTCCTTTTGACGGCCGTGATGGTCAAGCGGATTAAGGCGCCCTGTAGTTACCAGTTGCGTTGCTTCTGGGAGTATGGGTTCGAGTCACTTCTGGGGTGTGAGTTTTCATTCGCATATAGTCCTGGGGACCATTCAGGCTTGTTCGCATTTGTGTTCCTCACGTGTGCCCCAAAGAATGAGGTGATTTGGTGAAATGCTATGCCCAAGATTACCATCCGAGTTGCCGTCGGGGAAGTGGCTCAAATAGCCTCGGCTATCACTTCCTTTTGACGGCCGTGATGGTCAAGCGGATTAAGGCGCCCTGTAGTTACCAGTTGCGTTGCTTCTGGGAGTATGGGTTCGAGTCACTTCTGGGGTGTGAGTTTTCATTCGCATATAGTCCTGGGGACCATTCAGGCTTGTTCGCATATATATATATATATATATATATATATATATATATATATATATATATATATATATATATATATATATATATATATATATATATAACTGAAAACTCACACCCCAGAAGTGACTCGAACCCATACTCCCAGATGCCACGCAACTGGTATGTACAAGACGCCTTAATCCACTTGACCATCACGACCGGACATAATGAGGTGATAGCCGAGGCTATTTGAACCACCCCACCGCCGGCACTCGGATAGTAATCTTGGGCATAGCATTTTACCAAATCACCTCATTCTTTGGGGCACACGTGAGGAACACAAATGCGAACAAGCCTGAATGGTCCCCAGGACAATATGCAACTGAAAACTCACACCCCAGAAGTGACTCGAACCCATACTCCCAGATGCCACGCAACTGGTATGTACAAGACGCCTTAATCCACTTGACCATCACGACCGGACATAATGAGGTGATAGCCGAGGCTATTTGAACCACCCCACCGCCGGCACTCGGATAGTAATCTTGGGCATAGCATTTTACCAAATCACCTCATTCTTTGGGGCACACGTGAGGAACACAAATGCGAACAAGCCTGAATGGTCCCCAGGACAATATGCAACTGAAAACTCACACCCCAGAAGTGACTCGAACCCATACTCCCAGATGCCACGCAACTGGTATGTACAAGACGCCTTAATCCACTTGACTAAGTGGATTAAGGCGTCTTGTACATACCAGTTGCGTGGCATCTGGGAGTATGGGTTCGAGTCACTTCTGGGGTGTGAGTTTTCAGTTGCATATTGTCCTGGGGACCATTCAGGCTTGTTCGCATTTGTGTTCCTCACGTGTGCCCCAAAGAATGAGGTGATTTGGTAAAATGCTATGCCCAAGATTACTATCCGAGTGCCGGCGGTGGGGTGGTTCAAATAGCCTCGGCTATCACCTCATTATGTCCGGTCGTGATGGTCAAGTGGATTAAGGCGTCTTGTACATACCAGTTGCGTGGCATCTGGGAGTATGGGTTCGAGTCACTTCTGGGGTGTGAGTTTTCAGTTGCATATTGTCCTGGGGACCATTCAGGCTTGTTCGCATTTGTGTTCCTCACGTGTGCCCCAAAGAATGAGGTGATTTGGTAAAATGCTATGCCCAAGATTACTATCCGAGTGCCGGCGGTGGGGTGGTTCAAATAGCCTCGGCTATCACCTCATTATGTCCGGTCGTGATGGTCAAGTGGATTAAGGCGTCTTGTACATACCAGTTGCGTGGCATCTGGGAGTATGGGTTCGAGTCACTTCTGGGGTGTGAGTTTTCAGTTGCATATTGTCCTGGGGACCATTCAGGCTTGTTCGCATTTGTGTTCCTCACGTGTGCCCCAAAGAATGAGGTGATTTGGTAAAATGCTATGCCCAAGATTACTATCCGAGTGCCGGCGGTGGGGTGGTTCAAATAGCCTCGGCTATCACCTCATTATGTCCGGTCGTGATGGTCAAGTGGATTAAGGCGTCTTGTACATACCAGTTGCGTGGCATCTGGGAGTATGGGTTCGAGTCACTTCTGGGGTGTGAGTTTTCAGTTGCATATTGTCCTGGGGACCATTCAGGCTTGTTCGCATATATATATATATATATATATATGTGCATATATATATATATATATATGTGCATATATATATATATATATATATATATATGTGTGTATATCACGAAAATAAACACGTGATTAAGAATGTGACAATGTCAGACCACGGAGGTAAAATGAAACAGGAAATTTCCTTAAGTACTTTCGTATATTAAATACATCTTCAGAAGGTCATTTTACAGATCGAGTGATGGGTATAAATAGGCAGGAAGGAGTGGTGAAGTAAGGTGAGGTACAATACTTGGACAACGCAGACGGCCCATTGGCCCATCAGATGCACCCAATTGGCACATCCGATGTAGCCCAATGGCCCATCTGATACAGCAGACATACAAGCATAATATATAGGTAATTATAACATAAAGAAGTAAATATATACAATAAATTAGTGAGACAAATGTTTTTCAATGATTCTACTTAAATCGCCCTTTAGCTGATCTATTAGAAATGGATCTAAGTTATATAGACCACTGCTAATATTCAAATTACTTTCTTTGGTGATCTGTATCAAAGCAGATTCAATTATGTTTCTGTTATAGGTGCTTTTACAATTTGTTATTGAAGAAGCACTCTCCCAATCAATTTGATGAGCTTTATTGTATATATTTACTTCTTTATGTTATAATTACCTATATATTATGCTTGTATGTCTGCTGTATCAGATGGGCCATTGGGCTACATCGGATGTGCCAATTGGGTGCATCCGATGGGCCAATGGGCCGTCTGCGTTGTCCAAGTATTGTACCTCACCTTACTTCACCACTCCTTCCTGCCTATTTATACCCATCACTCGATCTGTAAAATGACCTTCTGAAGATGTATTTAATATACGAAAGTACTTAAGGAAATTTCCTATTTCATTTTTCCTCCGTGGTCTGACATTGTCATATATATATATATATATATATATATATATATATATATATATATATATATATATATATATTTATATATAAATATGGATTATGGATATGGATATGGATATGGATATAAATATGGATATGGCGCATCAGAAGCGCCCTGATGGGGTCACCTTGCTACCTTGGAAGGATGGTAAGCAAGTGGTATGGGACTACACGTGCGCTGCCACACTGGCCAGTACCTACCTCCACTACAGCACACGTGAAAGCGGTGGTGCTGCTTCTTTCAGGGAATCGCAGAAAATTATTAAATACAGAGGTCTAGCACACTGCTACAGCTTTGTTCCGATCGGCTCGGAGACCCTCGGTTCGTGGGGAAAATGTGCATTGAAGTTCCTGAAGGAATTGGGGGACAAATTGATCAGCACTACAAAAGACCAGAGAGCAAAAAGTTTCTTGTTCCAGCGCCTCAGTGTTGCGATTCAGAGGGGAAATGCCTGTTGCGTCTTGGGCACTAGTCCAACTTCAGAGGAATTCGAAGAAGTGTTTGACTTGCAACAATGATCGAACCCGTCTGTGACACTCATCAATGTTTCCCATTGTTGTGTTCTTCAAGAGATCCATAGCCTTTAAGCACCTTTTTGCATTATTATTTTTGTATCAACCCATGTATATCTTGTAACCATCAAATTTATATATATATATATATATATATATATATATATATATATATATATATATATATATATATATATATATATATCTATATATATATATATATATATATATATCTATATATATATATATATATATATATATATATATATATGTCGTACCTAGTAGCCAGAACTCACTTCTCAGCCTACTATTCAAGGCCCGATTTGCCTAATAAGCCAAGTTTTCCTGAATTAATATATTTACTATAATTTTTTTCTTATGAAATGATAAAGCAACCCTTTTCTCTATGTATGAGGTCAATTTTTTTTTATTGGAGTTAAAATTAACGTAGATATATGACCGAACCTAACCAACCCTACCTAACCTAACCTAACCTATATTTATAGGTAAGGTTAGGTTAGGTAGCCAAAAAAAGCTAGGTTAGGTTAGGTTAGGTAGGTTAGGTAGACGAAAAAACATTAATTCATGAAAACTTGGCTTATTAGGCAAATCGGGCCTTGAATAGTAGGCTGAGAAGTGCGTTCTGGCTATTAGGTACGACATATATATATATATATATATATATATATATATATATATATATATATATATATATATATATATATATATATATATATATATATATATGTCGTACCTAGTAGCCAGAACGCACTTCTCTGCCTACTATTCAAGGCCCGATTTGCCTAATAAGCCAAGTTTTCCTGAATTAATATATTTTCTCAAATTTTTTCTTTTGACATGATAAAGCTACCCATTTCATTATGTATGAGGTCAATTTTTTTTATTGGAGTTAAAATTAACATAGATATATGACCGAACCTAACCAACCCTACCTAACCTAACCTAACCTATCTTTATAGGTTAGGTTCGGTTAGGTAGCCGAAAAAGATAGGTTAGGTTAGGTTAGGTAGGTTAGGTAGTCGAAAAAACATTAATTCATGACAACTTGGCTTATTAGGCAAATCAGGCATTGCATAGTAGGCTGAAAAGTGCGTTCTGGCTACTAGGTACGACATATATATATATATATATATATATATATATATATATATATATATATATATATATATATATATATATATATATATATATATATATATATATATATATATATATATGTGCATATATATATATATATAAATGTGCATATATATATATATATATATATATATATATATATATATATATATATATATATATATATATATATATATATATATATATATATATATATATATATATATATATATATATATATGCACATATATATATATATATATCTCCTGTTTGGTAACATATGCCTAGCTGTCCCTGCAAGGAGAGACAAATCACTAGCTTCGTCGGTCATTATGGCTATAAATAGTTTTCCTAGAGAGGACAACCAGGCACCCATCCCCACCCGTGCCAAAAACACTCATGGTAGGAAAGGTATCAACAGCAGAACCGAGGCATCTAAAATCAGAGCAACAGTCAGCAAGAAAATGGAAGAAGGCAACACAATAGGGGCGATCAGAGTCATCACCAATGAAGACACAGTTGCCACCAGGGATGCTAATACAGCACAAGCCGTGAGGGAAAAGCACCCACCCAGAGCTCTTCGTGATGACAGTATTCCCCTAGTCGGTGTCACCAGAGCAGAACCCCTGTGTGTGCTCGAATCCATGGTGCATAAAGCAGCTTTATCCTTCCCACCAGGATCAGCAGGTGGGTTCACAGGACTACGACCCAACCATATCAAACAAATGCTCAACCCTGCACTGGGAAACATTGCACAGGGCCTCCTGGTGGAACTAACTAGATTCGCCAACACATGTCTAGCTGGCAACATACCAGAAACCATACGGCCTCTCTTTTTTGGCGCTACCCTCTGTGCCCTGAGGAAAAAAGATGGAGGAATCAGACCGATAGCTGTGGGCAATTCACTCCGGCGTCTCGTCGCTAAGGCTGCTGCTAGAGCAGTTAGTCAGGCAGCAGCCGACATGCTGAAGCCAAAACAGCTTGGGTTTGGCATTCCCCAAGGGTGTGAGGCAGCGGCTCATACAGCTAGAGCCTACATTGCCAACATTACGGATGAAAAAGCCCTGATAAAGCTGGACTTCAAAAATGCTTTCAATCTGGTTAGAAGGGATGCAGTACTCAGTGCAGTTCATCGCCTTTTTCCTTCCCTCTACCCGTTTGTAAACTCATGCTATAGCAAGAATCTAACTCTGCTTTTTGGGGAATATGAAATTGAATCACAAGAAGGTGTCCAACAGGGTGACCCCCATGCTCCTTTTCTTTTCTGCCTAGTTATCAAGGAAGTCACCGATAACCTGTCCAGTGAGCTCAACATTTGTTTTTTGGACGATGGTACTCTAGCCGGCTCCCCAGCCTCACTCTTGGACGACATAAGAATAATTCAGGAGCAAGGAGCAAGCCTAGGCCTCACTCTGAACCCTTCCAAGTGCGAAATAACCTCCACCAACCAGCACATAATAGAGCAAATAAAGGTTGGTTTGCCTGACATTCATACAACCAACCCTGAGGACAGCACACTCCTAGGTGCTCCTCTTGGAAGGAATGCCATCGACGGGGTCCTTGGTAAGAAGATCACTTACCTGAAGAGGATGAACGAGAGGATTGAAGACATCGATGCTCATGATGCACTTTACCTCATCACCAGATGCTTGTCCCTCCCCAGGCTGACCTACTTTCTAAGATGTTCGCCATCTTTCAACAATATTAAATTAGAAGAGTACGACAGCTTGCTGAAATCAACACTAGAAAAAGCCCTCAATCTTTCCCTCAGCGACTTACAGTGGAAACAGGCCTCCCTTCCTGTCAGACTCGGGGGCCTTGGCGTGCGCACTGCAACACAAATTGCTGTACCAGCGTTCCTGTCCTCTTCAGTGGCGTCTGACAACTTGGTGAAGGAAATCCTACCTGAGCACCTAGTTCAACAGGCTGGGGTACATGATCCCAGTTTCACAGACTGCACAACCAAATGGGTCTCTCTCGCAGGACCAGCACCCCAACCACCGACTTCTGAAGCCCATAAGCAATCCAGCTGGGATCGCCCCATTGCCGACCAAGAAGCTGCGACTTTGCTAGAAGCTGCGACAACACTACATGACACTGCCCGACTTAGAGCTGTAGCAGCTCCCCATGCAGGTGATTTCCTATTAGCAACCCCAATGTCAGCAACCGGCACCCGTCTCACACTGCAGGCCCTCCGAATTGCCGTGGCTCTCCGCCTCGCTGCCCCAATCCACACCGAATACAGGTGTATTTGCGGCGAGTCAGAGGCCGACAGATACGGACGGCATGGCCTTCTCTGCCAAAGGACAGGAGGATGGCATGCAAGACACGGCGAGGTCAATGACATTATTAAGAGAAGCCTTACCACAGCCGGTTGTCCAGCAGAGAGAGAGCCCCATTACCTAATGTCCCGCAACTCTGATGAGCCTGTCGGTCGCCCAGATGGAATCACGGTGAACCCCTGGAAGAATGGTAGACAGTTGGTGTGGGACTACACAAGCGTTTCAACTTTAGCCAATACCTATGTTGACTTCAGTGCTACACAAGCAGGAGGAGCTGCCAATCACCGGGAAGCGGCCAAGTCACATAAATACAGAGACCTTGAGCACCACTACAATTTTGTCCCCATTGCCTCAGAGACACTTGGTGCCTGGGGTAAAAGTGCTGCTAGCTTTTTGAAGGAATTGGGGTCTAAGCTAATCGAAACAACTAGAGACCCTAGAGCTGCCAGTTTTCTTTTTCAGCGCCTTAGTGTGGCAATCCAGAGAGGAAATGCTCACTGCATCCATGGTTCCTGCCCGCCATCTGAGGAGCTGGAAGAGCTGTACAACTTGTGACAAGCAGCCTTGCACCCTGCATGTAATCAATATTGTAACTTTTTTTGTGTAATGACATTTTCAAATAAAGTTAGATAAATATACACACATACCAAAAGAATAGGGGTGGTAGGAGAAGAAAATATCAAAGTGTTCAGTGAGGATCCACAAGGTCTTCTCTGAGTACTCTTTATTTTCTTCTCCGAGGCTATGGGTCCCTACACTTGCACCAGAGGTGGTACCTCTTCTAGGTTTTTATATATATAAGTATATATATATATATATATATATATATATATATATATATATATATATATATATATATATATATATATATATATATATGCAGGGAAATACATGGACCTCACCGCAAAAGTCAACAGAGGGTCAAATAACCTTGATGCACCTGATACCATCAAAGCCTGGCACAATCTGCTACTTTTTGGCAATGCATGCTTAGGTGTACCAGACAGAGGAGGCAAGACACTGGCCTTATCCGTCAATAAAGCAATTAGGGATTTTCCTAGGGCTGACAACCTAGTCCGCCTCCTCAAACACACCAAACACCGCCGAGGCAGACCAAGTACGACAATCAGCGACAACAGAAAATTAGGTACCCAAGTCAGCAAGAAAATTGAAGAGGGCAATACAGTCGGGGCACTCAGGTTGATCACAAGTGAGGACAAAATTTTGCCCAGGGATGAAACCACAGCCCAAGCACTAAGAGAAAAACACCCCCTCAGGGCCGTAGGTGAACCTCCCCCACAGGTCAGGCTCGCCCCTAACCAGGAACCTCTCGTCCTCCGGGAGTCAGAGGTTTATAAAGCTATCGTTTCATTTCCCCCGGGCTCCTCAGGAGGCTACACAGGGGTAAGACATCAACATGTGAAGGAAATGGTGAACCCTGTTCTTGGCCCAGCTGCAGAAGCGCTCCTGACAGAGATCACAACGTTTGTCAACAACTGCCTCGCCGGGTTAATCCCTGATGAAATCAAACCATTCTTCTTTGGTGCATCCCTATGTGCCCTGAAAAAGAAGTGGGGAGGGATCAGACCCATTGCCGTTGGTAATACCCTTCGCCGCCTAGTTGCAAGGGCTGCTGTCAGAAGTATCCGAATGGAAGCAGCCACCATGCTGCAACCCAACCAGCTGGGGTTTGGAGTCCCCCAAGGCTGTGAAGCAGCGGCTCATGCTGCACGAGCCTACATTAGCTCTCTTACTGAAGACCAGGCAGTAGTAAAATTAGATTTTAAAAACGCTTTCAACTCGGTCAAAAGGGAAGCAATCCTCACTGCAGTCCAGGAACATTGCCCAAGCATTCTCCCGTTTGTGTCAGCAGGCTACAGCAAAGACTCAACCCTCCTGTTTGGCAAACATGAAGTCACCTCAGCAGAGGGAATTCAACAGGGTGACCCACTTGCACCGTTCCTCTTTTGCATAGCGGTTCGAGAAATTACAACCAGACTGTCCAGCGAGCTCAACATCTGGTTCCTGGATGATGGCACTCTGCCAGGCACACAAGATTCCCTGCTAGAAGACCTACAGCTGGTGAAGACACGGGGGGAGTCCATGGGTCACGTTCTTAACCCCTCCAAGTGCGAAATTATTGCATCCAGTGAAGTAATCATTAGAGCAGTGAAATCAGTTCTACCAGAAGCCTCAGTCGTTAAACCTACCGACAGCACACTACTTGGAGCACCTCTGGGCCACAATGCTATTGCTGCGGTCCTTGACGAAAAGTTTAGAGACCTAAAGAGGATGGAAGGGAGAATTGGGGACTTGGACTCCCACAATGCCCTCTACCTTCTCACAAAGTGCCTTACCTTGCCCAGGCTAACATACTTCTTAAGGTGTGCACCAACTTTTGGCAACCCACTTCTAAATCAATATGATGAGCTCCTCAGGTCAATATTCAGGAAGGCGCTCAACCTAGATTTAGATGACAGTCAGTGGGACCAAGCAACACTACCAGTGAGATTTGGAGGGATAGGCATACGAAAGGCAACAGAGGTAGCACTTCCAGCATTCTTATCCTCATGTACAGCAGCCAACGAATTGGTAGGGCAGATCCTACCAGAGCGTATGAGAGAGACAGCGGGAACTCATGATCAAACGTTCATCGAAGCAGCCAGACAATGGGACACCATTGCACACCCTCAACCCCGACCACAAGTCCCAAAAGACCACAAGCAGGCCCACTGGGATAGCGCCATAATGGAAAAGACTGTCACAGCAATGATTGACAACGCTGATGCTGAAAACAAAGCCCGCCTCCTAGCGGTAACAGCACCCCACGCCGGGGATTTCTTATTTGCTGTGCCCAATGCAGCCCTGGGAACTCGCCTCAGTCATGACGCTCTCCGCATTGGAGTTGCCCTTCGCCTTGCCGCCCCCATCCTCACAGAACATAGGTGCATCTGCGGAACTGCGATGGCAGACCAATATGGTCGTCATGGTCTGGTATGTCGTAAATCACAGGGTAAAATTGCAAGACATGAAGAAGTCAACGACATCATCAAGAGGAGCCTCGCCACAGCCCGCTGCCCGGCACAAAGAGAACCACACTTATCCAGACCTAACGACCCTCAGAAGCGCCCGGATGGGGTCACCTTGCTACCTTGGAAGGATGGTAAGCAAGTGGTATGGGACTACATGTGCGCTGCCACACTGGCCAGTACCTACCTCCACTACAGCACACGTGAAAGCGGTGGTGCTGCTTCTTTCAGGGAATCGCAGAAAATTATTAAATACAGAGGTCTAGCACACTGCTACAGCTTTGTTCCGATCGGCTCGGAGACCCTTGGTTCGTGGGGAAAATGTGCATTGAAGTTCCTGAAGGAATTGGGGGACAAATTGATCAGCGCTACAAAAGACCAGAGAGCAAAAACTTTCTTGTTCCAGCGCCTCAGTGTTGCGATTCAGAGGGGAAATGCCTGTTGCGTCTTGGGCACTAGTCCAACTTCAGAGGAATTCGAAGAAGTGTTTGACTTGCAACAATGATCGAAACCGTCTTTGACATTCATCAATGTATCCCATTGTTGTGTTTTTCAAGAGATCAATAACCTTTAAGCACCTTTTTGCATTATTATTTTTGTATCAACCCATGTACATCTTGTAACCATCAAATGCATAATAAAGCACAAAAAATAAAAAAGGAAGGGGGTGGTAGGAGAAAAGCACACAGAAACTGTATTGGAGGGGATCTAAACATTCCCTCTAATGCGTTATGCGTGGTTTCCTCCGAGGCTATGGGTCCCCCTTCTTCCAGCTAGAGGTGGTACTCCCTTCCATTTTTCTTCTCTTAAAAAAAAAAAAAAAAAAAAAAAAAAAATATATATATATATATATATATATATATATATATATATATATATATATATATATATATATATATATATATATATATATATATATATATATATATATATATATATATATATATATATATATATATATATATATTAGTATATTTTGGTAGCAGTCTTTCCTGTTGACATATATTATTAAATATGACCGAAAAAGTAAGATTAATAATTCTAACACGAATTTTCTCAATCTTTCGTACATTTCTTTTCACTGTTGGTGGTAATTCAAAAATCAATTCTCCAAAATTCATTTTTATTTCTAGTCTGACGCGACACTTGAGCGCGTTTCGTAAAACTTATTACATTTTCAAAGACTTTAGTTTACACATACACAACTGAATAGAACTTACACATCTCTGATTTGTTTATATCTACATTTGAGTGAGATGGATGGGGTGAGGTGGTATTTAATAAGGTATTAATTTCATCAACACAAGACAGAACACGAAACAATGGGTATTGAATGGAAGTGATTGTAGAAAGCCTATTGGTCCATATTTCTTGGTGCTTCTATATTGGAGCGGAGTCTTGAGGTGGGTAGAATATAGTTGTGCATTAATTGGCTGTTGATTGCTGGTGTTGACTTCTTGATGTGTAGTGCCTCGCAAACGTCAAGCCGCCTGCTATCGATGATTTCTGTGTTGTTTACTAGGATTTCTCTGGCGATGGTTTGGTTGTGGGAAGAGATTATATGTTCCTTAATGGAGCCCATTTGCTTATGCATCGTTAAACGCCTAGAAAGAGATGTTGTTGTCTTGCCTATATACTGTTTTTTTTGGAGCTTACAGTCCCCAAGTGGGCATTTGAAGGCATAGACGACGTTGGTCTCTTTTAAAGCGTTCTGTTTTGTGTCTGGAGAGTTTCTCATGAGTAGGCTGGCCGTTTTTCTGGTTTTATAGTAAATCGTCAGTTGTATCCTCTGATTTTTGTCTGTAGAGATAACGTTTCTATTAACAATATCTTTCAGGACCCTTTCCTCCGTTTTATGAGCTGTGGAAAAGAAGTTCCTGTAAAATAGTCTAATAGGGGGTATAGGTGTTGTGTTGGTTGTCTCTTCAGAGGTTGCATGGCGTTTCACTTTCCTTCTTATGATGTCTTCGACGAAACCATTGGAGAAGCCGTTGTTGACTAGGACCTGCCTTACCGTACAGAGTTCTTCGTCGACTTGCTTCCATTCTGAGCTGTGGCTGAGAGCACGGTCGTCATATGCGTTAACAACACTCCTCTTGTACCTATCTGGGCAGTCGCTTTTGGCATTTAGGCACATTCCTATGTTCGTTTCCTTAGTGTAGACTGCAGTTTGGAAACCTCCGCTCTTTTCCATGACTGTTACATCTAGAAAGGGCAGCTTCCCATCCTTTCCCATCTCGTAAGTGAAACGCAGCACGGAACTCCGTTCAAATGCCTCCTTCAGCTCCTACAGATGTCTGACATCAGGTACCTGTGTAAAAATGTCGTCAACATACCTGCAGTATATGGCCGGTTTCAAGTTCATGTCGACTAAGACTTTTTGCTCGATGGTACCCATGTAGAAGTTTACAAACAGGACACCTAGGGGAGAACCCATGGCGACCCCATCTACTTGCTTATACATGTGCCCAACCGGGCTCAAGAAGGGTGCCTCTTTAGTACAAGCTTTGAGTAGTTTCCTTAGGATATTTTCTGGTATGTCAAGAGGAGTACAGGCTGGATCACGATATACTCTGTCGGCTATCATCCCGATTGTCTCGTCCACTGGTACGTTGGTGAACAGCGATTCTACGTCCAATGAGGCTCTTATTCCTGTGGCCCGTGTGCCCCGCAGTAAGTCAACAAATTCCTTTGGCGACTTCAGGCTGAAGGCGCAAGGGACATAAGGAGTCAGCAGGCCATTGAGTCGCTTCGCTAGTCTGTACGTGGGTGTGGGTACCTGGCTAATGATTGGCCGAAGTGGGTTTCCCTAGAAGTGACTCGAACCCATACTCCCAGGAGCAACGCAACTGGTATGTACAAGACGCCTTAATCCACTTGACCATCACGACCGGACATAATGAGGTGATAGCCGAGGCTATTTGAACCACCCCACCGCCGGCACTCGGATAGTAATCTTGGGCATAGCATTTTACCAAATCACCTCATTCTTTGGGGCACACGTGAGGAACACAAAAAAGCACTTGTTTGATATGGTTTCTTTTTGTGTTCCTCACGTGTGCCCCAAAGAATGAGGTGATTTGGTAAAATGCTATGCCCAAGATTACTATCCGAATGCTGGCGGTGGGGTGGTTCAAATAGCCTCGGCTATCACCTCATTATGTCCGGTCGTGATGGTCAAGTGGATTAAGGCGTCTTGTACATACCAGTTGCGTTGCTCCTGGGAGTATGGGTTCGAGTCACTTCTGGGGTGTGAGTTTTCAGTTATATATATATATATATATATATATATATATATATATATATATATATATATATATATTATATCCATAAATAAAAACGGAAATGTTCGTTTGTTCAAAATCGCTAATCTCCAAAAGTTCTTAAACGATTGCTTTCAAATTTTCACACAACGTTCCATTCGCATCCGAGCGGGTTTTTATATACATACTACATAGATGTCACGTCTGCGACTGGTAAAAAAAACATGCTTTTTCTGAAAAACTGTGTTTTTCATATGTTTTTCATGTGAGGGGAAATCTTCTAAACCTCTTTACCGATGTTTTGAAATTTTGACACAACGTTGCATTCGAATAGACGCGTCTTTTTATATATCTACTATATACATGACTCACCTGTGACAGGAAAAAACATGCCTTTTTTTTAAAAAACAGCGCCATCTGTTGGACGTAAGAGCAACGCACGCTGTAATCTCCAAAAGTTCTTTTCCGAATGCTTTGAAATTTTTACACAACATTGCATTCGAATAATCGCGTATTTTTATATGCCTACTATATAGATGCGTCCCCTGTTACAGGTGGAAACATACATTTTTGAAAAACAGGACCATCTGTTGCACATAATAGCAACATGCACGCTGTACTAAATATGTCACGAATTCCATTTCAATGTTTCTAAATGCAATGATAAATTTTATTTTTATAAATTTCAATTTATTTAATTTTTAATTGAAGTATGTTAAGTGACATTGTGTTAGAATTGAGCTGTGTTGTTTATCATACCATTCATTTCGTAAGTATAAGTATAGATGCCAAACCTGTGATAGGTAAAACAATGCTTTTCTTGAAAAACAGCGCCATCTGTTGCATGTAAGAGAAACACACTTAATATACTAAATATGCTACAATTCCATTTAAGTGTTTCTGATTGAATTGATATATAGAATTTTCATAGATTTTGATTTATTTTCATTTTACTTTAATTATTTTGTGTCAATTGCGTTGGAATTGAACTGTGTTTTTACCATACCATTCATTTCACGAGTATAGATTATATTGTTATTTTTCATATTTTCATTTCATTTTTTAACTGTTGTTCTTATATTTCAGTGATGGGAACATCAGATCACTTGATGTTCCCAATTTTCTGGTGGGAACATCAGATTATTTAGGAAGGCATCGGACGAGAGTCGGGAATGGTGGGGATGACGAGGAGACGGAAGTGAGAGATGGTGGGGAGGACGAGGGGACTTTAATGGTCGGGAAGGACGAGGGGACAGGGGAGTTTGGGATGGTGGGGACGAGGGGACAGAGGAAAGGAGAATGGTTAGGAGGACAAAGGAACATGGAAGTGGGGAATGGTGGGAAGGAAGAGGGGGATGGTAGAGTGGGGAATGATGGGGAGGACTGAGGGACAGGGAAGGTTGCTGTGGCTTAGCAACGCACATGCGTTGCTGAGCCACAGAAACACGTGGCTGGGTACTGCTAGTCTATATAAATAAAAATGGAAATGTTCGTTTGTTCAAAATCGCTAAACTCCGAAAGTTCTTCACCGATCACTTTGAAATTTTGACACAACGTCCCATTCGTATCTGAACAGGTTTTTATATACATACAATATAGATGTTACGTCTGTGACGGGAGAAAAACATGCTTTTTTAAAAAACTGTGTTTTTCATGTAAGGGTCTCTTTCAAAGTCTTTGAAACAACTTTACCAATTGCTTTGAAATTTTGACACAACTTTGCATTTGATTTGGCGCGTGATTTGATATACCTACTATATACATGCCTCACCTGTGACAGGAAAACTTTTTTTTTTTTAAACAGCGCCATCTGTTGGATGTAAGAGCAACACATGCTGTAATCTCTGAAAGTTCTTCACCGATTGCTTTGAAATGTTGATATGACGTTCCATTCGAATACATGCGTGTTTTTATATATGTACTATATAGCTCCCACACATATGATTGGTAAAAAAAAATATTTTAAAAACAGTGCCATCTGTTGGATGTAAAATCAACACACGCTATTCTAAATATGTTACGATTCCATTTTTATGTTTCCAATTGCAATTATAAATTAAATTTTCATAGATTCTGATTGATTTTCATTTTGATTCAATTATTTTCCGTTGATTTTCATTTTGATTTAATTATTTTGCGATGATTTTCATTTTGATTTAATTATTTTGCGTGATATTACGATGGAATTGAGCTATGTTCTTTACTATACCGTTCATTTCACGAATATAGTTTTTTTTTTTTCATTTCGTTTTTTTACTTGTTCTTCTTATTTTTCAGTGCAATCGGCAATGGAATTGAGCTGTGTTGATTGATCTGCATTTGAATTGAAATATTTCGTTAGTATTCTTTGTTTTGAAAACAAGAAAATGGACAATGCATTTATTTCACATCTGCATATGTGCCACAAATAACTATGAAACCATCGGCTACAACGTTAACTGCGTTCTTCACATTTTGTCAAAATGACGCTTTGGCGAAAACACTGCTGTATTCGGAAGTGCCTACGTATTACACATGGAATGCCAGTAGAAAATAATTTGAACGACGAAAACGAGGAGATCGAGTCGACGGACAATCTGGCATATTCAAACAAACCATGATAGGCAGACTGTACACCGTGCATCCCAATCAAGATGAATACTTCTTTCTTCACATGCTGTTGATAAATATGCCAGGTTAAACGTCTTTCCAGCAATTGAGATTTGTGAACGGCGTTACACATGCCACTTTCCGTAGTGCATGTCATGCTCTGAATTTATTGGAGAACGACCGACACTGTGATGTGTGCATTATTAACGCTTCCAACAGGTCACATCCAAATCAAATTCGTGCATTGTTTTCAATCATATTGACCGCCTGCTCTCCTTGATCTCCAGCAGAGTAATGTCAGCACTGTGGAGAAATGCCCGACAGACCATTGGAACATTATCTAACACAGTACAAAGTTACAAACCCATTAAGATTTCAACTTAGATTCAACAGAGCAGAAGAAGTTGTTAAACATATATGGCACAATCTTACTGAAGCGACCATACGAGTCATACATACTCATACTCCGCCCAAGTAAAACAGAAACAAGCAACACTTAGTGGGCCAGCCAGAGGCTTAGGGCCCGCGTAGGAATATATCCCTAAAAAAAAAAAATCCATCAGAGTCATGGGAGAAATATTAATCGCACATGGCTGAAGATATTGTTCGTCGAATACGCAAGTGAAATTCAAATATGAACATGGATTTCACAGCAGAAATCTACAACGAAGCATTGATAATGATTGAAGGTTTGTGCTTAGAAATTGCATACAACGTTCTCAGTTGGGAATGCCATCATGGAATTGATCAGCTACTGCTTAGTTCGGATGTAGAATTCCGTCGTGGACAAAATTATAACACGGGTGATCTGTTATCGTATGTGCAATCAAATATTCCTATGCTAAAGCATGAGCAAAAAAGGCATTTACGATCAAATAATTAAAACTTTAAATTATGGGCATGGAGAAATCTTCTTAGATGCGCCAGGAGGAACTGCTGAAAGAAACCTAATTAGATTGATTCTGGCAGCAATTCAATCCCAAAATGGCATAGCCTAGCTCTTGCATTTTCCGGAATAGCTGCAACATTGCTACCAGGTGGAAGAACTGCTCATTCGGCTTTGAAATTGTCATTGAACATGCAATTCATTGAAACTCGCCGGTGCAACATTTCCAAAGCATCCGGCATGGGAAAAGTATTGCAGAAATACAAACTTATTGTTTGGGATGAAGGCACATTGGCCCACAAAAAAACGCTCGAGGCTCTTGATCGATCATTGCAAGATTTGCTTGGGAACATCAGACTATTTGGGAACGCATTAATATTGCTTGCTTGAGATTTCATGCAAACATTACCTGTAACTCCTCGATCGACACAAGCGGATGAAATAAATGCTAGCCTGAAATACTCTACTTTGTGGCGCCACGTAAAGACGTTAAAATTAACTACAAATATGCGTGTCCAGCTGAGAAACGATCCGTCAGCTGAGATATTCTCACATCAGTTGCTGGAAATTGGGAACGGAAACTTGCCGGTTGATCTGACCTCAGGACGAATTTCATTGACTCATAACTTCTGCAATTTTGTGATGTCAAAAGAAAAATTGGTTTAAAGAGTATTTCCCAATATTCAAACCAATTATAAAAATCACGATTGACTGAGTAAACGAGCGCCCAAGAATAAAGACGTCTACTAACTTCACAATAATATTCAGTCTTACATCCAAAGCAAGGAAGTCACATACAAGTCCATAGACACTTATGGAAGCAGATGAAGCGGTTAATTATCCAACAGAATTTTGGAATTCATTCGAACGGCCAGGGATACCACCGCACGTACTGCAATTGAGAAGCGTTGTGCCAATTATCATGTTACGAAATATCCATCAGCCAAAGGTTTGCAACGGCACGCGGGTTGGAGTAAAAAAAAAATAATCAGCAACGTCGTAGAAGCAACAATCTTGACAGGACCTTTCAAAGGTGAAGATGTCCTCATTCCTCGCATTCCTATGATTCCAATGGATTTGCCATTTTAATTTAAGAGATTGTAATTTCCAATTCGATTGGCGTTTCCAATCACCATCAACAAAGCTCAGGGCCACTCTTTAGAATTGTGCGGTTTATATCTAGACACGGATTGCTTCTCATGGACAATTATATGTTGTGTGTTCTAGAGTCGGCAAACCGGACAATCTCTATATCTCCACAGACAATGGAACAACAAGAAATATTGTATATCCAGAAGCATTGTGAAATTAAACATATTAAATACGTGCACTTTTTCTTTTATTTCTTTTCCATTTAACCAGACTAAGCCACAGCAATGCGTGGCGGGGACAGCTTGTTATGTAATATAGAAAACGAATGTGGTAGGGTACACTATACTACCGCCCACTGGTTGGATATGGAGTCCACTACAGAGCACAGGATGAGTATTAGGGCTAGTACTGCCCAAAGGATGGGTTCGGGGTTCATTACTGTCCACACGATAGGCATGAGAACCAGAACCGTCCACAGGATGCGTATGGGGTCCACTATCACCCACAAGATGTGTATATGGTCCACTACATCCCACAGGATGGTGTGGAGGGACCACATTCAAAGTGCCCGCCAGCGTGAATATCTCTTATGCAAGGAAATACTGTGCTCCTGATTAGTGACCAGTGGCCCTGTGTCTTTGTGCACCGCCCATGCGCAATTGGCAATTGAAAAATCAACTCTCCAAAATTCATTTTTATTTCTAGTCTTACGCCTGAACGCATTTCGTAATAACTTATTACATTTTCAAAGACTTTAGTTTACACACACAACTGTAACATGTAAACACAAAAAATACAGCCACACTTATACTCGCATTTGGGTGAGCTGATATGGTACAAAAGCTTTGGGTGACGTGATTGATATTTGCACATGATAGAACACGAACCATTGGGTATAAAAACATAAGAAAGGAAGTAATTGGAGAAGGCCTATTGGTCCATACTTCCCCCTTGATGCTTCTATATTGATTCGGGGTCTTGAAGTGGGTAGAAGATAGTTGTGCATTAATTGGCTGTTGATTGCTGGTGTTGACTTTTTGATGTGTAGTGCCTCGCTGATGTCGAGCTTCCTGCAATCGCTGTATCTATCACTGATTTCTGTGTTGTTTGTTAAGATTTCTCTGGTTGTGAGAAGAAATTGTAAGTTCCTTTCCAAGGAAAGGAAAGGTTCTGCTGGACACACATGCGAATCTGTTTGGGAAGGTTCCCACACAGACACATCTCATCACCCACGACATCCAATTGCTTGACAACACTCCAATCCAACAGCATCCATGCAGGGTGAATCCCGAGAAAAGACAACTCATCCAGCAGGAAGTGGATTATCTACTTCAACATAACTTCATACGTCCAAGCCAAAGTTCTTGGAGTTCTTGGAGGTCACCTTTTAATATACATATTATTATTATTTACCTTTGATTAATCATGTTGCATTGTAAATTATGTTATTTACATATTGCAATTATATTGTAGTTTTTATTCCTTTCTGTGTGAGAACGATTACTTTTCTCATTAATTAGTTTTATGTAAAAGTACTTGTTACGGCCCTATTGGGTCGCAACTGGGTTCTTTCTCTGATGTTGTTAGAGGTAGGGTATCCGGCCCCAAGTTAGTAGTGGCTTTCAAGGGGTGTGTTCCGTAACGCAAGTAAATTAAAGGGGAAGGGATACAAACATACTAAAACTTAAATATATATTGCCACCACCAATAAATAAATATATAAACAGTCACTCGCTGGGGCTATCACTACACTTATGTACACGTCTTTTCTTCTGAAGACACAGGATGCTCTGCTTAATGGTGCTCAAGACGAGTAGCCCTGGTTCTCTTCCTGTGGCCTCTCGACGAATCCTTAGATTCTCTTAGCGAGTCTACCCCGGCCACAGGCCAGCCAAAACACAATCCCACTGGGTGCACCGTCGTGGAGGCCGTCAACCACAAATCCAGCCTGTAGCTGGCAGGTTAGAATCAGCTACGCTGCGTAGGCCACTCCACGACCGATACTAGGGTTGCGAACCCTAGGCAGGAGCCTCGTGTGATTCCACAGATCACTCTCCTCACCATAACACCCCAGTGGCTATTCTTCTCCACGAGTCAGCCCCGGGTACGACAATTCCTCAACTGCCATGTCACAGGCAGGCTAACACAACAGTGTTCATCCGGGGGGTGACTCAACTTCTGCAGCTAATACTTGGAGACTCTACGGCTGCCTTGGGTAGACTGATCCAACTTCCATTACAGCAGTCCCAGGTCGACTCTGTAATCAGACACGTCATCAGTACCTGTTACACTCTAGGGCACCTCACTTACTGGCTTAGACACAAACGCCCACCTATCCACTTCATAGATGGCGTTGCTGTCTAAGCGTCACCTCACCAGGGGTCAGCAGCAGCTGTGTTATGAACTGATCAGGACGGGAAACCAGCCCTCGTGGCTGGTATATCCTGTCCTCACTAGATGGCGCCGTCCATTTGGAGGGGGTTTCGAGAGCTGACCCACAGATGGCGCGGTCGTCACTGCTCCGGGCTCGGACGCTGGGCTCGGGTCCGTAGCAGTACTCGTTTAATATTCCTTGTCCTAGATGGAGGGGGAGGAAGGGTGATGTGGTAGGAGCGTCGGATATACGTTAGTAGGAAGGAGACATTCAGTCGGGGAACATCGTGTCGTGATAAGTCTGTGATTCTTATTTTGTTTCGTTATAGCAGATTAATTATCTGGTGAGACTATATATATTTCCATGTGTTTATAGCCATCTGATTATATTGTGATATTAAAGTGATTAATTATTTGTATTAGTTAGAACTTGCATATATATTTATTTGATATTATATATATTTTTATCTGCCTGTTTCTATATCCTATTCTTCTTATATTCTTATGTTTGTACTGGCTTAAGGGGCACTCTGGTATATCGTGTTTTAGAGAGAGTGACTTACCCAAGACTATTCTTATCACTGTCCCCTGATTATGCGAGCTGTGTGTACGAGTCAGAAACAACGACCACCCAAAGTTGTAAGTAATCTGATGTTAAAGGTCAATAGGATTCAATTTTCATATTTGAATGTCAGCAGATTACATCTATGCAGCCTGAAAGCTCGTCACGTGAAGTTTGTTGGAAATTTCCAACACTAATACACTACTATTGTATTATAATAAATCATTATTATTATATACTAACTACAGTAGTCATTAAATTTACTAACTGTAGTGTTAACATAAACTAACCATTATATCTGTGTATTAATGCTAGAATTCTTACGAAATAAAGCACTAACATTGCGTCAGATTATATCTAGTTAAACACATTTATTGCCAATGTGCTAGAGAATTGAATGTGGTTCTCTAAAATCTTCAGTATTCTGTGTGATAATTATTTACGGATAACATAACTCCCAAATAATTTTAAATCGAGAGTTTTTAGTTACAATTGTTATCAAGTAATAGTTTTTCTGTCACGCGTGAATGCCATGGAGAAAACTATAATCTTCTCCATTTCTCGTTGGAGTCTCGTCGTGGACGTGGTGGTGAGCAGACGTGTTTTGATTCGCTCTGCTACTGGCGTCTGGTGGGTGGACGTGTTTGTCGTCGCTGTTGGCCGGCGTGTTGACGGATGGGCGGATAACGTCACGCTGGGGGTGGTATATGTGCCGTTCAAGTTCAAGTTCAAGTATGTTTATTGAGACAAGAAAAAAATACATCTCAAAGGGATAGAGTAGCTTAGGCTATTTCTACATATGTGCCGTCATGGGCTCCTACACACCTCCACTAAAGCGGAAGGAGTCCATAGGACTCAAGTTTAGTTGTCATGCTGATCCCGACCTTGTATCCACCACGATCTTCGATGTGTTACAGATCAAGCAGGAAGAAATATTTGGTTACCAACCACTGCCAGGGAACAGAGTGGTGTTGAAATTTGAAAACAATGTGGCGTTTTCAGAGTTTCTTAAGAAGTATGATGATGACACTATAAGTTTACCTAATGGGAAGGGATCAGTACAAGTGATTAATTTGAGCAAAACGTTTACATACGTTTCTGTGAGGGATGCGCCATTTGAAATCTTGAATAGAACTATTATACACATACTGGAACAATATGGGAAAGTGGACAATGTTCGTTTTAATAAATATACCTATGGCCCAGGGAAAGGGTGTTTTAATGGAACACGAACAGTAAAGATGGAACTTGACCGTAATATTCCTTCGTCAATGTCAGTAGCAGGTCATTATATTAAATTTATATACAATGGCCAAATGCAAACTTGTTTTAAGTGTGGGCGTACTGGTCACATGGCTGCTGCCTGCCAGGTGGAGGCATCAGAACGGATCAACACTTTTCATGAACATGACTTTCCGCCATTAATAGAGGATAGTGTATCAGGAAATGAACCCAATATTGTAAATACTGTAGTTCCAGGTGAGGTAGATGAAGTAACCCACAACTCTGTAAGTGAAACGTCTGTGGGAATGACTCCCAGTGCGAATGAGGCCGGTGAAGGTAACTTAGATCAGGACGATAAAGGTAATGCAGACAAGGAGGGTGCAGACGACACTGCTCAGGACGCTTTACCGGCTGTTGGTCACCCTGGTGAGGGTGAAGTAAGTCTGGACAATATACATGTGGACGCCCATAACATAGGCGCTGACGTTGCGAAGAGCTGCGAGGCTGGCGGTGGTGCTGACCTTGGTGAGGTGACGATGGAACAAGTAATTGGTTGTCAACTGGATGTAGAGGATGATACCATGGAGGATAGTGATGTAGAAATCTCTGTGCAGAGGGCAACTCCACCCTCTTCAGTAAGGTATGATAGAAAGGGGTAGTGTGAAGGCTGGGGGTGTGAAGACTGGGGGTGTGAAGGCTGGTTCTGTAACCAGTCATGTGAAGAAACGAAAAAAATTTACTCGGAGTATTGATCTGGAACGTATGAAGGACTACGCCGCTAAATTAAAAGTCTCTGAAAAAATTGAGCAGGTTGTTGCCGTTGAAGTTCACCGTGACCAAGGCCCCGAAGCGTCACCGTAACGTAGCGAGGACACAGTACAACCGGTGAGTGAGGATCATGGTAAAGAGAACAGTGATAAGACATGGTGGGATCGTGTGTAACATGAACAGAATCGAGACGCGAGTGCAAATATTAAACTTAGATTTCGAAAAGGGAAAGATGACACTAAGATCGTGTCAAGTGAGATAATGATGGATAACGAGTAATTTTGGTTTCTCTCAAAATTACATTCGGGAAGCCTATTAATTTTAATTGTGCTACTTTGAACATTAATGGGCTCAATTGTAGAAATAAACAGTTGCAGCTGTTATCATTGTTTAAATATCATAATTTGGATGTACTTTTAGTGCAAGAACACAATGTACAAGATGTTAAGAAACTTGATGTGCTGCTTGATTTCTTTGAAATATTGATAAATCCAACGACCTTGTTGAAAGGTGGTACGATGATATTGATTGCTAAGCGAGCCCACATCAAGGTTCTTAATAATGAAATGGATGATAATGGTAATGTTTTATATGCAAGGATTTCTTTTTTTGACACAATAATTCCTGTACTTAATGTGTATGCTCCCTCTGGCACCCGCAGGAAGAAAGAGAGGGAGGACTTGTTCACTAACGAGTTATTATATTTTTTCAGAAATGATACGCGTAACGTTATTTTTGGTGGCGGCTTTGATTGTGTCACTTCTATGAGAGATTGTAGCATTCAGTCGAACGCATGTGTATCTCCTGCTTTAATTACACTTTTGAAATGTATTCGTCTCAAGGATGCAAATAGCATTAACGGAGGTGTATATGAATACACATATGTTTGCCAGAATTATCTAGGCTTGACAGAATATATATGCACTCGTTACATGATAAAATTAGTTCTTGCAGCACTGTTCCGGTCAGCTTTTCAGATCACTGTATGGTTGTGGTGAAGCTTGTTATTGACGATCAGGTTAAAGTGGGGACTGGGTCATGGAAGCTCAATTGCAGTCTGTTGCAGAGTAGAGATGTAATTGATAATTTTCAAGTATTGTGGGAACAGCTTTTCAGATCACTGTATGGTTGTGGGGAAGCTTGTTATTGACGATCAGGTTAAAGTGGGGACTGGGTCATGGAAGCTCAATTGCAGTCTGTTGCAGAGTAGAGATGTAATTGATAATTTTCAAGTATTGTGGGAACATTGTGGGTTGGGCAAAAACATAAGTTCAGATGTCTGTTGGAGTGGTGGGACATGTGTAAAGTTGCATGCAAAAGTTTCTTCGTGAAAGTATCCAAACGAAAGGCTGCTGAAAAATATGGTCTGTTAAACTTATTCCAGCACAGACTAAAACAACTTTATATAAAGGTCAATATGGGATTAGACAAGTATGAAGAAATTACCATTTTAAAAGACAGAATTAACAAATTGAGGGATGAAATATCTGAAGGAGTCAATGTTCGCCTCCAGATTAATGATAGGATGTATGGTGAAAAACTCTCTCCTTATTTGTTAAGTAAAGTCAAGAATAACAAGGGTACAGCACTTGTGACTAGTATTAAAGCAGGTGATGGGACGGATATGACAAATAAAGATGGGATTGTATGTTATGTTCGGGGTGAATTAGAGAAATTGTACAAAAAAGTGAACGTAGACCAAGGTATGCGGGAGTAATTCCTTGGAAAATGTACACGGGTTTTAACCCAGGATGACAACACGTCATTATTGGCAGATGTAGATAAGCAGGAGGTGAGGAGTGTGGTCAGGAGTTTAAAGAAAGGTAAATCACCTGGCTGTGATGGGTTCCTGGCGGAATTTTATTTCTATCTATGGGATGTCATTGGTAAAGACTTTGCACAAGTGGTGCAGTATAGCATACAGTATAGGAAGCTTAGCATGTCACAATTTCATGGGATTATTAAGATGATACCTAAAACGGGTGATTTGCATATTCTAACGAACTGGAGGCCACTTTCCCTACTAAACCAGGATTATAAAATAGTATCGAAACTGTTTGCAAATAGACTTAGGATTGCAATGGATAAAATTATGTCAAAGGAACAGTTTTGTGGTGTGCCTGGAAGATCTATAATCAATTGTAATAATGTAATTAGGGATGTTGTGTATTATGTGTCTGAGAATAATGTTCCTTCCTCCATGATAAACCTCGACTGGTCGAAAGCCTTTGACCGTGTTGATGTTCAGTTTGTATTAGAAATATTGGATAGGGTAGGAGTGGCACAAGAATTTATTGATTGGATCCGTATGCTTTATAAACAGTGTCGGAGCAGCGTCTGTATCAATGGAGTCTTAAGTAAACCTTTTTCAGTTGAACGATCTGTACGTCAGGGATTTTCAATGATTTTGTATGTTATATTTCAAGAGCCACTGTACTTGGCAATAAAAAGCAATGACTTTATTGTTCCACCTCGTCTTCCTAATGCTATGACACTTCCTGTTGTTGGTTATGCAGAAGATACAACTATTTTTGTGTCGACAGAAGACTCGGTGGTGAATGTTCAGAATGAGTTAGACAACTTTGAACGAGCGACAGGTGCTGTTATTAACAAGAACAAAACGTGTATGATGGGGCTTGGCAGTTGGTGTAATAAGGTTAACTGGACAGGTTCATGGTTCAAGGTAGTGGAGTCTATTAAAGCTCTTGGGATTTGCTGGTATAAAACATATGAAACAACATTGGTTACGAATTGGCAAGTACTGTGTGGGAATATAATAGTTGCAACGAATATGTTGTCAAATAGGAAATTGACCCTGTTTCAGAAGGCTGTAATAATCAATTGCAAAATTTTGTCTAAAGTGTGGTATTTGTCTCACAGCTTTCCCATAGACAAGAAAAGTGCTATAGAGATTGACAAAACTATTTTTAGATATGTATGGTATGGTAGATACCAACCAATTAAACGAACTACCCTATGTAAAGGTAAGAAAAACGGTGGAATAGGAATACTGAATGTGTACCATAAGTCATTGGCAATCTTATGTGTTACTTTTAGAAAGGAGATAATGCAGAGGGATAGTGTAAATGCACTAGGACATTACTATTGTAAATTACGTGTTAGCTATTTGATACATATGCCAGAGTATACTGACCTTGCCTTTATTTCACCGCACTTTTATTCATGTGCAATTGATGTTCTCAGGCAGATTTGTAATATTGAAGGTTTTTTAATGATGAACAGTAAACAAGTGTATGATGTTTTACTACCAAATATAGTTCCTAGAGTATAGGAGGCATATCCACTCTTTAGCTGGCAAGTAATATGGGCAAACCTTCATGTTAAATTTATTGCCCCCAAACAACGTGAGTTATTGTATTGCTATATTCATGAGACCCTTCCTACTAATGATAGGTTGTTGATGTTGGGCATTAAGGACAACAATAGGTGTAACCAATGTACTGAAATTGAGAATAATATGCATATATTTTATTTCTGTAAGCAGAAAGTTGTTCTTGTTAACTGGATTAGAGACACTCTTAAAGCTTTATGTGGACCAAGTATTAGAGTGGAGTTAATGAGGTTTTTAATGTTTCATATTGACATAAAATGCAAGAAAATTAGGAATACAATAATTATGTTACTTTCTGATTACATTTTTTGTGTGTGGATAGGCAGGCAGGAAGGTTACTCAGTAGACAAAATATTGAAGTTCTTGCGAGGCAGGATCAGGTATAACATTTGGGGTTTAAGGCTCATGCTCGGTGATGATATGGAAAATTTGTTTAATGAGAATTATATAAAATATATATAAATGTAATAATTTCCCCTGTATTTTAATGTAAATTTATTCTCCAATTTTTGTAAATCGTTTATAGGTAAATAAGTATAACATTCAGGTTTTTTTTTAAAGATCTTGTTCTGTACTACTGAACACTTGTTCACTAAGAATTGTAATGTATAATTGCCTTGTAACACTTATGTATATGTAATTTATATTGTATTTTTTTAAATAGAGAGAAAAAAAAATTATCGTTTAACACCATAAGACGAGAAAGCAATAATATTTAAATCCCTAGAATCACAACCCAGTCCTTATTAAAGTATTTCAACCACAATTGCGAGGAGAAGGAGAGGAGAGGAAGGAGACGCCATTGTCGAGGCTGGTGTTGCGGAGTGAGCAGCCAGCGTGTGTACTTGGACAGAGGAAAATCGTGGCGTCAGAGTCTGAGACACGTGGCGTTGCGATTATCAGCAAGAATTACACTGATACCCAACTCATAACGAATAATTATTCTTCCACGTGCTCCATAGTGCTCGGTCAAACAATAACGCGTCGAGAATCAAGCCAAACTCTCAATCACCTGTACAACATCGTGGAAGTTTGAGACTGAGACGCGATATCGACAGACTTCAGCATATACTGCGCTCATGCTAAGTATATTTTCTTTCTTGATGCATCATTAGAGATTGTATATTTCGTGGGTAGTCTGTCGTTACATAGCAGGACGACAACAAATCCAATGTTAGTACCACATTAATATTCATTTTCTATTTTCATAAATTTGGAGATTTAAGTAGCCTAGTTCAATGCTACGTAATATCCTTTAAATTACAGCTCGTATGTGAGGAGTCAACGAGTCGTTAACTACATTCGTGTTATTCACCTCTAATGGCTTCTATGTGGAGATCCTGAGATCATGAGGACGAAGCACGAACGATGTCATAGAAATCGTCTTAAAGCTAAGACTTTTTGTACACATTTAATTATTCCATTTTATTATACATATCCATAATATTATCATATCGAATATTTACTATATTAGTTTTGGAAATTGATGTGTTTACTTAGATGATTGCTCTTCAATTCTAACAATCATTAATATTCTCTTTTTGAATTTACCTATTGATTCTATAATATTTTTGGTCATAATATTCTTTACTCAACAATGAACTGGTGACGAACCACACTAGTTCCTAGACGTATATGAAGTTCTAGCAATATCCCCCCAATGTAGGTGTTTGAGGCTCTGACTTTACTTAATTAACCATACAGTCCATTATTTATTTAAGTGATTATTCTCTCTAATATTTATCCATAGACACTGGTTCATCCTTGTGTTTCTAATGATCACTTTTTATTAGTTTCCCTCTTTTCTCAAAAGTGGGTGGTCCTTCGTTATTAAATTAAATAATTAAATAATTAAATAATTGAGTCAAGCCCCAGATATCCCACAAAGTTTCCTCAATGTTAGAGTGCAGGACCAGGGGAAAAGAGCGTACTTCAGGACCATACGCTAGCTGAACAACCTGATCAAGAGCAGAAGACGGCCCAGGCATATATCCAATCTTCAGAATAGGGGTTAGAAGAAACGGCTCGTTCAGCTTTAATCTTGTAATAGATTCAGGGGCGGAAGCAGCAGATACGGACAAGGATGATCAGCAGAGTTCGGCTATGCTGGGTGGGAACTCATCAGGTGAAGTTCTTTCAGTGCTTCAATGCAGGACAGAAATGGCATTTCAGGACCTTGCCTTTACTGAACAAAGAGGTCAGGTTCAGAAAGCGGCTATGGTGAACAGTCAACTTTCAGGGAGATTAATTAAGACCTTAGAACCAAGATGTGAGGGGTCTTCCTTCAACCCCAAACTAAAACAGATCCCTAGTCTTTGTCCTCCTGAATTCGATCTTATAAAATGTTTCCGTGTCTTCTGCCCTTCTCTTCCTTATATCTATGGTCTACCTAAGACTCATAAACCTGGTGTTTCTCTTCGTTCTATCATTTCTTCGTCCCATCTCCTGGCTAGCTAAAACTGTGACGTCTTACCTTGGCACTTTTTCTCCTGCCCACCTTCGTTACTCTCAGGATTTCATAGAAAGCCTGCGCCTTCAACCATCTTGTAAGATGCTTCGTCCTGATATTGGCTCTCTTTTTACTAATGTTCCCTTGATGACGTTCTCTTCTTCCTTATTCATAAGGCGACTGAGGGCCTTCTTCATCTTCCGCTCCCGACTGACGTGTTCCTCGAACTCATTAGACTCTGTGAAGACTCTAACTCCTTCTCTTTCATTGGCAAATACTTCTCTCAAACTTTCGGTGTCGCTATGGATTCCCCGCTCTCCTATGTTCTTGCTTATCTCTATATGGAATACTTCGAAACCGTTCTCCTTCCCTTTATTGATACTCGTCCCTCCCTCTGACTTTGCTAAATTGATGAAATTTTTGCTTTATGGCCTCATGACCTTAGTGTTTTCCAGCCTTTCCTCTCCTCTCTTAACAATCTGGCTCCTTCCATACATTTCAAAGTAGATTGGGAATCTAATTCCCTCCTTCCTTTTACCGACGTTCATATTCACAGCTATTTGACCGGGGTTCTCTTTCTCTGTCTGCCGCAAACCTAAGCATAGTGGCATGCATATTCACTTATTATTTTACATCCTCCTTCTGCTAAGAAAAGTGTCCTCGTCTCTCTCTTCCTCCGCGCTCTTCGCATCAGTGACTCTCGTTTCTTCATTCGGAAATTACCTTTATTTACAAATCTTTCTCTCGCCTTGATTACCCTTACATTTTATCAACTGTGCCTATTCTCAAGCTAAACGTAATTTCTTTCATCCTAAACCTGCTTCCAACACTACTAATACTGTGCTCTGCCTTCCCTTCACATCTGAAATCAAAACTCTTATTAGTACCCTTCCTGCTATTGACATAAAGCTCGCCTTTTGTCAAACTAACACCCTTCGTACTAATCTTGTTCACACTTTCCCTCCTGCTTCTAATGCTGCTGGTGTCTACTCTATTTCCTGTTTGTCTTGTCTTCTCCAATACTTTAGGGAAACTGGCCGTACACTTAATGACAGACTTAAGGAAATACAAAACAAGTGTTAAGTCTGCAGACACAAACAATGCTCTCTTCTGTCATGTTAGGGATTCTAATCATCCTACCGATTGGTCTTCTTCTAAGATAATCTTTCCTGCCTCTCCTCTTCACAGACGCCGTTTATCAAATCGGGTGTAATACACAACCTACCCAACATGAACCTTAGTTCAGGCTTTGTTGCTGTTGACTCTTCCCTTTCACAGTATATACTCAAATGTTATAAACGTTTTAACAAACGTGACCAAACATAAGCCTACCCTTTCTTTATTTCTTTCTCTTTATTTTTCTTTCTCTCTTTTTCTTTTACTTTCAGTTTCGTTCCCATTTACTCCTTTTTATAATCCTCTTTCATATCCTTTATTACTCCTATCTTTCGCCTTGCCTTTTACATTCCTCAGATTGATTAATTGATGAAGATTAAACCACCCAAGAGGTGGCACGGGCATGAATAGCCCGCAAGTGGTGGCCCTTTTGAGCCATTACCAGTATCAAGAGCTGATACTGGAGATCTGTGGAGGCGCGACTGCACCCTGCGTGACGGGAGATGTCTCCCGGACCAAGTGGTGACCAGATGGTCTACATTCCTCACCTCTTTCTTGCCTTACATATGCCCATGCCTTTCTCGTCTCTTCTTATGGGCTATACATGCTCGTGCCACCTCTTGGGTGCCTCAATCTTCATCAATCAATCAATCGTCTCTTCACAATCGACTTGATAATGGTGCAGGACGGACCGAAACCTCGTCGTCTCATCAACATCTAGTGTGTGGTTTGATCAACATGTGAGGGTGTCTCCTGCTCTCATTGTTAGGGAGGAATTAGGTTACAGGAGCGGCCCAACGGGAAATGTAATTACTGCCGGAGGACCCACAGGAAGGCATCAAGTCCTTACAGGAAGCTGGGCCCTTTAAGATACAATTCGAAAACGAGTACTCAGAAGAAAGTAAAAGAAAAACTAGCAGTAGGTCAGTAACTGGAAGACATAGATCCAATTGTTTTCCCTTGGGATCCTGGGGGATACCAAGGAAAAACAGTGTGTGGAACAGTGAACAACAGTGTGTGGAAACTGTTGCTCTGTCAAAGAAGGAACCATAACCAAGAGGCAGCGCTTAGGTGTGAGGACCATTAGTAGGGCAGAGTTAATCCCCAGGAGTGAATCTTAAATGAAAACCAAAAAAAAAAATGGTGTAGTGTGTAGGGTACATAAATCATGATCAGTTCAGTGCACAAAAATAGTACTACCTCATTCAATCACAAGACATAGATGAACCTATAATATCATGTCAGTGCAGTAACCACGAACAGTTTCACAAATAAAGAAACATATTTAAATTGTAAGATGTTTCCTTTAGTTAAACCAGAAATATTTTCTTTTGTTGCCCCATGTGCAATTCCACCCCTCAATGTGGAGCTTCTTTTCCAAAGGGACATGTTCAGTTTAAATAAAACATAATCCTTCTAATACACCCATTGATTTATAGGGATAGGGGGAGGGAGTATGAAAGGAACCATATTCAAAGAGCCCGCCAGGTGAAGCATTTCACATCTTAGGCACAGCTGTACCATGATTGTCGGATATTAACCGTGTTCGCCTCCTCCGAGCACGACTGTGGGAGGAGACAGAGATAGAAGACAAGCGCACCTGACCCAGCACGGACCTGATATTGCACTCACTAGTATATGAGATACTCATCTTTCTTAGTTGAATACTTGGGACCTCGCCCGTCTTCCATTCTACCTCCCCTGAGAAGCCTAGCATTGCTTCAATTACCCTCCCAAAAGACTACAGTTCAAGGTGAGCTCTTGATATCATGGCCTTATGATATCACGTGGTCGACTGCCATTAACCTCTAAGCGACCACCTCCACAAAAATGTGGAAAGACTCTTTGCCAAAAAAATATGATACACTGAGATTTGAAAGAAAAGCAATTGAAATTGAAATTGAAATTGAAATTGAAATAAGTTTATTGAGGTAAAATACACACAAAGGGATGAGGTAGCTCAAGCTATTCTCACCCCGTTCAGTACAACGTGTTAGTACATACATAGACACACATCACAAACAATAAACCTGTTACCAAACATTCTGAGAGATAAACATGTACATTTCCTCCTTCACAAGTAGTATGGTATCAGACGTACACAAATACTTTTATGACCTAGTTATACGGATAATTCAACAAAATATTACAGTCTTGGTGCAAAATTCTTATATCTCTCAAGAATATCATCAACCTTTCCTTTGTGACACATCCAGGATATTTGCTCAGGAACAGTCCTTATCTCAGTGTTTCTATATACATTAATCAACGGACAATCAAGAACATAATGGGCAAGGGTGTGAGACCTTAACATACCACATAGTTTACACTTCGTGTCATTATCATGAACACCTATCCCATATTCCCAGTAATATTTGTACCCAAGCCTGAGCCGCATGTACACAGAGTCACTCCAAGCATTTCTCCTTTTACCATAAGTGAAATGGGTGTTTTAACTCACATACATGTAGTGTTGCATGGTTAGACTTCTCTCATACATTATCCCTCTCCTCTCCACTCCTGCCTGTGCCTGAATATTTCTGATTTTGCTTCTTATTTGTCTCATTGTGAATTTACATTCAATGTCAATTTGTGGTTTTGATGTGGCACATTTGGCCAAGTCATCCGCCACCTCGTTGAGCACTATTCCAACATGAGATGGAATCCACATGAATTTCACACTATGACCTTTCAGCTGTATCTCAGTTATTCTTCTCTTACAATCCTCAACTATAGACATGAAGACTGGGTTTCGACTGTTTAAGGACTCCAGTGCTCCTCGGCTATCTACAAATACAAAAACATTTTTGTCATCATGAAGTACTTCCTCCAAACACGCAAGAATGGCCTGCAGTTCAGCTTGTGTGGATGATATATAATTACTAAGCCGGAGTTCAATTATCCTGTCCACAGTCCCAAACTCCGTATATTCCCTTATTAGGACACCACACCCTGCCCTGCCATCCTCCGCCACCGACCCGTCGCAATATACATGTAAACTGTTGCCTCTTGGTAACCGAGATATCATGCTTCCATACAAACACCGTAATTGTCCCGGTTCATGATGAATCTTTTTCACCTTGAGGGGTACAATTTCGACGTCTATTTTCTGTACTTTCCAGGGAGCAGACATATTACACTGTCGAGAGGGTTTACAGCAGTCAAGTACATCGTATTCCCTGAGGTCATGAGCTAATCCCCTCGTGTAGCGTGTCTCCCTCAGTTTCCTGGAAGTGTGTACGTCACTCAAGCAGGTCTGAACGCTCTCAAACAGCTTATCCCCTCCTTTTCTCCGCATGAAACGAATAGCTACTCTAGTGTTAATGTCACGGACTCTATCACACACACTCTGTAAATTTAATTCCATTCTCATTATTTCAATCATTGCATTTCTTTGACATCCAAGAATAATCCTCATAGCCTCGTTCTGTATCAGTTCTATTTTTTGAATTCTGCCTTGGCCTGTGTAAGACAAAACGGGTGCTGCGTAGTCTATCAGGGACCGAACAGTGCTTATGTATAACATCCGTAAGATAGGTACCCCAACACCTTTACCAGAAAAAGCCAGTGCTTTTAGAGGATGCAGACGGGCTTTACATAAGGTGCTGATATGATTTATTTCAGCATTTTTACTCTCACATGTGTATCCAACATACATGCCCATATACTTGTACTTCTGAACACGGCTCAGTTCCACACCATTTAGAGTAAGTGTTATATTTCTTTGTTTCCTATACTCATATTTGGTTTTATCTGCATTTATAACTAAGCCTAACTTGTGACAGGTTGTACCAAGTATGTTAAGAGCAGTTTGAATTTTGTTCCCGGAAGTGCCTTGTATAAGAAAGTCATCAGCATATATGATCGTCGTGACCCCTGGAGGATACATCTCTGATGCTAATCTGTTCATTAATACATTGAATAAGGTGGGACTTAATACTCCCCCTTGTGGGGTACCTAACTGAAACCTCCGTTCCTCAGACATGTATCCCTGATAATACACCTGACCTTTTCTGCCTTGTAGATAATCCCTTATCCAGTGTAGCAATCAATAGGATGACTGAATCACACTAGGTGATGTTAGGTTGGGGTCTGTTATCATATGAGAAATAAGAAAATATCTTAAAGGTTTAAATAAAACCTGGTTCACGAGACATAAAGAAATGTAATGGGTAGAGTGATATTGATTAAGGAATATCCGACAAGGTGGAAATAATGCAGCCTGACATTAGAAATAAGAGCTCCATCTGTGGAAAACTTGTAATTTTGAAATGAACCTTTGTTGAGAGTTTGATATTGGAAATAGTAGGTCCATCTCTCCTAAACTTGCAGGAGAGTGATACTCTTGTGCACCAGACAAAATATGAGGGGATATTTGATGGATATACGATGAGCTACTCTTTCCTGTTGTTGGAAAAAGTTTTTTTCTAATTACAGAGTGGCTGAAGAAATATTGAGAGAACATGTACATTTATGTACAGCATAATTGAAGTACCTAGGGAATAACGAAAAATATTTTAACTTCTAGTGATGTTTAGTCAACTTGGGAAGTTGACTAAATTGCTTTTCACAAATACAACTCTGTGTCAAACTGGTGGATAACCGAAACTCACTAGGTTAGGTTAGGTTCGGTTATCAAACTGTTGGATGACCGAAACTCACTAGGTTAGGTTAGGTTCGGTCATCAAACTGTTGGATGACCGAAACTCATTAGGTCAGGTTAGGTTCGGAAGGTTTTTCTTAATGTATGTGAAGTAATGGGAGAGCTCCTTTGTGGAAAATACATATATGGATAAACCTACGAGAACATGATGATGCAAACATTGCATTGCAATAATAATTGAACCTAGTATTGGAAATAACTATACCTTCTAGGCGGAATGGAAATGATGACTTTATTAGTAAACTGTGATGAAATACGCAGGGTATTTCTCAGTAATATGAGGATGAGTTCAGGGATCTTCCGAAAGTTTTGAAACTGGATTTATTATTGCTTCACCTGCACAGTAATTTATGTTGAATCAGAGAACATATGAAATAAAGATGCTTACCTGAAGTGTGTTACCTATCGTACGTTACGGCTCGTGACCCTACAACAGCCAACTTTAAATGGGTCTAGGGTTACTAAAACTGCTGTTCACAGGAGCGGGTCACCAGTGTAACCCCTTAATAAGTAATGAGCACTTTGTTAAAATTGTCCTTTAGGACTGAAGGAATACATATAAAATTTATATATATATATTCAGTATAAATCTCAATAGCATATATAAGTACAGATGGTTACTTTATCACAAATATATCAAATTAAAATATTACTGTCTCTCCCAGAAATTAATATAATATTATTATATGTATGGTTATGACAGAACAATAATGTACAACTTAACTCCACAAGATGTTAACTCTCTGGTTCCGTTACAGCAACTGACCTACATATCTGCGGGAGTCAAAATCATTGCTTCTGCCCTGCGAAAAATTGTCAAAGTTACAATATTTATTAATTCTACAATGGAGCAATACATTGTGACAAGAGTAATCTTAAACTAACTTAATGAATGGTCAATACATATTGGTATAACAAAAATAAGGTAATTATTGCTTTACATAGTAATTAAAATACACATACAAAGGGGAATGATGGCATGCTCACCCAGCAACGGACTATCCCACGACAATTTGCCAGATACAGTTCACACAATTATTATTCACCTGTTACCCACATATGATCACATATAAATCATTAGTTCCCATGGGAAACTGAGTACACAAAGAAATAAAACAATCATTTCCACGATACGTTGGGCCTAACGCCAACAATGTAACATGAAATTATTTTACATAGAACATATAAGTATATCAATATACATACATGTAATTTATACACAATTATAAATATACATATTAATTTATTTAATTACGTATCTTATACAGGTACGTAACAAAGTGAAGTTTACTCGTAAACTGACTGATAAATGAGCTCGCAAAAGGTTGAGTAGAGAAACATTGTGTGATCAGTGATCAGGCAGTTTAAAAAGATATTTCTCACAAAGTACAGAAAGAGTATGGTACAGAAAAAAGTGAGTAGTGATTTAGATGAAATGAGTGTTACAAACCGTACATTAATTCTCGTGACACGTAACAGCAACAAAATATTGTAGTCTAGGGACATTTACCAATGCTGCAATCTCAAGGTGTGTCACCAGTATAATCCCTTGGTTTGTACAGGCAAGAATTAAAATTAATCACCCTCCTTAGGAATAAGTAATCACACATATATAAATAAATGTGTATTAGAAATATATTTCAGTAAATTATCAATATTATATATCAATCAACAGATGGGTAATCACATGTAAATCAAAATAAAATTATGTCTCCACAGACTAACATACTACAACAGAACATAATAAATATAATATAACAGCACTTAACTCCTAGATGTGATCCTTCTTATGTCCAAACAGTTACTGAATAATTTTCTCACGGCAGGAGCCGATCTCGCTTCTGCACAACATTTTGAGTGACAGTTTTTAATTAATATAAATTTTACTTAAATGGAGCCATATAATGGGAATTAATTAACTAAATTAAGGAATGATCAGATTTACATGCATAAACAGAAGTAATGTAGTTATTAATATAATAGTTATATATTTATAAAATAAAAAGAATTTTCTGGCAACTGCCCAACATAGCAGGAAATAATATCCCACAATGTTGCCGTCAAGATGAACAAATAATAACGGTTTCACACGGTCTTTCCACTAAGTGATCAGTACAAAATATAACTTTCTCACAGGAAGCTGACTCGCTGACCACCACACACACAAAAAAATACGGTTTCCCACGGTTTGGTCCACCCACTGATCATTACCACAATATAACATATCAGCACATACAAGTAATAATATGAGCATACAGGAACATACAAGTACTGATATAAGCATACAAGAAATGATATAATACACATACAATTAATGATATAATATATTAGCACATACAAGTAATGATGCATGGAAATAGTAATTATTTTATATATATATATACGTATCCAGTAGGGGTACGTAACAATGAGTAGGTGTATCAATTACCAGAGGAAAGATGGGAATTATGAATGAACACTGTGATAGGTTAGAAAGCATGTGTGAGTTGTGGTGAGCGTGTGTAAGCGAATGAAAAGCATTTAGTGTCGTTGAAATTGTAAAAGAGGTAGTGTTTGTATACCTCAATAAAATCTAGTGAGCACTATTGTACTACGTAGCTAAAGTATGGGATTTAACTGATCGAAGGAGGATAGTCAAAGAAGTGCTGTTTACCTCGTAACAAGTGAGAAATATTGAACATTACATGAAAACTGGAACGGAGTTATTCACACAAGAGTTGATAATAGGATTTTTTTGTTGAGTGCAGATGAAAAGTAAAAGTTTCTGGGTAAGTAGCCTCGTTTGAAAAACTAAGTCTATGTACTTGCATTGGTAACTAAAAGTTTCTGGACATGTAACCTCGTTTGGAAAAAAATATGACTTAATTAAGAACTTGCATTGGTAAACTCTGCACATTTGTGATTATTGAAATAAATGAAGAGAGCGAGTTGAGCAAGAGTTAGAGAAAGTGTGTGAAAGATTTTGCAAGATTGTGCTTGAGACTGTGATTTGTTTAAGAGATTATGAAAGAATTGAGAAAGCTTGTGCTTGAGGGTTAATGTGGAAATTGCGTAGAAGTGACTTTATGTTTGAGAATTTTTTTTATAAGATTGTACATTTGTATAATGTGAGTGTGTCAGGTTGAGAAAGGGATAAAATGAATATGTTGAGAAAGGGATAAGATGTTAGATTGAGAAAGGGAGAGGTTTATGGTAGCATGTGTAAGAAAAAGTGCAATGGTATATCTTTTCTGAGTTTTTTGTGTAGGAGTGTAAGTGCTTATGAAAAAAAAAATGTGTAAGGTCGAAGAGCATGATTGCATGCATTATAAGTGACATTTGCATGTTATTGTGAGAAACACACTATTATAAGTGATACAAATATGTAAATGAGCAAACTAATGAGTGTGATTGTGATTTGTGAAGATATTGAGAAATTTGTGCAATAGTGTAAAGATGATAATCGAGTTATGTTGGTATTTGACTTGACACGAGGCGATATTTAGCTAGTTCGTCTTTTTATGTGTGGAATATGTATAAACAATGATTGTTGTATATCCTTATTGATACTTTTACAGGTACTGATGTATAATAATAATTTAAGGGGCAGTAGGAGAATAAATGGACGCTAAGTCAGAAGATATAGTGGATGTGTGTTTTACAAACTGATTCACTAATTGAAGAACACTTGCATATAAAGGAATTACGAAGTCAGTATGACTGAGATGAGGAGATATAAAAGAGAATAGTGTCTTGTTGAGTGACTGCTTTCAAACTGGCCCTAGCCTGACACAAAGGCTGTACTACGTGCTGTTAAAGTTCTGCATAGGGACTTATGCATACATGGCAGATTCCATGCATACATGGCAGATTCCATGCATACATGTATACATGGTAAGGCAGTTCTTAAGGTAGGCCTAAAAGAGGTGGACCGAAATTACACCAAGTTCCTATGGATAAAGGATCCTCCTGATTCAAACAGTGAAAGAATTACATCCAAGTTTGCTTCAGTTTTGTTTGGAAAAACTTTTTCACCGTTTCTGCTCCAATCAACCTTAGACACGCATTTTAAGAAGTCCAATAACCCAAATAAAACTGAAACTAGTAGGTGAAAATGGTAAACAACATCTGACTAATTAACAAGAAAATCGGTGGAACCAGAAACCACCAATTAAACAATGAGGGAACTACCTATCTCAAGTCAGCAAACCCTTCGACCCCTTGAGATTATTATTTAGTTCAACATTATTTAAAGGGAAGTTGTTAATGCAGGAATGCTGGGAAGATAGGATAGGCTGGGATGATCCACTAACTCCTACCTTGTATGAATAGTGGCAGGGGGCTAGTGAAGGATTAAAGTATCCTAGAGTTTGTCTAGTTCCCTCGAAATTCCACACAACAAAATCAATCAACAAAGCTACATGTGTTTGTGTTCTGTGATGCATTAGGAAGGGTTTACATCACAGTAGCCTACTTAGTAACTAATGAGCAAGGAAATTTTCTTACATCTAAAGCCAGGGGGTGGCACCCTAAAAGTAACGGTCATTACCACAACTGGAGTTAACTGCCCTACTGCTAGAAGTAAGACTGGCTCATTATCTTACCAAAACCTTAAGTAACATCCCCTTTGAAGAAACAGTGGTATGGTAAGATAATGAGGCAGTATTACAGTAGGTGAAAACTAATAATAGTAAAACACTCTACGTGAGCAATCGCATAAAGGAAATAAGAGAGTTGCTATCTGATTACAAACTCAGATATGTACCCACAAAAGAGAATCCTGTTGACTAGATACTCTTTGACTTGGGTACTAGATACTCTTACTGCATTAAGAGGGACTCCTGGTTCCACCTAGATGTTGAGCGGACGTCTGGATGCCTCCTCCACCTGGGAGCCATCGGATGACGTTGTGTTTTGCGATTTGGATTTGATACTGCCATTTGGCATTCCTCTTCAACGGTCCAGTTGTACGACGCCTGGCGCACAATTGCCCTAGGTCACTTGATTCTTATAGATATTTTTGGTCGTGTTCTAGATGGTTCTCCGAGTGGGGTGACGGTGTCAAGCGCCGGCTTGGGCGAGAGGTACTGGGAGTTGGTGGGTCTTGGTAAGCTCCTGGTGTGTCCTCAGTCGTGGTGGGCGGCCGGCTTTTACTTTGTCGGGGAGCACTGGATGACTTTCGCGTTTTAGCTGGGGGTCGAGTTTGTGGTTTTGCTACCTAGTGTTCTCTATGTGGGGCGGGGCCGGTGCTTGTCACCCTGAGGGACTCCTGGGGCTCCCAGGGTGACATTGCTGGTCGGGGTTTCTTTGTCACGAGGCATATTAGTTTCCAGTGATTGGCGTCACTCGTTTCACGAGTAGGTTTGGCGTTTTACCTTTCCGGACTTCGTGATTAACCCTTCACAGGTATGCCAGGGCGCATCTGGTCCCACGATCGTCGTTGCCCCCTAAATCACCAACAACAACACCAACACCGCATTAAGACAACATTACTGACTTCCTCAAGGTCGTCAGACTGTAAAATTACTTCTAAAATCTTGTGTAGTCTGCCAGAGGTACGAAGCTCGGGTGTGTCCCTATCCAGGACCTTCACCACTCAATAAGGAACGAGTTGTCCACCTTCGTCCTTTTGAGACCAGTGGTGTAGACTACACAGGAGCCATAACTTTGACAGGCCCTAGGGGACAAAATCCCTGTGAAGGCACTTGCTTACCTGTGCCACTACATGAGGAGTAGTGGCACTGGTAAGTAGGAGGAGGAGTAGTGACACTACACTACACTTAGAAGTGACTCCCGATATAAGTGTGGGATAAATACCAGGGGGAGAGATATAATGAGGACTGGAAAGTAAGGAATGCTACTTTAAAATAAGAATGCAAAATAAAATTATAAAAATCCTTAGTCGGTTTGTACGTCCAGCCAATCCTCTTGTCCTTGATACAGGTAAATGAGCTGTAAACTTCAAGTACAGTTCTAAAGAGTAAACAAGGTTATTGATTGAAGGAACACAATGTACCTGTTGGCATTTAAACGCATTAGCATTGAATTTATATAATGGGTGGAGAAGATCAACACAGTACAATGACTGAATACTGGTTCTCTTCAGGAATCAAAAGATCTGAACACTATAGTCTAGCCAAGCTCTTGACTGCGTAGCAACTAACGGAGATTATGTTTAGTAATTATAGCAACACCTAGGTATATGATACAAGCAAGATATTATATGTAAGCAAATATGAAAAATTAATGATTACTGTGATAGCAATTGATATCGTGATGATTTATACAGATTAATTATACATGCATATGTTTATACATATATTCAGATTAAATTGTAAAGACCAAGATAAATGCTCACTTGATTGTGGGGAGTTTCCCCATAAATAACGATTAACAATTTATATGAACAAGTTAAGGTCATAAAGCATACAATTGGCCAATTTACACCCTGCAAACACATAATAACTTATCCAAATTTAAAACCGATGCCCATCTAACCGTTTGCCAGATTTATGATTTCTCTTGATGATATGAGGCACAGTATTTTGATAAGATAGCAGCTTTGCTGTAAAATAGATTCACTTGTAGCGCTTGTTAGGATTAAGAAATAACTGGTAGTGGAGAGCGAACACATGTGCTGTGGGTATACAACTCGTCACTCGTATTTAGATAATTGCAAAAATAATTTGTTCTGATTTATAGTTCAACACCTCCCTGAGTATCTTAGAGAGCTATTTTAGTAACTTATCACTGAGAATTAAAATTAGTTTGTGCGGTAAGATCTAGGAAGGTGGTATATGACTTTTCAGTGTGCAGGGTAAGAAAGGTGGTGATGCAATGATGCACACTCCTTCCATGCATGAAGCCATATATCTGGGGGGATAGCATGGTTCTTATTCTATGGAGGAGACGGTTTAGGACCATTCTCTCGACCAGGGAATCCCCTGCTTGAGCTGTATAATATGAGCTATGTTACTGGGGAGCTTCCTAACTCTTGGACCAACAGTATAATCATTCCAATTCCCAAGCCAAATCACGAGAATGCTTTCCGCCCAATTTCCCTTACTAACTGCATTTGCAAAACATTCGAGAGAATGGTCCTAAACCGTCCCCTCCATAGAATAAGAACCATGCTATCCCCCCAGATATATGGCTTCATGCATGGAAGGAGTGTGCATCATTGCATCACCACCTTTCTTACCCTGCACACTGAAAAGTCATATACCACCTTCCTAGATCTTAAGTCTGCCTTTGATAGTGCAAATAGACATGTTATCTTGAGTGAGCTTGCAAGAATGAATATTGGTGGTCGACTCCTTTGTTGGATCAGGGGTTACTTATCCAACAGGAAGTCATCTGTATTTTTCCAGGGGCATAGGAGTGTAACAAGAGACTTTGAACTAGGTACCCCGCAGGGTGGTGTCCTCAGTCCTACCTTATTTAGTATCTTAATAAACACGCTGTTAAACTCTATACCGAGCAAACCCAACGTCCACATCATTAGCTATGCTGATGATATATTGATACACACCACTGGGTATGCTAACGCGCAGAACACTCTTAACTCTATATTAGACTCATGTCAGGACCTAGGTTTAATTATTTCAGGTGAGAAAACAAAGATACTAAATCGGCGCCCACCCAGGCAGGGAGGAGCTGTTCGCAAGATGCAACTGTCTCATGGCTCCCAGCTTGACTATGTAAACAGATTCAAATACCTTGGCCTTGAGGTGCCACTGTATGGTCCTGTTGCATTCAGACTCTGTCGTCAGTTTAAAGAGAGGCTCCGAGCTCTCAAGGCTGTTGCAGGTTAGGCTATGGTGCCAATGTCAATGACTCAGGCTATGGTGCCAATGTCAGAATTGTCAAATGATGTACTTTGCATACATCAGATCTTTAGTGGATTATGCTGCACCTCTGCTTGTTTTGATGCCTGAAAGAAAGTTTGGAGGGCTTGAAAAATTGCAGAACGAAGCCTTGAGGATAATCCTTGGGTGCCCTCGTACCACAAAGATACTTAATATGAGAAAGGAACTTAATATTCTGAGCGTTGTTGATCGTGGTACTGAAATTAACTGTCAAATTGGTATGAAAATGCTTAGGCTAACTCATCCTAATCCTTGCACAGAAGCCCTCCAGAATTTCTTTATTGAAGATCAGCATTGTTCCAAATGGATAACAAAAACTGGAACTCAACTCAGAATGTATGGGGTTCATGATTTGTACCAAGAGAAACAACAACGGCACTTTCCTGCACCGTGGGAGGTTACACCCTTTCCAGTTTTAATCCCTCCCTTTCCACCCAAGAAGCAAATTAGAGATCAGCCAAAGCTTCGTCTTGAGGCAAAGCTCAACGCCTTAAGCCATATTGATGCTCTGTCCACAGAGCATTCTCTCTCTCAAATTATATACACTGATGCTTCCCTACACCGCACCACGGGTGCAGCTGGAAGTGCAGTTGTCCTGACAATGGGCGATGGCCAATACTTTCAGTGGGGAGTCCGTATAAACAACTGGGCCTCTACCCTTCAGACTGAACTATTTGCCTTGATCCTTGCACTGAAATGTGTACAAGTCTCAAAACTTGATACATTAATTGTAAGTGACTCCTTATCATCCTTAAATGCTCTCAACTCTTTAAGACATAACTGTAACATGCTCGTGTCCGAAGCTAGACACAAATACAACAGAATTATTAAGGATGGTAACAGAGTCCATTTCATGTGGTCTCCATCTCATGTTGGCCTCCGAATGCATGATAGAGCTGATAAGTTAGCCAAAGAATCTGCCTTTAAAGGAGCCGTTGAGTGTAACCTTGGATTGTCATCTGAGAGCAGCAGTACACCGAGAACTGCAACAAGATCTTGTAGATCTGAGGCAAAGTGAAATTGACACCAGTAATTCCATCTATCATCATACTATCATGCAAGAGGAGCCACACATCTATGGATCATCCAATAAAATCAGCAGCCTTCTAGATGTTACTACTGCTCGGTATAGACTCAGTTACAAGTATCTCTGGGAATTCTCATTATCTGCTGATGTAGACCTGACCAAATGTAAACTGTGTCAACAAAATTATTCGCACACCCTCCGTCACTATGTGATGGAGTGCGAAAAGATACGTGAATTTAGAGACAATTCTATAGCCAATGTTCCAGCGATGTGTCAATATTTCATTCAAAATGATCTGCTACCAGAAATTTTAGCCAAATATCCCCAGTTTGCTAACTGTAGGTAGTAACTAAGTGATTGTAACCTATCCACCGCTGCCCACTGGATGGGGGGCGGTGTGCAGGACAAACATATAAATTTTGACACTAGCTCTCCACATATGTCAGTTGCTTAATTTAGAACCTGTACTTAAGGTCGATCTCGAACCCATTGTTGATGTGACGACTTATATCGAATTTTGTAACTAGCTCATCAAGATTGTAACTTGCTTAGCTAAATGAATTGTGGGGTTCAGTCCCTGAGCCCATTATGTGCCTCTGTAACCCTTTCCACTACCGCCCACAAGATGGGTATGGGGTGCATAATAAATTAACTAAACTAACTAACTAACTCTGGTCCTGTTGAAAGTCTCAGGCATCATCTCGTGATCACTGTGTGTGTAAATCATGTGTTCTCGCCCTGGACGGCGGCTATCACTCTCTCAGTGAGGGTGGCCTTCAATGAATACATATTCATTATTTTTATTGTCTAGACAGATTACATAGATAAAAATGAGATTGTAAAATAATTTTTTATTGGATTTAATGATTATAGGTGGTACTTACAGTACAAATTAATTATTTATTTAGGACTTAAAAATAAAGTATGTCACTGTTTCAGAATTATGTTCCAGTGGTATTTTAATTAAGGCAGCTTCTTGTCAAACCTCCTAGATACTTGAAGATAGACAAGTAAAGGCATGCAGGCATCCATAGGTCTAGATCCATAGGCAGACGTGGCGATTGTGGTGATGTCATTTAGGATCCAGATGTATGATTCTAATATAGGAAGGATTCAATAGATGTATGATTCTGATAGGATTCTGATGTAGAATACAGATGTATGATATAGAAATAATTCATTTCTTATATTATTTTACTGGTGTGCAGACATTCATATAGGTTTTTTGCAGACTTGCTGCCAGTCGATCCTGCTCCACGTTGATGATCTCTGACAATGGATCAAAGTTGTTGGCATGGGAAGTATGCCTGAGAGAGGTCTGGAACCAGTCAGTGGTACGCACTGCCCTGAATCAACGACAGAGCCAGTGGAAATTTATACCCCCCCCCCCCCCATCAGAGCACCGTGGCACAAAGGGTTCTCTGAGCAGAAGGTGGTGACAATAACACGCAGTTATAGGAAAACCCTACATCGCCAATAGATCGATTTTCAGTAGCTCCAAACTGTTGTCACGGAAATTGAATCTCTGGACAATAACCGACCACTGACCTACCTCTTTGACGATATCTCACAACCTGAGATATAAGTCTGTCTCATCTGATGTATGGAGGATCTCTAGCTCCTCTAGCGTTCCTCACTGACGAGGGACTAAGAGATCCTTCATATGTCAGAGAGAACGTCCTGGTTTAGTGTTGCAAACATCAGTCCAGAGTAATTAGTCGGTGGATTGAAGTTTGGACCCGAGAGTACCTAACTGTTCCGAGGGAGTATCAGTATGAGGCACACAACCCCAATAATAAAATACAACTTCATCCTGACAATGTTGTTAAGGTGGACAATACCTGGCCATGCTCAGATTGGCCTCTAGGCCATATAGTCTCTGTCTATCCAGACAGCCAAGATGTCTTGAGAATAGTGCAAATAAAGTGCAGAGGCACCACTAGTCTCAAGACACTATAAAAAAATAGTTCTTTTGGAGCTAGCAAGAAATGAAGTCGCCCAGAGACTTCCCATCCCTGCAGCTCCAGTACAGGACATCCGTCATGAACGAACTGTTGCACAACAGTCCTAAATGAAACTTAAACATAATTACAATAATTCAGAATGGGAGCATTGAAGTGTTCGCCAGTCCTAAACTATGGACTCCGACCCATGTTCCATTCCCCACCCCCCAGAATTACATTGGAAATTCCCACATCAAATATAACATTATAATGTAACAGTCATAAAATGCTGTTAATTTGCATTAGTCCGAGTAGTTAATAAATACTTTATTTAGCCCTGAAATAAACAACAAAAAAGTTTCTAGCTAATTTTTTGTAAAATTCTCCAGTCTCAGAACTGGTAACACAATTAACAAACTCTCATTTAATCATACATTCCATAATAATAAGTAATAAAATATGCTAAATAAACCAATTCTCCAAAATAACAAATAAACTGTTCATGGACACATCCAGAGTGAGTAGGGAGGAGGGAAAAGCCATCTTAGTTTTTGTTGGTGAAACTTGAGCTGTAACAGAGCGTGCCTCCCTCAACACAGAAAATTACTCCAGCAAGTCCAGAATGTAGAGTGACTCACATTAAGCACTAATTGTTGCCAAACCTTGAAACCCATGGAACGTACAGCTTTCGATTTATTTTATTACATATATTTTTGGACCATTCATTAGTGCAGGAATTTATCATCGAGCAGCAGGGAAACACATCCAGCATGAGTAAACCATCATGATTAACTAATATGTTAAACGTGATGGTTTAATATTTATAAATGAATTTTATCTTTAGTTATACATATGTTACTATGTAACATCTCTATAGGTAATTTGTCAACACGCATAAAACAACATTGAGCTGGTACATCCCAAGACCACCCAGACGCCATTAATACCTGTCCAGTACGGAGTACATGTGCCCAAGGGAATCTGATGTTGGATGACCACCTGAGACAGTTTAAATTATAACTAACACAGTTGCAGAAATACTACTAACTATTTAACTACAGTTTAGCAGATAATTTATATCAACTGTTTCATTAGGGTGTGATAAATTGAATTAAAAACCCCTCCCAAAAATATATGAAGGTAATTTTACCGGTGATACAAAAATCATAAAAACGCAGTCCATTCACAAGTAATAAATATAATTAAATACAATCTATTGAATTAATAATCAAAACAATCACTGGTAGATTTCCCAACATATGTCTCCTTTTACACTACTCGAAAGAACTAAAGTTTAACCCCCAAGCACAACTAGGGGAGTACAAACCCACACACAGATCCCCTCTGCCCCCAGTCACCCCCCAGACATCCCCCAGATCCCCCCAGACCCCCAGAGAAAGGGAGAACTCTGGTACAAGAGTTTCCATGAAGAATCTCAAGGTTTGGTACACCAATGCTGATGGGGTATCTAATAAAGCAGAAGAGATAAAAGAAAGAGTGAGTGAAGCAGATCCTGACATAGTTGCAATTGTGGAAACTAAAATTAATGACATAATCTCAGATGCAATCTTTCCTGAAGGGTACCAGGTGATACGAAAAGAGAGGACACAGAGACAGGGAGGGGGAGTAGCACTCCTAATAAAGCGGAAATGGAAGTTTGAAGACCTGGGAAATCGAGTTACCAATGAGTGCACAAGCTTCATACATGGAACTCTGACAGTAGATGGGAGGAAGATTGTGATCATGGTAATCTACAATCCCCCACCAAACAGTAGAAGACCCAGGCAGGAGTATGATGACAACAACAAAGCATGTATAGATGAACTGCAGAAGGCAGCAACACTAGCCCACAGAATGAGAGCGAAGCTGCTGATCATGGGGGACCTAAATCATGGAGAGATAAATTGGGAATCAAGGAATCCCCATGGAGGGGATGAAACGTGGGGAGCAAAATTAGTAGATGTTATAGACAGGAATTTCCTGACACAACATGTGAAGGAAGACACAAGGGAAAGAGGAGGAGATGCACCGAGCCTATTAGACCTGATTTTCACCCAGAACGTAGAAGATATCGAGAATTTAGAGCATGAAATACCTCTAGGGGCCAGTGACCATTGTGTCCTAGTCTTTGACTACATGATGGAATTCAAAATTATGACCATGGGACAAGAGATCTGGGAAAGGAGAGCTGACTACAGGAAAGGGGACTATATGAGGATAAGGGACTATCTGGGTGAAGTGCAGTGGGAGGAAGAAATTAGAGGAAAAACAGTCCAAGATATGATGGACCTAGTCATACAGAAATGCCAGGAGGCCGAAGAGAGATTTATACCAACGGTAAAGGGAAAAAATAAGAAGGAATATAATAACCCATGGTTTAATAGACAGTGTCAGGAAGCAAAAATGGCCAGCAGGCGGGAGTGGAGGAAGTACAGAAGACAAAGAACAGAGGACAACAGAAGCAGATACAACAGAGCTAGGAACGATTACATTAACATAAGACGAACATCGGAAAGGGACTATGAGAACGATATTGCAATCAAAGCGAAAAAACAACCTAAGTTACTACACAGTCATATAAGAAGAAAAATGTCGGTGAACGACCAAGTGACAAGACTAAGGAAGACAGAGGGGGCATATACTGAAACTGACAAGGAAATCTGCGAGGCACTGAATGCCAGTTTCCATGGAGTGTTCACTACTGAGCCTGAGCAGCTCCCATTGTTGGAAGGGGTTACCCTAGATGAAAGACTATCAGATATAGAGGTGACAGCAGAGGAGGTAATGAAACAGTTGACAACTCTAGATGCAACTAAAGCAGTTGGACCAGACAAAGTATCACCGTGGATACTAAAAGAAGCAGCACAGGCCCTCAGCGTGCCTCTGGCAATGATCTTTAATGAGTCACTTATGTCAGGAGAATTGCCCAGTTGCTGGAAGAAGGCAAATGTCGTGCCGATCTTCAAGAAAGGAGATAGGGAGGAGGCACTTAACTACAGACCTGTATCACTGACAAGCATCCCCTGTAAAATACTGGAAAGAATAATTAGGCTACGACTGGTTGCACACCTGGAGAACATTAGGTTTGTGAACAAACATCAACATGGGTTCTGGACAGGGAAATCGTGCCTAACAAACCTTCTGGAATTCTATGATAAAATAACGAGGATAAGACAGGACAGAGATGGTTGGGCAGACTGCATATTTCTGGACTGCCAAAAAGCCTTTGATACAGTACCGCACATGAGACTGCTGTTCAAGCTCGAGAGGCAGGCGGGGGTGGGGGGAAAGGTCCTAGAATGGATAAGGAACTACCTAACAGGAAGGAGCCAAAGAGTTACGGTAAGGGGCGAGAAGTCGGACTGGCGAACAGTAACAAGTGGAGTACCACAAGGATCGGTGCTGGGACCAATTCTATTTCTTGTATATGTTAACGACATGTTTACAGGCGTAGAGTCCTACATGTCGATGTTTGCGGATGATGCAAAGTTGATGAGAAGAGTTGTGACAGATGAGGATTGCAGGATCCTCCAAGAGGACCTGAACAGATTGCAGAGATGGTCAGAGAAATGGCTACTAGAATTCAACACGAGCAAATGTAAAGTTATGGAAATGGGACTAGGAGATAGGAGACCAAAGGGACAGTACACAATGAAGGGGAACAGCCTACCTGTAACGACGCGTGAAAGAGACCTGGGGGTGGACGTAACACCTAATCTATCTCCTGAGGCACATATTAATAGGATAACGACAGCAGCGTACTCTACACTGGCAAAAGTTAGAACATCATTCAGAAACCTAAGTAAGGAGGCATTTAGGGCGCTTTACACTGCCTACGTAAGGCCAGTCTTAGAGTATGCCGCCTCATCATGGAGTCCCCATCTGAAGAAGCATATAATGAAACTGGAAAAGGTTCAGAGGTTTGCAACGAGACTCGTCCCAGAGCTACGAGGGATGGGGTATGAAGAGCGCCTGAGGGAACTGTGCCTTACGACACTAGAAAGAAGAAGGGAGAGGGGGGACATGATAGGAACGTATAAGATACTCAGAGGAATTGACAGAGTGGACATAGACGAAATGTTCACACGGAATAGTAACAGAACGAGAGGACATGGATGGAAGCTTGAAACTCAGATGAGTCACAGAGATGTAAGGAAGTTTTCTTTTAGCGTGAGAGTAGTGGGGAAATGGAATGCACTTCAGGAACAGGTTGTGGAAGCAAATACTATTCATAATTTTAAAACCAGGTATGATAGGGAAATGGGACAGGAGTCATTGCTGTAAACAACCGATGCTCGAAAGGCGGGATCCAAGAGTCAATGCTCGATCCTGCAAGCACATATAGGTGAGTACATATAGGTGAGTACACATTCCTAGGATGCAGTCTATTGCAGCTGTCTAACTTAAAGGGACCTACTTACTGCTTAGTGAACTAGTGCATCAGGTGATGGAAAGTTTAGCCATATCTTCCTGTGTGTGTATGTGCTTGTTTGTATGTATATGTATATTACATGAATATGTGTTTATGTGTGTGTTCTAATGTGTGTTTAGAGTTGTATTCAAACAAAATTTGACTGACATGTAATGTAAACATTACAAAAAATTAAGTAAAAGTCTTTGAAAAAGCTCTCATTGTTTGTGGTTTCCTGATTATAACTGTGATTTTGGTGACAGGTATTTAGTCATTATTTTGAACTGCTTGTGATCCATGCGGGACAGGTCGAGCAGACCTTCTTCCAGGGTGCAGAAGTCAAATGTGGTGTGGACCTTGTAACCTAGACGAAGAAGCATTTTCTCCACGCGTGGGTTGGTCATTATTAAAGAAGTCATTTTGAATCCCTGCTTGGTGGCAATGATGACACTCTTCTGAAAGTCGAAGAAACAACGATAAAACTTAATTATATATTATTTAATTTGTTTAACCTAAAGGTATATTATCAGGCGATTTATTACTCTTGTTTGCGAGCTAAGAAAACGTCATTTACATTTTTATCTTATGGTTTACCTCAATTTGTTTTCCCTGGATCATAATTAAAAAATAGCTTTTCGACCGTGTACCCAACTGCGCCTGGGTGAACGGTGAGACAGTTAAGTATCCCTGCCATGTCTTTTCTATTTGCCAGAGATAAAATTTAGGCCATATTCTCTCTTACGGAGTTTGTGGGCTGAGGGCGCTGTTCTCTACACCACACTGTGAGTCAGTACTCGTACTAGTAAACCTTAGCTATTTACATACCATTAACTCTTCTACCACTAACACCGTCTCAACTGGTTCATCGCTCACATCAACTTATTTACTTCTATCATTATCTCATCTGGAACACCTCTCACATCAAGTCTTACAATTAACACCATCTTAGCTGGTTTATGACTAAAATCAACTCTCCTACTAATGACATCATCTAAGGTAATTTACTTACCACATTATCTCCTTTACCATTAACATCAAAATAGGTTAGGTGCTAGTAGGGCCTAAGGAGGATGGTAAACTAGTGGTATACTCCACTTACATTTTCACGAGAACTATTAATATACTCGTGACAAGGTATTCTAGAGAACGTAAGAACAGCTAGGACTAAACCTGAAAAGTAATAGATTATCGCATCAAACTAACACAGGCCGAGATCAATGATGCATTGTATGCTGCTCATACTCTACAACAATACTGTTGCCCGTTTTGTTTTCAAAATCTCTATAATGGAGTATACCGCTCTTTAAAATTACATTTTATCCAAACTGATGAGCCATCTATTCAGCACACAAGCACTTTATTTATCCCAAACAAAGTCTCACAGAACATTTTATATATTGCCACAGATTTATTAGTCAACGTTGCGTCCTTGGGGAAGTTAAAAGGTTAATCTTCAAAGAAGCTTAACTCTACAATCAAGTTGGCTCATACCTAATTAAATCCACCACGCTAATGCCTTGATTAGACCTTTAGTTTTGGAATTGTACGATTTTGGTGCCAGTTGGCGATAATCCAGGTGTTGACACTGACTATACCACATACAATATTCTAGTTGCATTTCCCCCTAATACTCATAATAAAAATCTAGGCGCTATGCTCCTCGCATTCCTGGAATATGTCCATTATAAATGGGGGACACCTTTTTATGCCAACTCAATAAATTTGTCTGCACAACGAATCAAGGGTCTCGATTATAATTAAATTAATATCATGTCTCAACTGTTTATTAAGAGATCTCTGTGTCTCCAATGTTAGTGGCATGTTCTTGAGTTTGACTTAATTAGTTCTTATTAGAAATTAGAATAATAAAATATGACAGAACTTGAAGAAATAGATCGTCCAGTTAGAAAGAAATTCTAACATTTTTAGTAAACTATATGTGTGAGGGGATGGTTCACCAGCTCACTTACAATAGTGCTCTTATGCCTGTGGAGGCCAGTACACTCGTTAAGTGCACTTGTTCAGTGCGCGAACTGGAGTTTGGTAACCAGCAACCGAAACATCTAGTGTTTGGGCTCATGTGAGACCCCCAGTCATCAGCATTCCAGAAATGTTACCCTGGCCGGGGTAGCACGACTGTGGACCGAGATAGAGCTGATAGCATCATTCTATTGTATGGCTTGGAGCTAGGGACTCAAGATTTGTGCGGGAATCTTGGGAGGCCTGGGACAGGGTGGCGCGAGCTGTGGGCCTACCGCGCCAGCCACTTGACTCGTCGTCATGGCAACAGCCACCATCTTAGTAAACATCTAGAGCCGCCATGTTAGTCGGTCATCTTGAAGTTACCCTAGAGGCCATGCTACACCGTCGCTGATTGGTTAAGAGGGGTAGGCCGCTGAGTGCCTCCCTCTCATTGGTTATTTCGAGGAGGACGCGGGAATCGTCAGTGTCCTTCCCTCGAGACGTTATTCTGAACTCAGGCGCCACTGTGTCCTCACGCTCCCTGTACTCATTCGGCCAAATTGAGTATAGGGCATTATTATTCTCTGCTTAAGTCTACCACCCGCCACCTAGTGCGCCGCCACTTATACCATCTACCGCCACCTACCACCGCTGTGAGCCAGCCAACCACCGCAGGGTGGTAGCCGCCGTCCCCTCTGAGCGCTGGCAGGTGACTGAGGGAGCGCAGCTCCTGGCGGCGGAGGACCCTCCCAGAGTGAGTGAGGACCGCCGGGCAAGGCGGAGCATGGAACAGCCCAAATCGGGGGAGTCCACTCTCACAATATGTAGAGAGCAGATAGATGTTGGAGGCAAACATATTGTGTGGTTATTTTTGTTTATGTGTTTAAGGGGAAACATTTTTATTGGAGTGTCAATGGGTAGCAGGTTTGTCTTTGGGGAAGAAGTTGCTGAGAACTTCGAAGCCAGCACAGAGGGAGTAGTAGATGAGACTCCAAGATAGTGGAGGAGAGGACCTCGAGCTGTGAGGAGAAGCAGTGAAGAGGAGTGTCAAGTGCTTCTGTAGAAGTGGTGAAGCACAATAGTTGCTCGAGGAAACTTCATGGTGTAGCATGAAGTTATATATATTGTTATATTATAGTTATATATATATTGACTTCTTGATGTGTAGTGCCTCGCAGACGTCCAGCCGTCTGCGAGGCACTACACATCAAGAAGTCAACACCAGCAATCAACAGCCAATTAATGCACAACTATATTCTACCCACTTCAAGACTCCGCTCCAATATAGAAGCATCAAGAAATATGGACCAATAGACTTTCGACAATTACTTCCATTCAATACCCATTGTTTCGTGTTCTGTCTTGTGTTGGAATTTAATACCCATTGTTGAAAGTTCGTTTTTCACCTCATCCACCTCACCCAAATGTAGATATAAACCTCGAAGATGTGTAAAGCTCTATTCAGTTTCAGTTGTGCGTTTTCTGCTCGGGCGGGATATCCCGAGGTGGGTTTGGTACTGTGTGACATGCTGCGGGTCCCTGTGGGGGATGTTTATGGTGTTGAGCTGGTGTCTGCCCGTAGAGTGGCTGTTAAGCTAACGACAGAGGAGGTATATAGGGCGTTTTTACGTCAGTACGAGTGGCGGACTTTGCCCCTGCCCGAAGGTGCGGGCACTGTGACTGTCTCCGATCGCAGTGGTGCCATCACGTATGTAAGCGTGCATGGGGCGCCCCTGGAATTTCCGGAGGGACTGCTGAGGCGTTATTTCGGTCAGTTTGGGGCGGTCGTCAGTGTGCGGTTGCACCTGCTTTCCTCGGGTCCGCAAAAGGGTGTGCGGTCAAATATTCGCACCCTAGGAATGAGGCTGCGGGCGGACATTCCTTCTCAAGTGAGGCTTCTGGGGTGTTCTATTCGAGTGTTTTATGCTCGCCAGCCCCGTATGTGTTACCGGTGTGGCCTCTTGGGACATCAGGCTGCTATGGTGCTCTGAACCTGCCGTCGCGCCCGTCAACCTCTTCTGTGAGGAAGATTTCCCGCCGCTCCCTGTGGAGGAGGACTCGTTGGGTGTGGACGCCGCTTTGGCTGCTGCCGTATCCTGTGTGTCGCCTGAAGTGTCTCCTGCAGATGTCGCCCCTCCTCCAGAGGCTGTGTCGCCTGTTGCGGTTGCCTCTTCTCAGGCGGTTGTGTTGCCGTCGGGTGTTCGTCCTGCCCCGGTTGCTGTCCCTGGATGCTTCCGTGGTTCTTCCGGCTCCTGTATGCACGGCTCCCCCGTCTTCCTGTTCTCCGTCTGTGGTGCCTGTCACTGCACCGTCGCCGTGTGCCCAGGATGTGCTGGGTGCTGGGGTCGCTGTGGGACCTCCTACTGTGCTCGACCTGGTTCCCTGTGTGGTTGAGGATGCTGCCGTCCTGCGGAGGGCGTCGGTTCGCCCGGCTTGTGTTGTCTGGGTCTCTGGGTCGACATCCGGCTCTGATGATGTGAGGCCGGTGCCCAACCCAGGAAACAATTTTAGGTTGCCACAACGTATCTGGAAAGTGTTGGAAAGTAGGGGCAACGTTTGTTTTTACGCATTAAATGCGTAATTTTGTGTGGATGTAAATAATTTTCTGAAACGTATCGCACGAAACGTTGGCTAAAAAAAAAATGAAACCTTGTGGCAACCTTAAATGTTTCATATACGTAGTTTTTTATTGCTGTTATTTATATAAATGTAGAAATATAAAAGTATATTTCAACATTTAGTAAAAAGAAAAGATCATAAAGGTTAATTCATCATTTTTATTCATTTTTTTAAGAAGAGCTCGAGGAGGAAGGAGGCGGAGATCGAGGAGGAAGGAGGAGGAGGGCGAGGAGGAAGGAGGAGGAGGGCGAAGAGGGAGGAAGAGGAGGAAGGAGAAGGAAGAAGGAGAGCCAGGAGGAAGGAGGAGGAGGAGGGCGAAGAGGGAGGAAGAGGAGGAAGGAGGAGTAGGGCGAGGAGGGCGAGGAGGGCGAGGAGGAAGGAGGGGGAGGGTGAGGAGGAAGGAGAAGGGCAAGGAGGAAGACGAGAAGGACGAGGAGGAGAGCGAGGAGGAAGGAGGAGGAGAGCGAGGAAGAGTAGGGCGAGGAGGGAGAGGGAGGAGGCGGAAGAGGTGTAAGGAGGAGAGCGAGAAGGAAGGAGGACGAGAAGGAATGATGGGGAGGAGGAGGGAGTAGGAGGTCGAGGAAGGAGGAGAGCGAGGAGCAGGAGGGCGACGAGGAAGGAGGAGGAAAGCAAGGAGAAAGGAGGAGGAGGAAGGAGGAGGAGGAGGAGGAGGAAGGAGGAGTAGGACAGCGAAGAGGAAGGAGGAGGAGGCGAGCGAGGAGGAAGGAGGAAAGAGGAGGAGGGCGAGAAGGAAGGAATAATATTTCGAGGAGGAGAGAGAGGAAGAAGGAGGTGGAGGAACAAGGAGGGCACGGAGGAAGGAGGAGGAGAGCGAGGAAGAAGGAGGTGAAGGAAGAAGGAGGGCAAGGAGGAAGGAAGAGGAGGAGGGCGAGGAGGAAGGAAAAGGAGGAGAGCAAGGAGGAAGAAGAAGGAGGAGGAAGGAGGAAGAGGGCGAGGAAGAAGGAGGAGAGCGAGGAGGAGGAGGAGGAGAACGAGAAGGAAGCAATAGGAGGTCGAGGAGGAAGGAGGTGGGCGAGGAGGAAGGAGGAGGAGGAGAGCAAGGAGGAAGAATTCCTTCTTCCTCCTGAATTCCAGAGAAGAGGATGAGGTCGAGGAGAAAGAAGGAGGTCGAGGAAGAAGGAGGAGGAGCGCGAAGAGGAGGGAGGAGGAAGGAGGAGGGTAAGGAGGAAGGAGGAGGAGGGCGAGGAGGAAGGAGGAGGAGGAGAGCGAGGAGGGAGAAGGGCAAGGAGGAATGAGGAGGAGGGCGAGGAGGAAGGGCGAGGAAGAAGGAGCTAGGCCGAGCGAGGAAGGAGGAGAAGGGCGAGGAGGAGGGAGGAGGAGGAAAGAGGAGGGCGAGGAGAAAGGAGACGGGCAAGGAGGAAGGAGGAGAACGAGGAGGAAGGAGGAGGAGGGCGAGGAGGAAGGAGGAGGAGGGCGTGTAGGAAGGAGGAGGAGGGCGTGGAGGAAGGAGGAGGAGGGCGAGAAGGAAGGAGGAGGAGGGCGAGAAGGAAGGAGGAGGAGGAAAGAGGAGGAGGGCGAGAAGGAAGGTGGAGGAGGACGAGAAGGAAGGAGGGGGAAGGAGGAAGGCGAGGAAGAGGGCGAGGAGGGAGGTGGAGGTCGAGGAAGAAGGAGGGCAAGGAGGAGAACGAGGAGCAGGAGGGCGTCAAGGAAGGAGGAGGAGGAGAGCAAGGAGGAATGAGGAGGACGAGCAGGAATGAGGAGGAGGAAGGAGGACGAGGAGGAAGGAGGAGTAGGAGGGCGAAGAGGAAGGCGGAGTAGGAGGGCAAAGAGGAAGGCGGAGTAGGAGGGCGAAGAGGAAGGAGGAGGGCGAGAAGGAAGGAATAGGAGGGCGAGGAGTAAGGAAGAGGAGGGCGAGGAGGAGGAAAGAGGAGGAAGAGGGAGGAGAGCGAGGAAGAAGGCGAGGACGAAGGAGGAGGAGGGCGAAGAGTAAGGAGGAGGGCGAGGAGGAAGGAGGAGGGCGAAGAGAAAGGAGGCGGGCGAGGAGGAAGGAGGAGGAGGGCGAGGAGGAAGGAGCAGGGTGAGGAGGAAGGAGGAGGAGAGCGAGGAGGAAGGAGGAGGAGAGCGAGGAGGAAGGAGGAGGAGAGCGAGGAGGAAGGAGGAGGAGAGCGAGGAGGAAGGAGGAGGAGAGCGAGGAGGAAGGAGGAGGAGAGCGAGGAGGAAGGAGGAGTAGGAGGGCGAATAGAAAGGAGGAGGGCGAGGAGGGAGGAAGGAGGAGGAGAGCGACGAGGAAGGAGGAGGAAAGCGAGGAGGAAGGAGGAGGAGAGAGAGGAGGAATGAGGAGTAGGAAGAGGAGGAAGGGGGAGGAGGAGGGCAAGGAGGAGGAGGGCGAGAAGGAAGGAGGAGGAGGAAAGAGGAGGAGGGCGAGAAGGAAGGTGGAGGAGGACGAGAAGGAAGGAGGGGGAAGGAGGAAGGCGAGGAAGAGGGCGAGGAGGGAGGTGGAGGTCGAGGAAGAAGGAGGGCAAGGAGGAGAACGAGGAGCAGGAGGGCGTCAAGGAAGGAGGAGGAGGAGAGCAAGGAGGAATGAGGAGGACGAGGAGGAATAAGGAGGACGAGGAGGAAGGAGGAGTAGGAGGGCGAAGAGGAAGGCGGAGTAGGAGGGCGAAGAGGAAGGCGGAGTAGGAGGGCGAAGAGGAAGGAGGAGGGCGAGAAGGAAGGAATAGGAGGGCGAGGAGTAAGGAAGAGGAGGGCGAGGAGGAGGAAAGAGGAGGAAGAGGGAGGAGAGCGAGGAAGAAGGCGAGGACGAAGGAGGAGGAGGGCGAAGAGTAAGGAGGAGGGCGAGGAGGAAGGAGGAGGGCGAAGAGAAAGGAGGCGGGCGAGGAGGAAGGAGGAGGAGGGCGAGGAGGAAGGAGCAGGGTGAGGAGGAAGGAGGAGGAGAGCGAGGAGGAAGGAGGAGGAGAGCGAGGAGGAAGGAGGAGGAGAGCGAGGAGGAAGGAGGAGGAGAGCGAGGAGGAAGGAGGAGTAGGAGGGCGAAGAGAAAGGAGGAGGGCGAGGAGGGAGGAAGGAGGAGGAGAGCGACGAGGAAGGAGGAGGAAAGCGAGGAGGAAGGAGGAGGAGAGAGAGGAGGAAGGAAGAGGAGGAAAGGGGAGGAGGAGGGCAAGGAGGAGGAGGGCGAGAAGGAAGGACGAGGAGGGCGAGGAGGAAGGAGGAGGAGGGAGGAGAGCGAGAAGGAAGGAGGAGGAGGGTGAGGAGGAAGGAGGATGACGGCGAGAACGAAGGAGGAGGGGCGAATATGAAGGAGCAGGAAGGAGGAGGGCAAGTGGGAAGGAGCAGGGCGAGGAAGATGGAGGAGGAGAGCAAGGAGGAAGACGAGGAGGAAGGAGGAGGAGGAGAGCGAGGAGGAAGGAGGAAGAGTAGGACGAGGAGGGAGAGGGAGGAGGCGGAAGAGGAGTAAGGAGGAGAGCGAGAAGGAAGGAGGAGGAGGGCGAGGAGGAAGGAGGAATAGGGCGAGGAGGAAGGAGGAGGGCGAGGAGGAAGGAGGAGGAGAGCGAGGAGGAAGGAGGAGGGCAAGGAGGAAGGAGGAGGGCAAGGAGGAAGGAGGCGTAGGGCGAGGAGGATGGAGGAGTAGGGCGAGGAGGAAGGAGGAGGAGGGCGAGGAGGAAGGAGGAGGAGGGCGAGGAGGAACCCAGCAAACAATTTTAGGTTGCCACAACATATCTGGAAAGTATTTGAAAGTATTGGAAACGTTTGTTTTATCGTATCAGATACGATATTGTGTGTGGACTTAAATAGGTTTCCAAAACTTATAACCAAGACATATGTATCTAACACTAATTTGAGATGTTGTGGCAACTTTACACTCCTAACATGAGTCATTCATAATCCATTCATATACCAATATGAATCTCTTATGAAAGGTTTGAGCCAATAATCTGAACCCTTTTTACATCTTTGCGTTTAAAGTTAAATTTCTTGAAATTAAATTATATTTTATATTATATTATTTTTATTATATTTTATATTATATTATTATTTTCAATTTAAATATTAAAACCAATTTAAGGGTAAAAAAAATCTAATAATTTATATTTCTTTTATTATTTACTAACAATTATAATTATTTACTAACGGAGAGAGGGGAGGCTGTACGGCAGAGAGTGGCGGCTGTGGCGGACAGTGGCGGCGGTGGCGGATAGTGGCGGCGGGCGGACAGTGGCGGCGGCGGGCGGACAGTGGCGGCGGGCGGACAGTAGCGGCGGTGGCGGACAGTGGCGGCGGGCGGACAGTGGCGGCGGTGGCGGACAGTGGCGGCGGTGGCGGACAGTGGCGGCGGGCGGACAGTGGCGGCGGGCGGACAGTGGCGGCGGGCGGACAGTGGCGGCGGGCGGACAGTGGCGTCGGGCGGACAGTGGCGGCGGTGGCGGATAGTGGCGGCGGGCGGACAGTGGCGGCGGGCGGACAGTGGCGGCGGTGGCGGATAGTGGCGGCGGGCGGACAGGGCGGCGGCGGGCGGACAGTGGCGGCGGGCGGACAGTGGCGGCGGGCGGACAGTGGCGGCGGGCGGACAGTGGCGTCGGGCGGACAGTGGCGGCGGTGGCGGATAGTGGCGGCGGGCGGACAGTGGCGGCGGTGGCGGATAGTGGCGGCGGGCGGACAGGGCGGCGGCGGGCGGACAGTGGCGGCGGGAGGACAGTGGCGGCGGGCGGACAGTGGCGGCTGTGGCGGATAGTGGCGGCGGGCGGACCGTGGCGGCGGTGGTGGACAGTGGCGGCGGGCGGACAGTGGCGGCGGCGGGCGGACAGTGGCGGCGGCGGGCGGACAGTGGCGGCGGCGGGCGAACAGTGGCGGCGGCGGGCGGACAGTGGAGGCGGCGGGCGGACAGTGAAGGCGGCGGGCGGACAGTGGAGGCGGCGGGCGGACAGTGGAGGCGGCGGGCGGACAGTGGAGGCGGCGGGCGGACAGTGGAGGCGGCGGGCGGACAGTGGAGGCGGCGGGCGGAGTGTGGCGGCGGCGGGCGGACAGTGGCGGCGGCGGGCGGACAGTGGCGGCGGCGGGCGGACAGTGGCGGCGGCGGGCGGACAGTGGAGGCGGCGGGCGGACAGTGGAGGCGGCGGGCGGACAGTGGAGGCGGCGGGCGGACAGTGGAGGCGGCGGGCGGACAGTGGAGGCGGCGGGCGGACAGTGGTGGCGGCGGGCGGACAGTGGTGGCGGCGGGCGGACAGTGGTGGCGGCGGGCGGACAGTGGTGGCGGTGGCGGACAGTGGCGGCGGTGGCGGACAGTGACGGCGGTGGCGGACAATGGCGGCGGTGGCGGACAGTGGCGGCGGTGGCGGACAGTGGCGGCGGTGGCGGACACTGGCGGCTGTGTCTGGCGGGCGGTGGCGGGGTCTGTGATGAGTGGTGGCGGCTGGCGGTGGTGGGTGGTGGCGGCGGTGGCGGACAGTGGCGGCGGTGGCGGACACTGGCGGCTGTGTCTGGCGGGCGGTGGCGGGGTCTGTGATGAGTGGTGGCGGCTGGCGGTGGTGGGTGGTGGCGGCGGTGGTGGTGGGTGGTGGTGGCGGTGGCGGCGGCTGGTGGTGGCGGCGGTGGTGGTGGGTGGTGGTGGTGGCGGCGGCGGCTGGTGGTGGTGGGTGGTGGCGGCGGTGGTGGTGGGTGGTGGTGGCGGCGGCGGCGGGTGGTGGGTGGCGGCGGGTGGCGGCTGGTGATGGGTGGCGGCGGGTGGTGGGTGGCGGCGGGTGGCGGCGGGTGGCGGCGGGTGGCGGCTGGTGGTGGGTGGCGGCTGGCGGCTGGTGGTGGGTGGTGGCGGGTGGCGGCTGGTGGTGGGTGGTGGCGGGTGGCGGCTGGTGGTGGGTGGTGGCGGCGGGTGGTGAGTGGCGGTGGTGGGTGGCGGTGGCTGGTGGCGGGTGGCGGCTGGTGGTGGGTGGTGGCGGGTGGCGGCTGGTGGTGGGTGGTGGCGGGTGGCGGCGGGTGGCGGCTGGTGGTGGGTGGTGGCAGGTGGCGGCTGGTGGTGGGTGGCGGCGGGTGGCGGCTGGTGGTGGGTGGCGGGTGGCGGCGGGTGGCGGCTGGTGGTGGGTGGCGGCTGGTGGTGGGTGGTGGCGGGTGGTGGCGGGTGGCGGCTGGTGGTGGGCGGCGGGTGGCGGCGGGTGGCGGCTGGTGGCGGCCAGCTGGGACACACCCTTCTCCACTGTAGGTCTGAGTACAACTAACCATATGTCTCTCTCACCCACCAGAACAGTGTTGCCAGCTTGCGCTCTCAAAATGTTTCCTTCAAAGATTGTATATTATCTTTGAACAACAAATTTGATTATCAAGGAAATAATGCATATATTATTGTCACATTAATACTGTGCAATATCTTATTACATTCCTGCTAAATAATTATAATTTGAAACAGGACAAAAAATCCCACATATATATAAAAACCAACATTAGAGATCACGAGGCCTAGGCCTCGCCTGTGACCACACATCCTGCCTCCCTGGCCTGCTACACTCACACACCTCACACTCTTAACTCTCTCATAATCACTCTCACTCTCTTACTCTGTCACTCTTACTCTGTCACTCTTACTCTCTGTCACTCTTACTCTCTGTCACTCTTACTCTCTGTCACTCTTACTGTCACTCTTACACTCTGTCACTCCTACTCTCTGTCACTCTTACTCTGTCACTCTTACTCTCTGTCACTCTTACTCTCTGTCACTCTTACTCTCTGTCACTCTTACTCTGTCACTCTTACTCTGTCACTCTTACTCTGTCACTCTTACTCTCTGTCACTCTTACTCTCTGTCACTCTTACTCTCTGTCACTCTTACTCTCTGTCACTCTTACTCTGTCACTCTTACTCTGTCACTCTTACTCTCTGTCACTCTTACTCTGTCACTCTTACTCTCTGTCACTCTTACTCTCTGTCACTCTTACTCGGTCACTCTTACACTCTGTCACTCTTACTCTGTCACTCTTACTCTGTCACTCTTACTCTCTGTCACTCTTACTCTCTGTCACTCTTACTCTGTCACTCTTACTCTGTCACTCTTACTCTCTGTCACTCTTACTCTCTGTCACTCTTACTCTCTGTCACTCTTACTCTCTGTCATTCTTACTCTCTGTCACTCTTACTCTGTCACTCTTACTCTCTGTCACTCTTACTCTCTGTCACTCTTACTCTCTGTCACTCTTACTCTGTCACTCTTACTCTCTGTCACTCTTACTCTCTGTCACTCTTACTCTGTCACTCTTACTCTCTGTCACTCTTACTCTATCACTCTTACTCTGTCACTCTTACTCTCTGTCACTCTTACTCTCTGTCACTCTTACTCTCTGTCACTCTTACTCTGTCACTCTTACTCTCTGTCACTCTTACTCTCTGTCACTCTTACTCTCTGTCACTCTTACTCTCTGTCACTCTTACTCTGTCATTCTTACTCACTCTCAGTCACCCTTACCCATTCATACTCACTCTCTCACTCTTACTCTCATACTCTTACTCTCAATTACTCTTACTCTCAATCACTCTTACTCCCAATCACTCCTACTCCCAATCACTCCTACTCTCAATCACTCCTACTCTCATTCTTACTCTTACTCTTACTCCCAATCACTCTTACTCTCAATCACTCTTATTCTCATTCTTACTCTCACTCTTACTCTTACTCCCAATCACTCTTACTCCCAATCACTCTTACTCTCAATCACTCTTACTCTCAATCACTCTTACTCTCATTCTTACTCTTACTCACTCTTACTCTCAATCACTCTTATTCTCATTCTTACTCCTACTCTCACTCTAACTCCTACTCCCAATCACTCTTACTCCCAATCACTCTTACTCTCAATCACTCTTACTCCCAATCACTCTTACTCTCAATCACTCTTACTCTCAATCACTCTTACTCTCAATCACTCTTACTCTCAATCACTCTTACTCTCACTAACTCTCAATCACTCTTACTCTCACTCTAACTCTCAATCACTCTTACTCTCATACTCACCCTAACTCTCAATCACTTTACTCTCACTCTTACTCATTCTGTCACTCTTACTCTCACTCTTACTCTGTCACTCTTACTCACTCTCAGTCACTCTTACTTATACTCACTCTTACTCACACTTACACACTCTCTGGCACTCTCACTCACCTTCATTCACTCTTACTCACTCTTACCCACTCTCGCTCACTCTTACTCACTCTAGTTAATAAGAACACGCCAATATAAGACAACAAAACGTTTTCAGATTCGTTCTCACCACTTTCCAGCAACTTTTAAAATTTATATAAATTATCTTAGGGAATAATACATAAATTATATATTTAAACATGATATTAGTGTTTAGTGGAATGCATAAGGAGTCAAATTGTGTTAAAAAGAGCGATTTTTAGAAAATTTGGAAAACTACTTTTTTTCTGTTCATATTATAACTAAATGGATTTTAAAGGTTTCACTCAGCCAATATATATCATTCACAATTTATTAATGTATTTTACAAAAAAACACCATAAATTTTATATTTAAACATGTAAAAACTATTTGTTTTACATTTGGAAGAAAATAATTGTAGAAAAACAATTTATAATTAAACCTTTGTGTTTGGATTTTTTGAGTAAAAGTTTCTCAAAGGCTCTCCTGCACCATTCTCAATGCAAATCATTCCCACACCTATGGGAAGAGATAGGCGAACGTTGTGTAGATGATTTGTGTTTGCTGGGAAGGAGGAGGAGGGCGAGGAGGAAGGAGGAGAAGGGCAAGAAGGAAGAAGGAGGAGGGCGAGGAGGAAGGAGGAAGAGTAGGGCGAGGAGGGAGAGGAAGGAGGCGGAAGAGGAGTAAGGAGGAGGGCGAAATGGAAGAAGGAGGAGGGCGAGAAGGAAGGAGGAGGAGGGCGAGAAGGAAGGAGGAGGAGGAGGACGAGAAGGAAGGAGGGGGAAGGAGGAAGGCGAGGAAGAAGGAAGAGGGCGACGAGGGAGGTGGAGGTCAAGGAAGAAGGAGGGCAAGGAGGAGAGCGAGGAACAGGAGGGATTCAAGGAAGGAGGAGGAGGAGAGCAAGGAGGAATGAGGAGAAGGAAGGAGGAGGAGGACGAGGAGGAGGAAGGAGGAGGAGGACGAGGAGGAAGGAGGAGTAGGAGGGCGAAGAGGAAGGAGGAGAGCGAGGAGGAAGGAGGAGGGCTAGGAGGAAGGAGGAGAGCGAGGAGGAAGGAGGAGGGCTAGGAGGAAGGAGGAGGAAGAGAGCGAGGAGGAAGGAGGAAGAATTCCAGGTGAGAGGATGAGGTCGAGGAGGAAGGAGGAGGGCGAGGATGATGAAGAAGGAGGAAGGAGGAGGAGGAGGGAGGAGAGCGAGGAGGAGGGCGAGGAGGGAGGAGGAGGGCGAGGAGGAAGGAGGAGGGCGAGGAGAAAGGAGGCGGGCAAGGAGGAAGGAGGAGGAGGGCGAGGAGGAAGGAGGAGGGCGAGGAGGAAGAAGGAGGAGGGCGTGGAGGAAGGAGGAGGGCGTGGAGGAAGGAGGAGGAGGGCGTGGAGGAAGGAGGAGGAGAGCGAGGAGGAAGGAGGAAGATTGCGAGGAGGAAGGAGGAAGACTGCGAGGAGGAAGGAGGAAGACTGCGAGGAGGAGGGCGAGGAGGAAGGAGGAGGAGGAGAGCGAGGAAGAAGGAGGAGGAGAGCGAGGAGGAAGGAGGAGGAGGAGGAAAGAGGAGGGCGAGGAGGTAGGAGGAGTAGGCCGAGGAGGAGGAAGGAGGTGGAGAAAGGAGGGCAAGGAGGAAGGAGAATGAGGGCGAGGAGGAAGGAGAAGGGCGAGGAGGAAGGAGGAGTAGGGCGAGAAGGAAGGAGGAGTAGGGCGAGGAGGAAGGAAGAGGTGGGCGAGGAGGAAGGAGAAGGAGGGAGAGGAGGAAGGAGGAGGGCGAGTAGGAAGGAGGAAAAGTAGGGCGAGGAGGGAGAGAGATGAAGCGGAAGAGGAGTAAGGAGGAGGGCGAGAAGGAAGGAAGAGGAGGGCGAGAAGGAAGGAGTAGGAAGGAGGAGAAGGAAGGAGGAGGAGGGCGAGAAGGAAGGAGGAGAAGGACGAGAAGGAAGGAGGAGAGCGAGGAAGAAGGAAGAGGGCGAGGAGGGAGGTCTAGGTCGAGGAAGAAGGAGGGCAAGGAGGAGAGCGAGGAGCAGGAGGGCGTCAAGGAAGGAGGAGGAGAGCAAGGAGAAATGAGGAGGAGGAAGGAGGAGGAGGAGAGCAAGGAGAAATGAGGAGGAGGAAGGAGAAGGAGGACGAGGAGGAATGAGGAGGAGGAAGGAGGAGGAGGAAGGTGGAGTAGGAGGGCGAAGAGGAAGGAGGAGGAGAGCGAGGAGGAAGGAGGAGGGCTAGGAGGAAGGAGGAGAAGGGCGGAGTAGGAGGGCGAAGAGGAAGGAGGAGAGCGAGGAGGAGGAGGAAGGCGGAGTAGGAGGGCAAAGAGGAAGGAGGAGAGCGAGGAGGAGGGCGAGAGGGAAGGAATAGGAGGGCGAGGAGTAAGGAGGAGGGCGAGGAAGAGGGCGAGAGGGAAGGAATAGGAGGCGAGGAGTAAGGAGGAGGGCGAGGAGGAAGATAGAGGAGGAGAGCGAGGAGGAAGGAGGAAGAATTCCAGGTAAGAGGATGAGGTCGAGGAGGAAGGAGGAGGGCGAGGAGGAGGAAGAAGGAGGAAGGAGGAGGAGGAGGGAGGAGAGCGAGGAGGAAGGCGAGGAGTAGGGAGGAGGAGGGCGAGGAGGAAGGAGGAGGGCGAGGAGAAAGGAGGCGGGCGAGGAGGAAGGAGGAGGAGGGCGAGGAGGAGGGCGAGGAGGAAGGAGGAGGAGGGCGTGGAGGAAGGAGGAGGAGAGCGAGGAGGAAGGAGGAAGATTGCGAGGAGGAAGGAGGAAGATTGCGAGGAGGAGGGCGAAGAGGAAGGAGGAGGAGAAGAGGAGGGGAAGAATAGCAGGGGTAGACGTAGTACAGGTAAGAGGGGGAGGGGGAAGAGGATGAGGAGTAAGAGAAGGGGGATGAGAAGGAAGGGGAAGAGGAGGGGGAGAGAGGAGGGGTTAGAGAAGAGGAAGAGGAGGGGGAGGGGGTAAGGGAAGGTGGGTAAGGAGGGGGGGAGGGGTATGAGAAGGGGGATGAGGAGGAAGGGGAAGAGAGGAGGGGCAAGGGAAGGAGGGATGAGAAGAAAGGGGAAGAGGAGGGGGAGGGGGAGGGGTAAGGGAAGGGGGATGAGGAGGAGGGGGATGAGGAGGAAGGGAAAGAGGAGGGGGAGGGGTAAGAGAAGGGGGGGTGAGGAGGAAGGGGAAGAGAGGAGGGGCAAGAGAAGGGGGGATGAGGAGGAGGGGGAAATGAAGGGGATGAGGAGGAAGGTGAAGAGCAGGGGGAGGGGTAAGCAAAGGGGGGGATGAGGAGAAAGGGGAAGAGAGGAGGGGTAATAGAAGGAAGGGGTAGAGCAGGGGGAGGGGTAAGAGAAGGAAGGTGAAGAGCAGGGGGAGGAATAAGCGAAGGGGGGGATGAGGAGGAAGGGGAAGAGAGGAGGGGCAAGAGAAGGGGGGATGAGGTGGAAGGGGATGAGGGGAGGGGTAAGAGAAGGAAGGGGTAGAGCAGGGGTAGGGGGTGATGGTCACTACGCGAGGGTATAAACACTGTCCCACCTGGGTGATGGTCAGCTGGCTACTACTGACCCTCGCCTGGTGGAGCCCACATCACAACCGTCGCTGCCTCACCAACCAGTGTTCTCTTAATATTAATTTAATTCATTCGTAAAATCGGAGATAAAGTTATGCAAAACATTATTATCTGATTCGTTATTTTTCTTGCTGTATTTTATGAAGATGAACACACCATAGTCATCTACCAAGACATGCCTGTTTAATCCAGCGCCCTAACACGTCATGGCAACTCTGTAGGCCTACAGTGTACATGCCCCAGCCGTCACACAGATCCTGTTACACTCCTTCCCCCATCTTCTCCTCCCTTCTTACCCCCCCCCCTCCTCTTCCCCTTCCTCCTCCTCATTCCCTTTCGCTTACCCCTCCCCTCTTCCCCTTCCTTCACACCCCCCGTTCTCTTACCCCCTCCCCCCTCCTTATCCCACTTCCCTTACCCCTCCCCCCTCCTCTTCCTTTTCTCTTACCCCTCCTCTTCCCTCTTTTTCTTAACCCTACTGCTTCTTAGCCCCCCCCCCGTTCCCTTACTTCTTCCCCCTACCCTCACTCCCTCCTCTTCCCTTTCCTTCTCATCCCCAAATTACACTCCTTCCGCGCCGTGGGAAGAGCCTACTTTCAAAATAGTAATAGAAAGTCTCCGAATGAAAAAGGCTGCCTATGATCCGACAATCCTAAGGCACATAATAGAAGAGCAAATGTATAGCATAGCAGTAGCAGGAGCCACCCACATCTTCACAGACGGATCGGTGGACACAGAATATGAGAGTGCTGGCGCTGCTCTTTGCACGGCCAGCGTACAGGCATATTGGAGACTGGGAGGACTAGTATCATCAACCCAAACTGAGCTGTTTGCCATACAACAGACATTCGCATATGTGATTGCACAAAACACTCAAAATGCAATCATACACACAGACTCAAAAGCTGCACTTCAAATACTAGGACAAAAACAGTGGAAAGATAACGTGGAAATAATTACCACCATTTTGTATCTTGGAGCAGTCGCTAAAGGCAAAGGACTCAACATAACTTTAAACTGGATCCCATCCCATATTGGAATCCCATTAAATGAAAAAGCTGATGAAATTGCTAAATTGGCAACTTGTCATCCAGTGATACATAAAACAATTCAACCCAGCCTAGAGAACATAAAAAACATCATCACCAAAAAACTCTCACATCTCAACAAAGCCCACCTGCACCAGAGAATAGCTGAAGGTTCGCCATCTGCAACATGGTATCTTCAGGCAACCAAATTAGAAAGGTTAAATATCCCAAGAGGAATCCACAGGGAAATAGCAGTTAGGTTATATAGACTACGTCTAGGTTACAGATGCAACTGGGAGATTGGTGAATCCCGACAGAGAGAGTGCATCTTCTGCCAAACTGTCACAGAAAAGCCATTACTTCACTATCTTCTGGAATGTGAAGCAACCAATGACCTTAGAAGAGCTTTAGGAGTTCCAGAATCATGCAGTGGCCACCCTGAAGCCATCAACACAGCCACTCTCCTGGTCACCAAAGGTGTTCAGCAGCTGGACACCCTCATAAAGACTGTGAAGCAGTATCCTCCCCCGCGATAACAGCTTGATGGTTAAATGCAAACTCAGAATACTGAGAAAAAAATAATTGTACCACTTACGGGCTATTCATGCCCGTGCCACCTCTTGGGTGGCTTAATCTTCATCATCATCATCATAAGCTCTATTCAGTTATAGTTCAGTTGTGTGTGTGTAAACTAAAGTCTTTGAAAATGTAATAAGTTTTACGAATCGCGCTCAAGTGTCGCGTCAAAAACAGCCAATTAATGCACAACTATATTCTACCCACTTCAAGACTCCGCTCCAATATAGAAGCATCAAGAAATATGGGCCAATAGGCCCTCTGCAATTACTTCCCACACATGGATAATTATAGCATAAAATAGTAAATATTTACAATGAATTAGTGAGACAAATGTGTTCCAATGATCCTACATAAATCGCCCTTTAATTGATCTAATGAAAAAGGATCTAAGTTATATAAACCGCTGCTAATGTTCAAATTATTTTGCTACATCGGATGGGCCAATAGGCGTCAAACTATCGACCAATTAGCCTAACGTCTATTGTGGGAAAGTTACTTGAATCGATAATTGCAAATAAAATTCGTCTTCATCTTGAAAAACACAAATTAATAAATGAGTCGCAACATGGTTTAACAAATGGCCGTTCATGTTTAATAAATTTGCTATCTTTTTATTCCAGCATAGTTGAGGCAGTTGATAGTGGTAAGGATTGTGATGTCGTGTACCTTGACATCGTATTGCACCGTATCAAAAGTACCATACATTGCACCGTATCAAAAGCAAAGCTTTTGATACGGTGTCACATGAAAGACTGATTAAAAAAATAGAGGCTCATGGTATTGGAGGTGCTATATTTATTTGGATTAGCGCATGGCTATTCCAAAGGAAACAGAGAGTTAGTATAAATGGGGTTAAGTCAGGGTTGGAAAATGTTGAAAGTGGAGTGCCTCAGGGCTCTGTCCTGGGATCTCTGTTGTTTATAATATATATCAATGATTTAGATTCAGGTTTGAGTAGCAACATTTGCAAATTTGCCGATGATACAACAATCGGCAGGGAAATTGACACGGAATAAGACTCACTATCACTTCAAGTTGATCTAAATAGGGTTTTGAAATGGTCAAAGGATTGGCAGATGCAGTTTAATGCTTATAAATGTAAAGTTTTGAGGCTAGGTAATGATGATAGAGTTACAAGATACGAGCTAGATGGTGTTGAGATTGTGAAGTCGAATTGCGAATGGGATCTGGGAGTTATGATAAGTAAGAATTTAAAACAAAAGGATCAATGCATGAATGTTCGTAATAAGGCAAATAGGACACTGGGATTTATTAATCGAAGCGTTAGTAACAAGACACCTGGTGTGGTTCTTCAGCTATATCTTGCTCTGGTCAGGCCCCATTTAGATTATGCAGTTCAGTTTTGGTCGCCGTACTATAGAATGAATATAAATTCACTTGAACGTGTCCAGCGTAGGATGACTAAGTTAATTCCCGAAATTAGAAATCTTTCATAGGAAGAAAGATTAACAAAGCTTAAATTGCATTCACTAGAAAGGCGAAGAGTTAGGGGTGACATGATAGAGGTTTACAAGTGTATGAATGGACATAACAAAGGAGATATTAATAGGGTATTAAAAGTATCAACATAAGAACAAAGGCAACTGCAAAAGGCCTATTGGCCCATACGAGGCAGCTCCTATTTATAACCACCCAATCCCACTCATATACATGTCCAACCCATGCTTGAAACAATCGAGGGACCCCACCTCCACAATGTTACGCGGCAATTGGTTCCACAAATCAACAACCCTGTTACTGAACCAGTATTTACCCAAGTCTTTCCTAAATCTAAACTTATCCAATTTATACCCATTGTTTCGTGTTCTGTCTTGTGTTGATACTTTTAATAAGAACATAAGAACAAAGGCAAGTGCAGAAGGCCTATTGGCCCATATGAGGCAGCTCCTATTTATAACCACCCAATCCCACTCATATACTTGTCCAACCACCGCTTGAAACAATCGAGGGACCCCACCTCCACAATGTTATGCGGCAATTGGTTCCACAAATCAACAACCCTGTTACTGAACCAGTATTTACCCAAGTCTTTCCTAAATCTAAACTTATCCAATTTATACCCATTGTTTCGTGTTCTGTCTTGTGTTGATACTTTTAATACCCTATTAATAACCCCTTTGTTATGTCCATTCAACCACTTGTAAACCTCTATCATGTCAAAACTAACTCTTCGCCTTTCCAGTGAATGCAACTTAAGCTTTGTTAATCTTTCTTCATATGAAAGATTTCTAATTTGGTGAATTAACTTAGTCATCCTACGCTGGACACGTTCAAGTGAATTTATATCCATTCTATAATATGGCGACCAAAACTGAACTGCATAATCTAAATGGGGCCTAACTAGAGCAAGATATAGCTTGAGAACCACACCAGGTGTCTTGTTACTAATGCTGCGATTAATAAATCCAAGTGTCTGATTTGCCTTATTACGAACATTTATGCATTGATCCTTTTGTTTTAAATTCTTACTAATCATAACTCCCAGATCCCTTTCGCAATCCGACTTCGCAATCTCAACACCATCTAGCTCGTATCTTGTAACTCTATCATCATTACCTAGCCTCAGAACTTTACATTTATCAGCATTAAACTGCATTTGCCAATCCTTTGACCATTTCAAAACCCTATCTAGATAAGAACATAAGAACATAAGAACAAAGGTAACTGCAGAAGGCCTATTGGCCCATACGAGGCAGCTCCTATTCTATAACCACCCAATCCCACTCATATACTTGTCCAACCCGTGCTTGAAACAATCGAGGGACCCCACCTCCACAATGTTACGCGGCAATTGGTTCCACAAATCAACAACCCTGTTACTGAACCAGTATTTACCCAAGTCTTTCCTAAATCTAAACTTATCCAATTTATATCCATTGTTTCGTGTTCTGTCCTGTGTTGATACTTTTAATACCCTATTAATATCCCCCCGGTTATGTCCATTCATCCACTTGTAAACCTCTATCATGCCACCCCTAACTCTTCGCCTTTCCAGTGAATGCAACTTAAGCTTTGTTAATCTTTCTTCATATGAAAGATTTCTAATTTGGGGAATTAACTTAGTCATCCTACGCTGGACACGTTCAAGTGAATTTATATCCATTCTATAATATGGCGACCAAAACTGAACTGCATAATCTAAATGGGGCCTAACTAGAGCAAGATATAGCTTGAGAACCACACCAGGTGTCTTGTTACTAACGCTGCGATTAATAAATCCAAGTGTCCGATTTGCCTTATTACGAACATTTATGCATTGATCCTTTTGTTTTAAATTCTTACTAATCATAACTCCCAGATCCCTTTCGCAATCCGACTTCGCAATCACAACACCATCTAGCTCGTATCTTGTAACTCTATCATCATTACCTAACCTCAGAACTTTACATTTATCAGCATTAAACTGCATCTGCCAATCCTTTGACCATTTCAAAACCCTATCTAGATCAACTTGAAGTGATAGTGAGTCCTCCTCCGAATTAATTTCCCTACCGATTTTCGTATCATCGGCAAATTTGCAAATGTTGCTACTCAAACCTGAATCTAAATCATTTATATATATTATAAACAACAGAGGTCCCAGGACAGAGCCTTGAGGCACTCCACTTACAACATTTTCCCACTCTGACTTGATTCCATTTATACTAACTCTCTGTTTCCTTTGGTATAGCCAAGCCCTAATCCAGCTTAATATAGCACCCCCAATACCATGAGACTCTATTTTTTTAATCAGTCTTTCATGTGGCACTGTATCAAAAGCTTTGCTAAAGTCAAGGTATACAACATCGCAATCCTTACCACTATCAACTGCCTCAACAATGCTAGAATAAAAGGATAACAAATTTGTTAAACATGAACGGCCATTTATAAAACCATGTTGCGACTCAATTATTAATTTATGTTTTTCAAGATGAAGACGAATTTTATTTGCTATTATAGATTCGAGTAACTTTCCCACAATAGACGTTAGGCTAATTGGTCGATAGTTAGACGCAAGTGATCTATCTCCTTTCTTAAAAACTGGTATCACATTAGCAACTTTCCAAAACTCTGGCACTCTGCCTGACTCTATTGATTTATTAAATATGGTTGACAGTGGGTCACAAAGCTCCTCTTTGCATTCTTTAAGCACCCTAGCAAACACTTCATCCGGCCCTGGGGATTTGTTTGGTTTGAGTTTTACTATTTGTTTAAGAACATCCTCCCTGGTAACTGCTAAACTCGTCAACCTGTCCTCGTCCCCACCCACATAGACTTGTTCGGCTGAAGGCATATTGTTAAGTTCCTCTTTAGTAAATACAGATACAAAATATTTATTAAAAATAGATCAACTTGAAGTGAAAGTGAGTCCTCTTCCGAATTAATTTCCCTACCGTTTTTCGTATCATCGGCAAATTTGCAAATGTTGCTACTCAAACCTGAATCTAAATCATTTATATATATATTATAATCAACAGAGGTCCCGGGACAGAGCCCTGAGGTACTCCACTAACAACATTATCCCACTCTGACTTAACCCCATTTATACTAACTCTCTGTTTCCTTTGGAATAGCCATGCCCTAATCCAAGTTAATATAGCACCCCCAATACCATGAGCTTCTATTTTTTTAATCAGTCTTTCATGTGGCACTGTATCAAAAGCTTTGCTAAAGTCAAGGTATACAACATCACAATCCTTACCACTATCAACTGCCTCAACTATGCTAGAATAAAAAGATAACAAATTTGTTAAACATGAACGGCCATTTATAAAACCATGTTGCGACTCAATTATTAATTTATGTTTTTCAAGATGAAGATGATTTTTATTTGTTATTATAGATTCGAGTAACTTTCCCACAATAGACGTTAGGCTAATTGGTCGATAGTTAGATGCAAGTGATCTATCTCCTTTCTTAAAAACTAGTATCACATTAGCAACTTTCCAAAACTCTGGCACTCTGCCTGACTCTATTGATTTATTAAATATGGTTGACAGTGGGTCACAAAGCTCCTCTTTGCATTCTTTAAGCACCTTGGCAAACACTTCATCCGGCCCTGGGGATTTGTTTGGTTTGAGTTTTACAATTTGTTTAAGAACATCCTCCCTGGTAACTGCAAAACTCGTCAACCTGTCCTCGTCTCCACCCACATAGACTTGTTCGGCTGAAGGCATATTGTTAAGTTCCTCTTTAGTAAATACAGATACAAAATATTTATTAAAAATACTACTCATCTCTTCATCACTATCTGTTATTTGACCTGTCTCAGTTTTTCATGGACCTATCCTTTCCCTAGTCTTAGTACGATATAACTGAAAAAACCCTTTAGGATTTGTCTTTGCTTGCCCTGCTATGCGAACTTCATAGTTTCTTTTTGCTTTCCTTATCTCTTTTTTAACATTTCTAACCAGTTGTATGAATTCGTGTTCTAAAGTGGCCTCCCCATTTTTAATCCTTTTGTACCAAGCTCTCTTTTTACCTATAAGGTTCTTCAAATCCTTTGTTATCCACTTTGGGTCCTTAGTATTCGATCTATTCAATTTGTATGGTATACTACGTTCCTGTGCTTTGTTTAGAATATTCTTAAATAAGTTATATATTGAATCCACATCGAAATCCCCATTTAAGTCACCTATCGCTGGGTTCATGTCTCGCTCCAAGACCGGCCCACACCCCATACCCAAGACTTTCCAATCAATTTGACTCAAAAAATTTCTTAGACTATTAAAATCAGCTTTTCGAAAATCTGGCACTTTAACAGAACTTTCTCCTACAGGTCTATTCCATTCTATGCTAAATCTGATTTCTTTGTGATCACTGTTCCCTAGCTCACTCCCTATTTCGATGTCATTAATTTGTGTTTCCTTGTTAGTTAACACTAAATCTAAAATATTTTTTTCCCGTGTTGGTTCCTTAAGGTGTTGCGTAAGAAAGCAATCGTCAATTAATTCTAGAAAATCTTCTGCTTCACTATTCCCTGTTTTGTTCAACCAGTTTATTCCACTAAAATTAAAGTCACCCATGACATAAATACTGTTAGATCTAGATGCTCTAGATATTTCATCCCATAGATGCTTTGCTTCCATTCTGTCTAAATTTGGTGGCCTATATATAGCTCCTATTATAATATTATTAGCTTTTTCGTTTAATTCTATCCAAATAGTTTGTGTGTGTGGCTCAGTTTTGATTCCCTCTTTGAGACAACATTTCAAATTGTCCCTAACATATATTGCTACTCCACCTCCTCGTCTAATATATCTATCTGTGTGAAATAGTTTAAATCCATTTATTTGATATGCAGCTAATCGTTCTCTATTTTCTACATTCATCCACGTTTCGGTAAGTGCAATAATATCTATTTTTTCTGTGCAGGCAAGAGCATTTAATTCGTTAATTTTATTTCTTAGACTTCTACTGTTAGTGTAATATACCCTAAGTGAATTGTTATTTTGAGGCCCTTCTCTTTCCCTGATCATTTTGCCAATTTCTTTCTCCCACAAACACATACTTTTATTACCTCCTTCCTCCACATCAATTCCCATACCTCTATCTACTAACAGTTTAAACCCAAACAAACACCTCTAACCACTTCTTCCAACGAGTTCGCAACAGCAACAACCCCAGCCCTCGATAGATGCACCCCATCACGAGCATACATTTCATTTCTTCCATAGAAGTGTTCTCAGTTGTCTATGAAAGATATTGCATTTGATTTGAAATATCTTTCCAGCCGGCAATTGACACCAAGTGCCCTCGACATCCATTCATTTCCCACTCCCTTTCTTGGAAGAATGCCACATATGATCAGGATTCCTCCCTTGCTCCTAACTAATTCAATGGCTGTCCTGAATCTCTGTATTAGTTCCTCACTTCTAACTCGCCCAACATCATTACCCCCTGCACTAATACAAATAATGGGTTTGTTTCCATTTCCCGTCATAATATCATTCATGTTTCCAACAATATCACCAATTCCAGCTCCCGGATAGCAAACCCTTAATCTGTTCCCCCTATCTCTGGCACAAAACGTTTTTTTTTTTTTTATTTAGATACATACAAGAGTTGTTACATTCTTGTACAGCCACTAGTACGCGTAGCGTTTCGGGCAGGTCCCTGGAATACGATCCTCTACCGCGAAGAATCGTTTTTTCATCCAAGTACACATTTTACTGTTGCGTTAAACAGAGGCTACAATTAAGGAATTGCGCCCAGTAAATCCTCCCCGGCCAGGATACGAACCCATGACATAGCGCTTGCGGAACGCTAGGCGAGTGTCTTACCACTACACCACGGAGAACTACGAACTACGACTACTGTCTAAATACCTCACCTGGGAATCTCCCATAACCAAAATTCGCTTCGATTCTCCCTTTTCCTTTCGAGCAGTTTGAGGGACCTGCGCTTCAATGCTCCTCGTTGCTTTGCCTCCTCATTGAACAACAGGTTCACCACAGCACTCGTCCTCTAATACGTCAAATGCCTTAAAAGTCCTTAGGTTTAGGCTATTAGTTGTCGGTTTTGCCAAGGTCTTCTTAAGACCCCTGTCTTTCACAACTTGCAAAGACGAGGTCTCCTTATTACTGGTCCCGTCAGTCCTTCTTAATGAGGTCCCGTCAACACTGGCCTCCTCCTTCGTTTCCTCCCGAAGTCTCAGCCGTCGTACCTCCTCCCGCAGGGAATCCATCTCTGCTCTCAGAGCTCCAACCAGACTCACCAAATCCTTCACTAATCCTTCCCCAAATCCTTCACTAATCCTTCCCCAAATCCTTCCTGACAGAACACGAAACATTGGGTATAAATTGGATAAGTTTAGATTTAGGAAAGACTTGGGTAAATACTGGTTGGGTAACAGGGTTGTTGATTTGTGGAACCAATTACCGCGTAACGTGGTGGAGGTTGGGTCCCTCGATTGTTTCAAGCGCGGGTTGGACAAGTATATGAGTGGGATTGGGTGGTTATAGATAGGAGCTGCCTCGTATGGGCCAATAGGCCTTGTGCATTTACCTTTGTTCTTATGTTCTTATGTATCTATATGGACTTGTCAAGACGAATAAATCTAATAAATTAATAAATCAATTCTCTTGAATTAATTAACAAATTGAATAATGTTCCTGTCACTCCTGATGTAAAGTTAATCAGTTTTGACGTTTGTTCCTTGTTTACAAAGGTACCGGTTGATGATATTCTTGATTATCTTGCTCGGGAACTAATGAGCCATGTTTTACCTCTTTCTGCTGGTATTATTGTCAATCTTGTTAAATTGTGCATTAAAGAATGTAAATTTACCTTTAATAATGAGTATTATTTACAGACTTTTGGAATGGCAATGAGGAATCCTTTATCGCCATTGGTTTCAAACTTGTACATGGAATTCTCCGAAAAGAAATTTGTTTCAAAAATAACTCCTGGAATCATTCCATGGTTTAGATATGTTGATGATATTTTATGTATATTGGCCTTCAAATGTAAACACAGACGAATTTGTAGCCAAACTTAATGATCAACTCACCTGTATAAAATTTACTATGGAGACTGAAATTGATAAATGTTTGCCATTCCTAGATGTACTTATTCATAGGGAAGATTTTTCACTAAAGTTTACTGTCTACAGAAAACCTATGAATAATTTATCTTATGTTCATTATTTTTCAGGGCATAGATATAATGTGAAAAAGTCAATTTTTTCTTCAATGTATCTAAGAGCTCTTCGAGTTGTGAGTCCAGAATTCTTAGAATAATTGAATTGCCGAACGTTTTGAAAATAATTGACAATTAAACAAGACATTTATAAATAACAGCTGTTTTATCAATATAAAAAGTAATTTTTTTAAGTAGATAAGAATAAGCACAATAATTTACAATGCTTTATAGTATATTGGATCAGCAGTACTATACTTAGTACGAGAACAATGAGATAATTAATAAACAATGTTCACAATTACATCAAAACACAGGTTGACTTGTATAATGAAACCAGCTAGCTGCATCACATAACTTAGATGGATATTAGGAGTGATATCAAACAAAACAAGGACACACTAGATTATACTAACACATATAAACTCTTGTGGACTAATTACTCTCTCTTGTAGACTCTTGTGGACTACGGCAAAATTCCAAAAAAACTCAGTGGGTAACAAAGCTTGAGACCAATTGAATCAATATTCTTAAACTCTTCGTCTAAGAATTCTGGACTCACAACTCGAAGAGCTCTTAGATACATTGAAGAAAAAATTGACTTTTACACATTGTATCTATGCCCTGAAAAATAATGACCATAAGATAAATTATTCGTAGGTTTTCTGTAGACACTAAATTTTAGTGAAGAATCTTCCCTATGAATAAGTACATCTAGGAATGGCAAACATTTATCAATTTCAGTCTCCATAGTAAATTTTATAGAGGTGAGTTGATCAATAAGTTTGGCTACAAATTCGTCTGTGTTTACATCTGAAGGCCATATACATAAAATATCATCAACATATCTAAACCATGGAATGATTCCAGGAGATATTTTTGAAACAAATTTCTTTTTGGAGAAATAAAATATATATATATAAATATATGAAACAAATATATATATATATATATATATATATATATATATATATATATATATATATATATATATATATATATATATATATATATATATATATATATATATATATATATATATATATATATATATATATATATATATATATATATATATATATATATATATATATATATATATATATATATATATATATGTCGTACCTAATAGCCAGAACGCACTTCTCAGCCTACTATTCAAGGCCCGATTTGCCTAATAAGCCAAGTTTTCATGAATTAATGTTTTTTTCGTCTACCTAACCTACCTAACCTAACCTAACCTAGCTTTTTTTGGCTACCTAACCTAACCTTACCTATAAATATAGGTTAGGTTAGGTTAGGTAGGGTTGGTTAGGTTCGGTCATATATCTACGTTAATTTTAACTCCAATAAAAAAAATTGACCTCAAACATAGAGAAAAGGGTTGCTTTATCATTTCATAAGAAAAAAATTATAGTAAATATATTAATTCAGGAAAACTTGGCTTATTAGGCAAATCGGGCCTTGAATAGTAGGCTGAGAAGTGAGTTCTGGCTACTAGGTACGACATATATATATATATATATATATATATATATATATGTCGTACCTAGTAGTCAGAACGCACTTCTAAGCCTACTATGCAAGGCCCGATTTGCCTAATAAGCCAAGTTTTCATGAATTAATTTTTTTTCGACTACCTAACCTACCTCACCTAACCTAACCTAACTTTTTCGGCTACCTAACCGAACCTAACCTATAAAGATAGGTTAGGTTAGGTTAGGTAGGGTTGGTTAGGTTCGGTCATATATCTACGTTAATTTTAACTCCAATAAAAAAAAATGACCTCATATATAATGAAATGGGTAGCTTTATCATTTCATAAGAAAAAAATTAGAGAAAATATATTAATTCAGGAAAACTTGGCTTATTAGGCAAATCGGGCCTTGCATAGTAGGCTGAGAAGTGCGTTCTGGCTATTAGGTACGACATATATATATATATATATATATATATATATATATATATATATATATATATATATATATATATATATATATATATATATATATATATATATATATATATATATATATATATATATATGTATATGTCGTACCTAGTAGCCAGAACTCACTTCTGAGCCTACTATGCAAGGCCCGATTTGCCTAATAAGCCAAGTTTTCATGAATTAATTGCTTTTCGACTACCTAACCTACCTAACCTAACCTAACTTTTTCGGCTACCTAACCAAACCTAACCTATAAAGATAGGTTAGGTTAGGATAGGTAGGGTTGGTTAGGTTCGGTCATATATCTACGTTAATTTTAACTCCAATAAAAAAAAATTGACCTCTTACATAATGATATGGGTTGCTTTATCATTTCATAAGAAAAAAATTAGAGAAAATATATTAATTCATGAAAACTTGGCTTATTAGGCAAATCGGGCCTTGCATTGTAGGCTGAAAAGTGAGTTCTGGCTACTAGGTACGACATATATATATATATATATATATATATATATATATATATATATATATATATATATATATATATATATATATATATATATATATATATATATATGCAATTGACGATCACAAAACACTGATCATTTTATGTGGAAAATCCACAGAGAAATATGAAATGAGGTGAACGTTTCGGCTTTGTTAAAGCCTTTGTCAACACCAGACTGACTAAGGAGAAGGGAGAAGGGGGAGGATATATAGGCCGACACCTGACCAACCCATCCCTAGGGTTGGTCAGGTGTAATTAACCAAAATCAGGTATAGCTTAGCTTAAAATGGTCAAAGAGGATTAAGCGGTCAGAGAATAAGGATGAAAGATTAAAGAAAAGCCTCATGAACACACAATATATGAATATACAATTATAATGAGACATTGTAAGCCTCTCTATCAGAGTTGTTTCTTAAACTGTTGTGCAATATTATAACTTAAAAATGGATCAAGTTTGTACATTCCAGTACTAACATTAAGAAGATTTGGACACTGACTGATTAGAGCAGACTCAATCAAATTCCGTTCCACGAAATCCCCACAATTGGTAATGCTTTTTGCCCCATTCCAGTAATATATATATATATATATATATATATATATATAATATATATATATATATATATATATATATATATATATATATATATATATATATATATATAATATATATATATATATATATATATTATATATATATATATATATATATATATATATATATATATATATGCGAACAAGCCTGAATGGTCCCCAGGACAATATGCAACTGAACACTGAACACCCCAGGACAATATTTGTTATATATATATATATATATATATATATATATATATATATATATATATATATATATATATATATATATATATATATATATATATGCGAACAAGCCTGAATGGTCCCCAGGACAATATGCAACTGAAAACTCACACCCCAGAAGTGACTCGAACCCATACTCCCAGAAGCAACGCAACTGGTATGTACAAGACGCCTTAATCCACTTGACCATCACGACCGGACAAAATGAGGTGATAGCCGAGGCTATTTGAACCACCCCACCGCCGGCACTCGGATAGTAATCTTGGGCATAGCATTTTACCAAATCACCTCATTCTTTGGGGCACACGTGAGGAACACAAATGCGAACAAGCCTGAATGGTCCCCAGGACAATATGCAACTGAAAACTCACACCCCAGAAGTGACTCGAACCCATACTCCCAGAAGCAACGCAACTGGTATGTACAAGACGCCTTAATCCACTTGACCATCACGACCGGACAAAATGAGGTGATAGCCGAGGCTATTTGAACCACCCCACCGCCGGCACTCGGATAGTAATCTTGGGCATAGCATTTTACCAAATCACCTCATTCTTTGGGGCACACGTGAGGAACACAAATGCGAACAAGCCTGAATGGTCCCCAGGACAATATGCAACTGAAAACTCACACCCCAGAAGTGACTCGAACCCATACTCCCAGAAGCAACGCAACTGGTATGTACAAGACGCCTTAATCCACTTGACCATCACGACCGGACAAAATGAGGTGATAGCCGAGGCTATTTGAACCACCCCACCGCCGGCACTCGGATAGTAATCTTGGGCATAGCATTTTACCAAATCACCTCATTCTTTGGGGCACACGTGAGGAACACAAATGCGAACAAGCCTGAATGGTCCCCAGGACAATATGCAACTGAAAACTCACACCCCAGAAGTGACTCGAACCCATACTCCCAGAAGCAACGCAACTGGTATGTACAAGACGCCTTAATCCACTTGACCATCACGACCGGACAAAATGAGGTGATAGCCGAGGCTATTTGAACCACCCCACCGCCGGCACTCGGATAGTAATCTTGGGCATAGCATTTTACCAAATCACCTCATTCTTTGGGGCACACGTGAGGAACACAAATGCGAACAAGCCTGAATGGTCCCCAGGACAATATGCAACTGAAAACTCACACCCCAGAAGTGACTCGAACCCATACTCCCAGAAGCAACGCAACTGGTATGTACAAGACGCCTTAATCCACTTGACCATCACGACCGGACAAAATGAGGTGATAGCCGAGGCTATTTGAACCACCCCACCGCCGGCACTCGGATAGTAATCTTGGGCATAGCATTTTACCAAATCACCTCATTCTTTGGGGCACACGTGAGGAACACAAATGCGAACAAGCCTGAATGGTCCCCAGGACAATATGCAACTGAAAACTCACACCCCAGAAGTGACTCGAACCCATACTCCCAGAAGCAACGCAACTGGTATGTACAAGACGCCTTAATCCACTTGACCATCACGACCGGACAAAATGAGGTGATAGCCGAGGCTATTTGAACCACCCCACCGCCGGCACTCGGATAGTAATCTTGGGCATAGCATTTTACCAAATCACCTGGGGACCATTCAGGCTTGTTCGCATTTGTGTTCCTCACGTGTGCCCCAAAGAATGAGGTGATTTGGTAAAATGCTATGCCCAAGATTACTATCCGAGTGCCGGCGGTGGGGTGGTTCAAATAGCCTCGGCTATCACCTCATTTTGTCCGGTCGTGATGGTCAAGTGGATTAAGGCGTCTTGTACATACCAGTTGCGTTGCTTCTGGGAGTATGGGTTCGAGTCACTTCTGGGGTGAGAGTTTTCAGTTGCATATTGTCCTGGGGACCATTCAGGCTTGTTCGCATTTGTGTTCCTCACGTGTGCCCCAAAGAATGAGGTGATTTGGTAAAATGCTATGCCCAAGATTACTATCCGAGTGCCGGCGGTGGGGTGGTTCAAATAGCCTCGGCTATCACCTCATTTTGTCCGGTCGTGATGGTCAAGTGGATTAAGGCGTCTTGTACATACCAGTTGCGTTGCTTCTGGGAGTATGGGTTCGAGTCACTTCTGGGGTGTGAGTTTTCAGTTGCATATTGTCCTGGGGACCATTCAGGCTTGTTCGCATTTGTGTTCCTCACGTGTGCCCCAAAGAATGAGGTGATTTGGTAAAATGCTATGCCCAAGATTACTATCCGAGTGCCGGCGGTGGGGTGGTTCAAATAGCCTCGGCTATCACCTCATTTTGTCCGGTCGTGATGGTCAAGTGGATTAAGGCGTCTTGTACATACCAGTTGCGTTGCTTCTGGGAGTATGGGTTCGAGTCACTTCTGGGGTGTGAGTTTTCAGTTGCATATTGTCCTGGGGACCATTCAGGCTTGTTCGCATTTGTGTTCCTCACGTGTGCCCCAAAGAATGAGGTGATTTGGTAAAATGCTATGCCCAAGATTACTATCCGAGTGCCGGCGGTGGGGTGGTTCAAATAGCCTCGGCTATCACCTCATTTTGTCCGGTCGTGATGGTCAAGTGGATTAAGGCGTCTTGTACATACCAGTTGCGTTGCTTCTGGGAGTATGGGTTCGAGTCACTTCTGGGGTGTGAGTTTTCAGTTGCATATTGTCCTGGGGACCATTCAGGCTTGTTCGCATTTGTGTTCCTCACGTGTGCCCCAAAGAATGAGGTGATTTGGTAAAATGCTATGCCCAAGATTACTATCCGAGTGCCGGCGGTGGGGTGGTTCAAATAGCCTCGGCTATCACCTCATTTTGTCCGGTCGTGATGGTCAAGTGGATTAAGGCGTCTTGTACATACCAGTTGCGTTGCTTCTGGGAGTATGGGTTCGAGTCACTTCTGGGGTGTGAGTTTTCAGTTGCATATTGTCCTGGGGACCATTCAGGCTTGTTCGCATTTGTGTTCCTCACGTGTGCCCCAAAGAATGAGGTGATTTGGTAAAATGCTATGCCCAAGATTACTATCCGAGTGCCGGCGGTGGGGTGGTTCAAATAGCCTCGGCTATCACCTCATTTTGTCCGGTCGTGATGGTCAAGTGGATTAAGGCGTCTTGTACATACCAGTTGCGTTGCTTCTGGGAGTATGGGTTCGAGTCACTTCTGGGGTGTGAGTTTTCAGTTGCATATTGTCCTGGGGACCATTCAGGCTTGTTCGCATTTGTGTTCCTCACGTGTGCCCCAAAGAATGAGGTGATTTGGTAAAATGCTATGCCCAAGATTACTATCCGAGTGCCGGCGGTGGGGTGGTTCAAATAGCCTCGGCTATCACCTCATTTTGTCCGGTCGTGATGGTCAAGTGGATTAAGGCGTCTTGTACATACCAGTTGCGTTGCTTCTGGGAGTATGGGTTCGAGTCACTTCTGGGGTGTGAGTTTTCAGTTATATATATATATATATATATATATATATATATATATATATACCGGCCATATACTACAGGTATGTTGACGACATTTTTACACAGGTACCTGATGTCAGACATCTGCAGGAGCTGAAGGAGGCGTTTGAGCAGAGTTCCGTGCTGCGTTTCACTTACGAGATGGAAAAGGATGGGAAGCTGCCCTTTCTAGATGTAACAGTCATGGAAAAGAGCGGAGGTTTCCACACTGCAGTCTACACTAAGGAAACGAACATAGGAATGTGCCTAAATGCCAACAGCGACTGCCCAGACAGGTACAAGAGGAGTGTTGTTAACGCATATGTCGACCGTGCTCTCAGCCACAGCTCAGAATGGAAGGAAGTCGACGAAGAACTCTGTAGGGTAAGGCAGGTCCTAGTCAACAACGGCTTCTCCAATGGTTTCGTCGAAGTCATCATAAGAAGGAAAGTGAAACGCCATGCAACCTCTGAAGAGACAACTAACACAACACCTATACCCCCTATTAGACTATTTTACAGGAACTTCTTTTCCACAGCTCATAAAACGGAGGAAAGAGTCCTGAAAGATATTGTTAATAGAAACGTTATCCCTACAGACAAAAATCAGAGGATACAACTGACGATTTACTATAAAACCAGAAAAACGGCCAGCCTACTCATGAGAAACTCTCCAGACACAAAGCAGAACGCTTTAAAAGAGACCAACGTCGTCTATGCCTTCAAATGCCCTCTTGGGGATTGTAAGCTCCAAAAAACCCAGTATATAGGCAAGACAACAACATCTCTTTCTAGGCGTTTAACGATGCATAAGCAACAGGGCTCCATTAAGGAACATATAATCTCTTCCCACAACCAAACCATCGCCAGAGAAATCCTAGTAAACAACACAGAAATCATCGATAGATACAGTGATAGCAGGCGGCTTGATGTTTGTGAGGCACTACACATTAAGAAGTCAACACCAGCAATCAACAGCCAATTAATGCACAACTATATTCTACCCACCTCAAGACTCCGCTCCAATATAGAAGCATCAAGAAATATGGACCAATAGGCTTTCTACAATCACTTCTATTCAATACCCATTGTTTCGTGTTCTGTCTTGTGTTGATGACTTTAATACCCTATTAAATACCACCTCACCCCATCCACCTCATTCAAATGTAGATATAAATAAATCGGAGATGTGTAAGTTCTATTCAGTTGTGTATGTGCAACTGAAGTCTTTGAAAATGTAATAAGTTTTACGAAACGCGCTCAAGAGTCGCGTCAGACTAGAAATAAAAATAAATTTTGGAGAATTGATTTTTGAATTACCACCAACAGTGAAAAGAAATGTACGAAAGATTTTGAAAATTCGTGTTAGAATTATTAATCTTACTTTTTCGGTCATATTTAATAATATATGTCTACAGGAAAGACTGCTACCAAAATATACTAATATATATATATATATATATATATATATATATATATATATATATATATATATATATATATATATATATATATATATATATATATATATATATATATATATATATATATATATATATATATATATATATATATATATATATATATATATATATATATATATATATATGCACAATATGCTAATATATTAATTTATATTCCAGAAAATTCCCGTTTTGAATGAACAGCATTTACAAAGTTATGAATGCGTCTGTGGGGTCGACCGCTGGATGTAATGGACTTGTGGCGAGAATGGGTTGGATAATGTGTGTGCCTGTACTCACCTACTTGTGCTTGCAGGGGTTGAGCTCTGGCTCTTTGGTCCCGCCTCTCAACTGTCAATCAACTGGTGAACAGGTCCCTGAGCCTATTGGGCTTTATCGTATGGAGTCAGCCTCCACCACATCACTGCCTAATGCATTCCATTTGTCAACCACTCTGACACTAAAAAAATTCTTTCTAATATCTCTGTGGCTCATTTGGGCACTCAGTTTCCACCTGTGTCCCCTAGTGTGTGTGTCTCTTGTGTTAAATAGCCCGTCTTTATCTACCCTGTCAATTCCTCTGAGAATCTTGTACGTGGTGATCATATCCCCCTAACTCTTCTGTCTTCTAGCGACGTGAGGTTTAATTCCTGTAGTCTCGCCTCGTAGCTCATACCTCTCAGCCCGGGTACTAGTCTGATGGCAAACCTTTGAACTTTTTCCAGTTTGGTCTTATGCTTGACTAGATATGGACTCCATGCTGGGGCTGCATACTCCAGGATTTTTCTCACATAGGTGGTATACAAAGTTCAGAACGATTCCTTGCACAAGTGTCTAAATGCCGTTCTTATGTTAGCCAACCTGGCATATGCAGCTGATGTTATCCTCTTGATATGGGCTTCAGGGGACAGGTCTGGCGTGATATCAACCCCAAGGTCTTTCTCTCTCCCTGACTCGTGTAGAATTTCATCTCCCAAATGATACCGTGTAACTGACCTTCTGCTCCCTACGCCTATCTTCATTACATTACATTTGCTTGGGTTAAACTCTAACAACCATTTTTTCGACCATTGCTTTAGTTTGTCTAGGTCTTCTTGAAGCCTCAAGCAGTCCTCCTCTGTCTTAATCCTTCTCATAATTTTGGAATCGTCAGCAAACATTGAGAGGAATGAGTCTATACCCTCCGGGAGATCGTTCACGTATATCAGAAACAGAATAGGACCAAGTACAGAGACCTGTGGGACTCCAATGGTGACTTCACGCCAATCTGAGGTCTCACCCCTCACTGTAACTCTTTGCTTCCAAGTGCTTAGGTATTCCCTTATCCACTGGAGCACTTTACCAGTTACTCCTGCCTGTCTTTCCAATGTGTACTCACCTAGTTGTACTCACCTAAGAGTGTTTGCGGAGGTTGAGCTCTGGCTCTTTGGTCCCGCCTCTCAACCGTCAATCAACAGATGTACAGATTCCTGAGCCTATTGGGCTCTATCATATCTACACTTGAAACTGTGTATGGAGTCAGCCTCCACCACATCACTTCCTAATGCATTTCATTTGTCAACCACTCTGACACTAATAAAGTTCTTTCTAATATCTCTGTGGCTCATTTGGGCACTCAGTTTCCACCTGTGTCCCCTGGTGCGTGTGCCCCTTGTGTTAAATAGGCTGTCTTTATCTACCCCTATCAATTCCCTTCAGAATCTTGAATGTGGTGATCATGTCCCCCCTAACTCTTCTGTCTTCGAGCGAAGTGAGGTTTAATTCCCGTAGTCTCTCCTCGTAGCTCATACCTCTCAGCTCGGGTACTAGTCTGGTGGCAAACCTTTGAACCTTTTCCAGTTTAGTCTTATCCTTGACTAGATATGGACTCCATGCTGGGGCTGCATACTCCAGGATTGGCCTGACATATATGGTATACAAAGTTCTGAATGATTCTTTACACAAGTTTCTGAATGCCGTTCGTATGTTGGCTAGCCTGGCATATGCAGCTGATGTTATCCTCTTGATATGTGTTGCAGGGGACAGGTCTGGCGTGATATCAACCCCCAAGTCTTTTTCTTTCTCTGACTCCTGAAGAATTTCCTCTCCCAAATGATACCTTGCATTTGTCCTAATGCTCCCTACACCTATCTTCATTACATTACATTTGGTTGGGTTAAACTCTAACAACCATTTGTTCGACCATTCCTTCAGCTTGTTTAGGTCTTCTTGAAGCCTCAAACAGTCTTCTTCTGTTTTAATCCTTCTCATAATTTTGGCATCGTCCGCAAACATTGAGAGAAATGAATCGATACCCTCTGGGAGATCGTTCACGTATATCAGAAACAGAATAGGACCGAGTACAGAGCCCTGTGGGACTCCACTGGTGACTTCACGCCAATCGGAGGTCTCACCCCTCACCGTAACTCTCTGCTTCCTATTGCTTAGGTACTCCCTTATCCACAGGAGCACCTTACCAGCTACACCTGCCTGTCTCTCCAGCTTATGTACCAGCCTTTTATGCGGTACTGTGTCAAAGGCTTTCCGACAATCCAAGAAAATGCAGTCCGCCCAGCCCTCTCTTTCTTACTTAATCTTTGTCACCAGGTCGTAGAATTCTATTAAGCCAGTCAGGCAAGATTTACCCTCCCTGAACCCATGTTGGCGATTTGTCACGAAGTCCCTTCTCTCCAGATGTGTTACCAGTTTTTTTCTCACGATCTTCTCCATCACCTTGCATTGTATACAAGTCAAGGACACTGGCCTGTAGTTCAGTGCCTCTTGCCTGTCGCCCTTTTTGTATATTGGGACCACATTCGCCGTCTTCCATATTTCTGGTAGGTCTCCCGTCACCAGTGACTTACTATACACTATGGAGAGTGGCAAGCAAAGTGCCTCTGCACACTCTTTCAGTACCCATGGTGAGATCCCGTCTGGATCAACAGCCTTTCTAACATCCAGATCCAGTAGGTGTCTCTTGACCTCCTCTCTCGTAATTTCAAACTCTTCCAAGACCGCCTGGTTTACCTCCCTTTCTCCTAGCGCAGTGACCTCACCTTGTTCCTTTGTGAAGACCTCCTGGAACCTCTTGTTGAGTTCTTCACACACCTCTTTGTCATTCTCTGTATACCTGTCCTCGCCTGTTCTAAGTTTTAATACCTGTTCTTTCACTGTTGTTTCCTTCTGATGTGACTGTGGAGTAGCTTTGGTTCGGTCGTGGCTTTGTTTGCTATATCATTTTCAAAACTTTTCTCTGCTTCTCTTCTAACTCTGACGTACTCATTCCTGGTTCTCTGGTATCCCTCTCGGCTTTCTGGTGTTCTGTTATTCCGGAAGTTCCTCCACGCCCTTTTGTTCAGTTTCTTCGCTTCCATACATGCCCTATTATACCATGGATTCTTCTGTTGCTTCTCGAATTTTTCCCTCTGGGCCGGGATGAACCTGTTTACTGCCTCCTGACACTTTTGGGTAACATAGTCCATCATACCCTGTACAGACTTATCTCTGAGGTCTGTGTCCCAAGGTATTTCCCTTAGGAAACTTCTCCTCTGTTCATAATTCCCCTTTCGGTATGCCAGCCTTTTGATTCTTAGTTCTTTTTTTGGGGAGATAATTCCTAGCTCTACCAGGTACTCAAAGTTCAATACACTGTGATCACTCATTCCCAAGGGCGCTTCCATCTTAACTTCCCTTATATCCCACTCATTTAGGGTAAATATAAAATCAAGCATTGCTGGTTCATCTTCTCTCATTCTTGTTGGTTCCTTGATGTGCTGGCATAGAAAGTTTCTTGTTGCCACGTCCAGCAGCTTAGCTCTCCATGATTCTGGTCCTCCATGCGGGTCTCTGTTCTCCCAATCTATCTTCCCATGGTTGAAGTCTCCCATAATTAGTAGTCCAGATCCATTCCTGCTAGCAACATAAGCTGCTCTTTTTATTATGTTAATGGTGGCCATGTTGTTTCTATCATTTTCCTGTCTGGGTCTTCTGTCATTTGGTGGTGGATTATATATGACTACGACAATAATTTTTTCCCCTCCATTTGTTATGGTACCTGCTATGTAGTCACTGAAACCTTCACAGCCCAGAATAACCATCTCCTCAAAATCCGAGCCTTTTCTTACCAACAGAGCTACACCACCACCACCTCTTCCTTCCCTCTCTTTCCTCACAACATAATAGTCCTGTGGGAACACTGCATTTGTTATCGTTTTCGTTAGCTTTGTTTCTGTGAGGGCTATTATGTCTGGGTTTTCCTCTAGTACCCGTTCTCCAAGCTCATTTGCTTTATTTGTAATGTGTGTGTGTGTGTGTGTGTGTGTGTGTGTGTGTGTATGTGTGTGTGTGTGTGTGTGTGTGTGTAAAGTTTCACTATCGGCCAGACCATAGGTACATCCATACAAAATGTTGAATATTGGTCAATAACAGTGCAAAGATTTAAAATGCATACAACACCATGCAGCAGTTGGGCGCCTGACAGGTGAGTGGACAGCGCTTCGGATTCGTAGTTCTGAGGTTCCGGGTTCGATGCCCGGTGGAAGCAGAGACAAATGGGCAAAAAGTTTCTTTCACCCTGATGCCCCTGTTACCTAGCAGTAAATAGGTACCTAGGAGTTAGACAGCTGCTACGGGCTGCTTCCTGGGGATGTGTAACAAAAAGTAGGCCTGGTCTAGGACTGGGCTGCGGGGACACTAAACCCCGAAATCATCTCAAGATAACTCAAGATAAGATAACACCTGTCCTAAGGGTCAATTAATGTTACAAATAGTGGCTTACTACCTCCATCTGAAGTAAGGGTTCATTAACGCCAATTGCTTCACCTTTCTACCAATACATGGTTCATGGATCTATGGCCTATCTACATCAGCTTCTCAACATTATTAAAGATAATTTGTCACTCACCTCTGTAAGTTTTGATAAAATAGCTCGTTCACCAAAGTCTGAGTGGACACAGGCTCGAGATGAGCACATAACACTGCCCTCCTCTGGACAATCAATTTTGTCTGTCATTATGGCCAAAACCTTACGGAAACGTGCTTGCATCATCTGAAAATATTAAATAAGTAATGATCTTTGCATAATTAGTATAGCAGTAGGATACTATTATTAAACTATTTTTGTAAATAAACTTTCATTTTTGTTATAAATCCGGCATTCAATTAACCTTTTTCCCAAGTACCTTCACTCTCTCAATACCGCAATTACTGTATTAAGGGTCCTTTTGGCACAGACCTTGCAACCTGTCTTCGACTCAAGTCCATTACATCCAGCGGGGTCGACCCCACAGACGCATTAGTAAATTTTTACATGCTGCTCATTCAAAGTGGAAATTTTTTCATATATAAATTAATATAATAATATATTAGCATATTGTGCATATATATAGGCATAGGTTAGGTAAGGTGTTTAGGTTCTGTTGGCGATTATTTATATTTGTAGCCCCCTCCCTGTCCAGCCCGTTGCTGCCAAGAGGGGGCTTGGTGGGCGGCTGCCGGAGTGTGATGCTCCATGGGATAGTCCTTTGTCCTTTTGTGGCCTTATGCTCCTGCTGCTGTCCTATCGAATTCAGCCAGACGACTTTTCCTTTTCCTTACGTTTCGTTTTTCTCCCCTTCTCAATCTTCTCCTTTCTGATTGTCATTTCCCACCAACCTTTTGCCTGTTTTGATTATTCTATCGGCCTTCTTTTGTTTTGACGCCCTAGGTGTTTGAAGAGGCATACTCTTGCACCCTTAGAACTGTGGTACCCAATGTCGCGAGCGAAGGGGACGCTTTTATTTTTAATCCTCCTTTCGTTACTGAACCCGATCTTGACGAACTGACGGTTCGTCAGGTGGCGTTTGTTTGGCATATACTCACGACGCACCCCGGGAAAGGGCCCCGGCAAGATCGGCAACATGTCTCTTGTTGGATGTCCTATCCTCTAATTGTGGCTCTGTGGTGGGTGTGGGCACCCACACCCACCACATTCGTGAATGTAAGTTTTAAATGTGAATGAATTTGTGAATTTAAATTCGTGAATGTAAGAAACTTACATTCGTGAATGTAAGTTTTTCCTCTCGTCTTTATGTGAAATTCTGTTCCTCTTGTACCTTCTCGGGCTCGAGCCGAAGCCCCCGAGTCAGATTGTGTTGGAAGACCGGGCTCTGTAGCCCCCACTGCATTGGGCCCCGACCTTGCTCCTCTTTTGACCCCTCCTGGCTACTGCCCCCGGCTCCCCTTTCTCCTCTGTGGTTGGGTCGAGCTACAAGCCCCCAGTGGTGACCACCTTGCCCCTGGCACAGCTCAGTCTCTCATTGTGGCTACTCCTCCTTTCGTTACTGAACCCGATCTTGATGGACTGATGGTTCTTCAGGTGGCGTTTACTCACGACACACCCCTGGGGGGCCGCTGGCAATATCGGCAACATGTCTCTTGTTGGGTGTCCTATCCTCTAATTGTGGCTCCATGGTGGGTGTGGGAGCACATTCGTGAATGAAAGTCTTTCCTCTCGTCTTTATGTCAAATTATATTCCTCTTGTACTTTTTCGGGCTCTTTGGGTGGGTGACCAAGCCCCCGAGTCAGATTGCGTTAGAGGACCGGACTCTGTAGCCCCCGCTGCATTGGACCCTGACCTTGCTCCTCCTTTGACCCTCGTGACTACTCCCTTTGGGTCCCCTCTCTCCTCTGTGATTGGGTCGAGCCACAAGCCCCCAGTGGTGACCACATCGTTCCCTGGCATGGCTCAGTCTCTCATTGTGGCTACTGTGCCTTTTAATCCCTCTGGGGTGTTCTCAACACCGTCCACGCCACGGCTGCACTCGCTCAATCCCTTCCCGTACTAATGTGTACCAAGCCTTGTTTGGTCCTGCTTCGTGGGCCAAATACTTTGATCTCCTTCCTCTGGATTTTACACCTCCTGACGATTCCTCGCTCCATAGGCACCTTGTTGATTCAGTAGATGCCTCTGTTACTTTTAACCCCACCCGTCTCGGTACATGTGTCGTTGCTGCTCCTTCTCAGGATGCAGCCATCTGCTTGGCCGCCTTATCCAGCCTTGGCAAAACCCCTGTTCGGGTCTCCAAGTACACTCAGTTGAATGCTAGTGTTAGCACTGTCCTCTTCCCACCCCATGTTGCAACAGGTGTTAGGAATCTACAGGATTGGTCGTCGCCGTCAGCTCCTTGGGGTATTGAAGATTACCATTGATTATTTTTTACCCTTCCATCCGCTGCCATTCTTGTTGGTGCCAGGTGCTCTGTTCAGGAGTACATTCCCTCTCCTTGGCTCTATAATAAGTAATGGAGGTTTGGGCATGGTGCCCTCCGATGCTCTAGTACTGTCTCTCTCTGTCCCTTGAGTTGGGACGAAGGTCACTCTAAGTCGGAGTGCACTTCTCCCTGGGCTCGCTGCCTCAATTGCGGTGAGGCCCACTCTACCTTCTCCGCGCATGTTTACATTACAAACTTGAGGCAGCCGTCTTCACCTTGAAACACCGGGAATGTTTTTCTTTTCCTGAGGCGAGGCACCAAGTTCGCCGCCTTCCCCTTTTGCTGGCGTCTCTTATACTCACGTGTTGCACTCTTCCTCTCCTCGTCCTTCCCACCTTCCTCAGTCTAACAACCGTTTCAAGGCCTTTGGCCTAGACACGTCCACCTCCGCCTCCTCTATTCCTTTAAGTTTTGTCCCGAAGGGTCCCCCCTCATGGTTCTCTGTCTGGGGTTCCCCTTCTTTCTACCCAGTCTGTCTTGTCTCCTGTGTCTTCTTCCTCGTCTCCCTCCTTCCCATTCTTCTCCTCCAGCTCTTAGCTCTCCCCACCATCTGTCAGTGCGGGCTGATGTCCATCACTCTCCCAGCGGCCATCGTGTTATTTGTTCTTGTTGTTCTTCTTCTGTTGAGACGCTTGAATCTGTTGCCCAGTACGTTGTTGCCGGGACGTTTGTCTCTTTAAGTCCGAAGCGAAAACCTGGCTCATCTCCTTCCTCCTCCCTGGCAGGTAAGAAGGCTTCGCTTTCTTCCTCGCCCCCAACCTCTGACTCTCTCGATCCATTCCCTCCTGTTTCGGTGGTTGCGCCCCCTGTTCCTGCTATGGAGGTTTCTTTGGCCCCCGCTGCCCTCTCGGTTGTTAACCTTGCTGAGGTGCACTCCCAGGTTTCTGCCCCTCCTGCTGCTGTCCTTGACCCTCGGTTGTCCTACTCTCCTCCTACGAACCCTGCTCATTTGCCTCTGGCCTGTCCTCCCGCTCCCTTCCCTCCATCCTTACTCGGTTTACCCATGCCTCCCTAACCCTGACTTCGTTGACCATGATCCTGATCCTGCGCATCTTTAACGTGCTGTGTTCCTTTTTCACCTTTTTTTCTTCATTGTTCTCTGTTGCTGTTCTTTCTCTTCTTGTTGATGTCTATCCTTCAATAGAATATTCGCGGATATTACGCCAATTTCTATGAACGCCAACTTCTGATTTCACAGTTTTCGCCCATTCGTGCCGATGCTTGGTGCTCGTCCTGGTCGCTTCCGTGGCTATTCCTTTCTCGTTTCCCTTCCCCCCAGCTTTTGCAGGGGCCCCGTTCCTCTTCTGCTCTCTTGATTCGTTCTGATGTTCTCTTCGTCCCCCTACTTTTTCCGCTGCCTCTCCAATGTTCTGCTGCACGTGTCTGTGTGCTTAAATGGTACATGGTTTGTTCCATTTACCTCCCACCAAATGTCCCGCTTTCTCTTCCCGATCTTCCTTATAAAGATCCCTTCTCTCTCTCTCTGAACTTCAGTCTGCCCTGGCCCTCTGCGGTTCTACGGCAGCGGGCTCCGATGGCATTCGTTATGAGATGCTTAGCCATCTCCCTCCGTGCACGTCTCAGTATGTACTGAGTCTGTATAATCGGGTCTGTATAATCGCTTCTCTCTTTCTTCAAAGCTTCCTCTCTCGTCGTTCTTTTCGAGTAAGGCTTGGTGCCACTCTCTCTGCCTTTTTTCAGCAATACTAGGGTGTGGCCCAAGGTAGTGTTCTGAGCAATACTCTTTTTCTGGTTGCCCTCAGTGGTCTTCTTTCCTCTCTTTCTTCTGGCGTCTTCTCCACTCTCTTTGTCGACGATCTTACCCTTTGCTGTCAGGGTGATGACTCCTTCAATGGCGGCTTCAACTTGCGATTGATGCCGTGTCGTCTTGAACCACTAATCATGACTTCAGGTTCTCTACGTCTAAGACCTGTGCTATGATTTTTACTTGGAAATGTGTCGTTCTTCGTACCTCTTTGTCGTTTAATGGTCACCCCCTTGTGTACAAGGATTAAGGTAAGATTTTGGAGTTAATCTTTGACACTCGTTTGTCTTGGTCGCCCCATATCTCTTACCTCCGAGTTTAATGTTCTAAGTCCCTTACCCTCGGGTATTGTCCCATACTACTTGGGAAGCGGATAGGCGCACTCTCCTCACTTTACATTCCTCTCTCGTGTCTAAACTCGATTATGGTTACCCTGCTTACTCGTCTGCATCTCCTACTCTTCGCCATCTTGATGCTTTGCACCATACTCGGTTGCGCCTCGGCTCTGGTGACTTTCGTTCGACTCCCGCCCTCAGGTTGTATGTTGACACTCGCTTCCTATCTCTCCAGGACCGCCGTGATCGCTACTGTCTTCGCTATCTTGCGAGGTCCTTGCAACATCCTTCCTCTCGTCTCTGTCATGCGTTAACGTTTACCGCTCGTGGGCTTTCTGTTCCTCTTCACCACCACCCCCTTTTTGTCCGGTTATCTCGCTTACAGGATTCTCTTTCAGTTCGTATTTCTAACATTTCTCCTCTTATTGTTCCTTTCTTGACCTCTTGAGAGTCCCCCTTCCGAAGTTTTGTACATCCTTGACCTGCATCACTAAAGCTTTTACCCCTCCTACGATTCTGAAACGCCTTTTCCTTGAGCACTTTTCTTCACACTCCCACTCCGTTTCCATCTTCACCGATGGGTCTAAATCTGCGGACGGTGTAGGCTACTCTGTTGCTTTTCTTGACCGCGCTTATATGAGTCGCCTACCCCCGGAGAATAACATCTGTACAGCAGGACTTTATCCTATTCTCTATGCTCTTCGTCTCCTGCTTTCTCGTTGTCAATCTTCCTTTGTAGTTGTCGTTCACTCTCGTACTGCCCTCATGGCTCTCGGGTCCTTTAATTCGGTCCATCCAGTGGTCGTCAAGATTCAGCATTAACTGTTTCTTGTTTTCAATAAATTTAAGTCAATTGAGTTTTGCTGGGTTCCCAGCTGGTGTCTCTGGTATTGGTGTCTCTTTAAATGAGTGTGCGGATGCTGCCACTAGGGAAACTGTCCGCTCTTGTCCCATCTCCCGTAAAGGTATTCCTTTTTCCGACTATTACCCAGTTATTCATTCCTCCATCCTTACCTGTTGGCAGGATTGTTGGTCTTCAGTTACTGGTAACAAACTGCGTGCTCTTAAGAGTTGTGTGTGTCCTCATGGCCGTCTTCCTACCACCATAACCGGCGATGGGAAATGGCTCTGGCGAGGTTACGTATTGGCAATACACTCTTAACTCATGGTCACTCAATGGAGCGCCACTAAGTTCCTTATTGTCCAAATTGCTTTGTCCCTCTTACGATCATGCATATCCTTGTTGAATGTTCTGACTTCCAGGACGAGTGTGTGTCTTGCTTTCTGACCATCCCTCGCGGTCGATTATAATTCTATCGACCATCCCTCGATAGAATTATTGGTGAATCGTATACTTTTGATATTGTTCGCCTTATGCGGTTCTGTTCTTGTATTGGCATCCTTGGTAACATTTAGCGTCCTCTGATTATTCCACTCATTTGATGGTGCTACATGGCCTCCCGGTTTGGTACCTTCTTTTGATAATTACTTACTGGTGTTTGTAGTACGTGGGTGAAGCATTTACAGCAATGTTGTTTGAATAAAATTCGTCAGTGAAGCACTTGTTCCAGAAGTGTTCGAACGAAATCAGTTGTGAGTCCAGCCCGTCCTCCAAAGACCCAAAAGTGATTCCATGCACCAGCCGAACCCTCTGTTTATGAATGAAAAACGATTTACACACGACTCACAACTGTTGACGTTCGAACACTTCCAGAACAAATGCTTCACTGACGATTTTTGTCAGTGAACCACAACGCCGAAAATGCCCCACCCATGTACTACAAATACAAATAATCGCTAACAAAACCTAAACTCCTAACCTATGCCTATATATACACAATATACTAATATATTATAATATTAATTTATATATGAGAAAATTCCCGTTTTTAATGAACAGCATGTAAAAATTTATAGATGCATCATTGAGGTCGACCGCTCGATGTAATGGACTTGAGTCGAGGACCGGTTGGTGAGTCGTGTGAAACCGTTTTTCATTCATAAACATGGGGTTTGGTGGGTGCATGGAATCACTTCTGGGTTTTGGGAGGACGGGCTGAACCTTAGGTAGTGCTGCTTCATATCTCAGTATCAAACCAACATTTTGGTGTGAAACCCCGTAGTGTTATACACAATATAACGACTGTCGTTTGTTCAAGACTATAACCCAAGTGATGTGAGATCACCATCTTCTCGAGGAAAGTGTTATTACTTTGTTACATGCTCTCAAGCACTGAAACATCGGAGTCTTATTGTTTGCTCACACTTTAATTAGCAGTTGCATTGAGTGAATTCTACTTTGTGGAGTCCGCCCTGAGCAGCCGTGAAGTGAGAACGTGTCCCGGCCTCCGTGACTGCTGGGGTTGTTTGCCGTTTGGTCGCCAGGTGGTGAGGGCGTTGCTGCCCTCCCAGTGTTGTTGCCTGCCTGGCTGCGTGCTGACATGGCAGTTTTGACATGGGGGGGGACTTGCAATTCCTCCTGTTTTGCGGGTGAATTCCGTGGGACTAGAGTTCTCGTGTAAGGCTGGTTATCCAGCCATTGAGTTGGTGATGTGCGACATGCTTCGTGTCCCGGTGGAGGCTGTATATGGAGTTGAGCTTGTTGCGGCCCACTGGGTGATTATCAAGTTCGTGCGGGAGGAGGAGTATCGGGACTTCCTCCGTCGGTACGAAGGGCATTCGTTGCAGTTGCCGGATGGCGCCGGCTCTGTTGCGGTCTCGGACCGAAGTGTTGCCCTGACTTATGTCAGTGTACACTGTGCGCCCCTGGAGTTCCCTGAAGACCTTCTCCGGCGCTTCTTCGGGAGGTATGGTGCTGTCATCAGTGTGTGGGTGAACACGCTTTCCTCGGGGAAGTATGCTGGGAAGCAGATGAACATCCGTACCTAAGGTATGCGCCTGCGGTCGGATATCCCGTCTTCTGTCCGGCTGCTGGGTTACTACGTTCGGGTGTATTATGCCCGGCAGCCCTGTACCTGTTTTCGGTGTGGCCAGTTAGGGCATCAGGCTGCCGGGTGCTCTGAGGCCCCTGCTGCACCTGTTAACTTGTTTCGGGAAGAGGATTTCCCGCCGCTCCCTCAGGGCATGGATTCCGGAGATGAAGAGGGGCAGGTCCCATTCACTGCTGTTGCGGCCCCCCCTGCGTCACCCGACATGCCCCCGGTGGTTGTTGTCCCTCCGCCGAGTGTTCCGGTGGCTCCTGTCGCTGGTCACTTCGCTGTGCCAGTTGCTCCCGAGGGTCTTCCGGATGGTCTCTGCGAGTCGTCTTCGTCTTCCTCGTCTCCTGCTGCTGCGCCTGGTCCTGCACCCTCGCCAGGTGTTACGGCTATGCTGGGTGTTGGGGGGGCTGCGGAGCGTCCTGTTGTGTGCGGCCCGGTTCCCCCATGTGGTTGAGGCTGCTGCCGTACTGCGACGGGCGTCGGTTCGCCCGGTTCGTGAGGCCCGTGGTTCTGGGTCCGCCTCCGGCTGTGAGGATGTGCGGCCAGTCCCCAAGCGTTCCAGGCGTTCTTCTACTGCTTGGGCTGATGCGGAGGACTACGACGACGGTGGAGCTTCGGGCGATGATGTGGCGATTCCGGGTGCTTCGCGCTCTATGTCGCTGGTGGTGGCTGACGTCCATGTGTCTGCTGTTGACGATGGTTGTGCGTCTGATTTACCTCCTGTTCTTTCTCCTGCAGAAGGTTCTCTGCAGTGGGAGGTGGTTGCTCCTACAGACGTGGATGGTATGGATTCTGGTGCGAGCCGAGGCATCAAGCTGGTGCTGAAGAAGGATGCCAAGCGTGGGGGGTCCCAGCAGGCACAACGTTCGGTGGTTGACGCGGGGCCCTGTGAGGCAGCCGAGGAGGCTCCCAGTGCGCTGCCCATTCCCCGGCCTCGTGGGAAGGAGCCTCTCCCTCTCGTCTTGGCCTCCGGAGTGGCACATGATGATAAGCATCCTTTGCGGTTTGAAATTGTTGACCGCGTGCGTCCTGTTCCGTGGTGCCCTTCTTCCATCTGGATTCGACGGGCTCGGTGTTTTATTGAGTGTGTGCCGGAGTTAATGCCTGATCCTCGTACGGTTCATAATGAACCTGTTACGGAGGACGTCATGTTACTTTGGGAGGCGTATTGTATTCGATTCCCGACGGCGGAGTGGCCGGATAAGTATGAGAAATTTGAGTAGTCTGTGTGCTTGCTGTGTGTTTGGTGTGTGCTTGGACCTGTGGTTTGTTTGCAATGTGTTGTACCTATTGTGCGCCCTTCAGGCCGGTGTTATGTTTGTTCTCATGACCGGTGTTTTGTTGTATTTCTTATATTTCCGGTATTGTTTCTTTTTCTCGTGTTTCATTATGTTTCTGTTCATTGTTGTTTTTGTTGTCGGCCCTTCAGGCCGGTGTTTAGTGTCTTTGTATAAATTTGTATTGATTTGTTTCGTGCTGAAGTATCTTGTTATGTTTCTTGATGTACTTTGTTGTTTTATTCTAGGTCCTTCAGGCCAGTGCATGTATGTTGTTGTGTTTGTGCCTGTTTTGTTTTCAGGTGTGCGTGTTTTGCTTGTTTATTATTATTGTTTATTTTGGCCTCGCCCTTTGTTTACGGGGCGGATGGCTTGGTGTGTGTTTTTTTATTCCTGTATTGTTTGTGCTGTGCGTTTGACCTGGTGTTTTTATATTGCTTTACCTGTTGTACGTGTTTGTTCTTTGTTTTGTTTGGAATGTATTGTGTTTGTCCTGTTCTGTTTCCTGTTATGCCTCTTGATGTATGTTTTGTTTCTCTGGAGGTTTTGTTTGTGATGTTACTGTGATTGCTAGTTTGCCATTGTATTATGTTTTGTCTTTGATGTATGCTGTATTTTTCTATGCTTTTCTCATGTTTGTGTTTTGTTGTGCTATGCTGTCGGCCCTTCTGGCCGGTGGTCTATTGTTTTCTTTTATGTATTCTGTATTGTTTTTATTGTATTTAAATTGCATGCTTTGCATGTAAAAATAAAAATAAAAAAGAAAAAAAAAAGTTGCATTGAGTGCCTTTATTGACAACACCCCTGGCACCCATTATAAGTGTTGCTGCAGTTACAATTGTTGCAAGGGTTAATTCTGTTAAAACAGCCACATTCCACTTACTTATTCAGGCACACTTTTCCTTTATTTCTCTCGTTTACCTGCTAATTTTTTCTCATATTTAATACATTTCTATTTTCATGATCATATCATTTTATTTTTGTCAAATAAACCAAGAACATCTAACTTTCATTTATGTTAATATTTTGCCATTTAGACTTAATATATGGCGATTTTTTTGTATATTTGCAATTTAATTTTTTGTTAATATTTTTTTCCATTTTAATATTTAATTAAAAATTTAAAATGTTACTAAATGCTCCAAGTTCTCCTAGTTTCAACCCTTTCTCGCTATAGCATAGTTCCGATGTAGCTAAAAGCTTATAGTTCTTATGCTGCTAATGTTGATAGTTCCTCTGTGGTAGATTTCCAGTTATTAAATATCACCAGGCACTAACCCTTCCTTACGTACCATAGCATGTCCCATAGTACCCGCCCAGTCGCCGTAGACAGCAGAATAGTCGGAAAGCTCCAATTTTAATGATAATTGTATTTTCCCAGTCCCAATAAACTGTAAAATTTAAGTACTATTTTCCATGCTATTCGAATATCATGTATAGGCTTCATCCTGTTGAAGGCGCGAAGTTTTGTTTTGAGAAATATTGGTAGTTCTCAGTAAGTTATAATAAGTACAATAAATTATTACGTATAATAATGGTGCTTTCGCCAAATAATATTATATACAATAGAGTGAGTTTAAAAATTCAAAGAGAATGGATAGTAGGAACGTTTATCAGAAAACCATGTTACGTTGGTATGGCTATGGGGTACACTACTCTAAATAGGATGAATAGGATTCACTACCACCCAAAAGGATAGGTATGGGGTCCATTACAACCTGTTGGATGGATATGGGGTCCACTACCACGTTTTATATAGTTATAGGGTCCCCTGCCACCTGTTCGATGGGTATTGGGTCCACTACCACCTGTTGAATGGGTATGGAATCCACTAATGCCCACGGGATGGGTATGGGGTCCATTACTGCCCAATGGGTGGGTATGGGGATTCTCTACTGCCCGCAAGATGGGTATTGGGTCCACTACCACCTGTCAAATGGGTATGGTGTCCACTAATTCCCACAGGATAGTTATGGGGTCCACTTCTACCTATAGGATAGATATGTGGTCCACTACTATCTACAGGATGGGTATGGCGGTCCACTTCTAACTATAGGATAGATATGTGGTCCACTACTATCTACAGGATGAGTATGGGGGGTCTATTTCCACGAGTAGGATGGATATGGGGTCAACTACTGCCAAAATGATGGGTATTAGGTCCTCTACCACCTAGAGGATGGATATGGGGTCTACTACTGCCACCATGATGGGTATTAGATCCTCTACCACCTAGAGGATGGGTATTGGGTCCATTGTCATCCACTGGATGGTTATGGGGTTCGCTACCACCGACTGGATTGGTATGGGGCTCACTACAACCCACTAGATTTGTATGGGGATTCCTTCCACAAACTGAATGGGTATGGGGCTCCCTACCACAAACTGGATCGGTATAATGATCACTACCGCCCAGAGGATGGGTATGGACCACTACCGCTCACAGAATGGGTATGGGTTCCATTACCGCCCCACAGGATTGGTTTGGCGTCCATTACCGCCCACAGCATAGGCATGGGGTCCACTACCGCCCACAGGACGAGTATGGGGTCCACTACTGCCCATGGGATGGGAGTATCATCCAAAGGATGGGTATAGGGGCTACTACCGTTCACAGGATGGATATAGGTGTCACAACTAGTCACACAATGTGTATGGGGTCCACTACCACCTGTATGTTGGGTATGTGGTCCACTACCACCCATAGGACAGGTATGGGGTCCACTACGTACCTGTATGTTGGGTATGTGGTCCACTACCACCCATAGGACAGGTATGGGGTCCACTACCACCTATATGTTGGGTATGGGGTCCACTAACACCTGTATGTTGGGTGTGGGGTCCACTACCACCTGTTGGAATAAACCGACACCATTTACTAACATTTAATACAATAAGCAGATAATATTGCTGCTGTTTTGTAATTAACAAATAACTCATAGAAAACGAGAGTACAGTGGAAATTTCTTCCCGTAGAAAACGAGATATCATTGCCACATGTCGTTATTAATTTCACCACTTAATAATGGGAATTATTCTTAATACAGCAGGCTTTGGACTGTAAACATCATACAAATATTTCCCTTGAATCAACCTAAGTATCATTACCAAAGTAGAGTAAATGTGGCACATCTAACTACTTCTTGACGCATCTGGAGAACAAGGGATGTGGTCAGTGAGAGAGGGCCTGCAGAGTCAGTCGCCATTAATTTTAACAAGAAGTCACGTTGGGGCAAATTTAGCTCCAATAATTCTCCCTTGGGCAGTGTTATGGAGAGCAAAGTGCTTCCATTATCAACACGCAATCATCGTCTAGTATTAGGGAAGTGTCTTACCGAAACTTGTTTATTATCTAGTACTTTCCTGGCCAGAGAAGTAAGTAGATACACAGGGTGAAGCCGGTTAGGACACGAAGCGAGACAAAACCCATAGTAATTATTATTGACCTCACCTAACAATCAATACACTATATTTAATACGATATAGCTGTCATATTAGGTTACTGCTATTATTTGTGAGTGCCCTATGAGAAGTGTAATTGAAGAGGAAGAAGAATTACTTGTTACCTAGTACTCCAGTACATGAGTTGAAGGTCAGCCTCACACACAAAGTGCATCGACTAGTTTGTTCATCCATGTTCATATCTGGTTACCTAGGACAAAATCAGCCATTCAAGATAGGCCTTCCCATTTAATTACTAATATATGTAGTCCAGTACCGTAGTGAATGTCTACTAATCAATAATTTTGATTGACTACATAAATAAGCTATAAACCCCCCAGAATATGTAAGAAAAGCGATTTGTGAGAATTTTAAATCATACAACTCATTTTAAACATCATAGTATGCAATCGAAAATATAAATTAACGTACAATATAAATTAATATATAAATTAATATATACTAAATAAATATAAATCACAAGTAAATTCCCCACACCACCTGTAGGTTGGATATGGCGTCCACTACCACCAACAGGATGGGTATGGGGTCCACAATCACATGTAGGTTGGTTATGAGGTTCACTACCACCTGTAGGTTAGGTATGGGGTCCACTACCACCCACAAGATGGGTATGGGGTCCACTACTACCTGTAGGTTGGGTATGGGGTCCACTACCACCCACAAGATGGGTATGGGGTCCACTACTACCTGTAGGTTGGGTATGGGGTCCACTACCACCGGTTGGTTGGGTATGAGGTCCACTACCACCTGTAGGTTCGGTATGGGGTCCACTACCGCAATATAAACAATAGGAACAGACACGTATGGACTGGAGACGCAGATGTACTTAAAGCTTGACAGTCCATTAACAATGATGGAATATTGTAACACAAAAAAGACTATACTAGATAATATTAATGTGAAAATATTTAAGTGAGTAAATTAATTATTAATTGATAATTAACAAAGTTATCAATTTATGAAACAGATTGAAAAATTGTAATTGTCAGGTTTATAAAATTTTGTGAAATTGAGAGTCTAGGTAGTAACAGAAATTGATAAATCTTAAATATTTTATGTTAAGAATCTGATGCATGTGTGTGTGTTTGTGTGTATGAGTGTGTACTCACCTAGTTGTGTTTGCGGGGGTTGAGCTCTGGCTCTTTGGTCCCGCCTCTCAACCGTCAATCAACAGGTGTACAGATTCCTGAGCCTATTGGGCTCTATCATATCTACACTTGAAACTGTGTATGGAGTCAGCCTCCACCACATCACCACCTAATGCATTCCATTTGTCAACCACTCTGACAATAAAAAAGTTCTTTCTAATATCTCTGTGGCTCATTTGGGCACTCAGTTTCCACCTGTGTCCCCTTGTGCGTGTTCCCCTTGTGTTAAATAGACTGTCTTTATCTACCCTATCAATCCCCTTCAGAATCTTGAATGTGGTGATCATGTCTTCCAGCGAAGTGAGGTTTAATTCCCGTAGACTCTGTCCTCGTAGCTCATACCTCTCAGCTCGAGTACTAGTCTGGTGGCAAACCTTTGAACCTTTTCCAGTTTAGTCTTATCCTTGACTAGACATGGACTCCATGCTGGGGCTGCATACTCCAGGATTGGCCTGACATATGTGGTATACAAAGTTCTGAATGATTCTTTACACAAGTTTCTGAATGCCGTTCGTATGTTGGCCAGCCTGGCATATGCCGCTGATGTTATCCTCTTGATATGGGCTGCAGGAGACAGGTCTGGCGTGATATCAACTCTCAAGTCTTTTTCTTTCTCTGACTCCTGAAAAATTTCCTCTCCCAGATGGTAGCTTGTATTTGGCCTCCTGCTCCCTACACCTATCTTCATTACGTTACATTTGGTTGGGTTAAACTCTAAGAACCATTTCTTCGACCATTCCTTCAATTGGTCTAGGTCTTCTTGAAGCCTCAAACAGTCCTCTTCTGCCTTAATCATTCTCATAATTTTGGCATCGTCCGCAAACATTGAGAGAAATGAATCTATTCCCTCCGGGAGATATGTGTGTGTGTGTGTGTGTGAGTGTGTACTCACCTATTTGTACTCACCTATTTGTGCTTGCTGGGGTTGAGCTTTGGCTCTTTGGTCCCGCCTCTCAACTGTCAATCAACTGGTGTACAGATTCCTGAGCCTACTGGGCTCTATCATATCTACATTTAAAATTGTGTATGGAGTCAGCCTCCACCACATCACTGCCTAATGCATTCCATCCTTTAACTACTCTGACACTGAAAAAGTTCCTTCTAACGTCCCTGTGGGTCATGTGGGTACTCAGTTTCCACCTGTGTCCCCTTGTTCGCGTACCACCAGTGTTGAATAGTTTATCCTTGTTTACCCGGTCGATTCCCCTGAGGATTTTATAGGTTGTGATCATGTCTTCCCTTACTCTTCTGTCTTCCAGGGTCGTAAGGTGCATTTCCCGCAGCCTTTCTTCGTAACTCATGCCTCTTAGTTCTGGGACTAGTCTAGTGGCATTCCTCTGGACTTTTTCCAGCTTCGTCTTGTGCTTGACAAGGAACAGGCTCCATGCTGGGGCCGCATACTCCAGGATTGGTCTCACATATGTGGTGTACAAGATTGTAAATGATTCCTTACACAGGTTCCTGAACGCTGTTCTGATGTTAGCCAGTCTCGCATATGCCGCAGACGTTATTCTTTTTATGTGGGCTTCAGGAGACAGGTTTGGTGTGATATCAACTCCTAGATCTTTCTCTCTGTCCGTTTCATTAAGTACTTCATCTACTATTCTGTATCCTGTGTCTGGCCTCTTGTTTCCACTGCCTAGTTTCATTACTTCGCATTTACTCAGGTTGAACTTCAACAGCGATTTGTTGGACCATTCACTCAGTCTGTCTAGGTCATCTTGTAGCCTCCTACTATCATCCTCTGTTTCAATCCACCTCATAATTTTTGCATCATCAGCAAACATTGAGAGAAACGATTCTATACCCTCTGGGAGATCATTTACATATAACCCTATGAGGCAGGACCTGCCATCCCTGAACCCATGTTGATGCTGTGTTAAAAATTTCTTTCGCTCCAGATCTTCCACTAGCTTTCTTCGCACAATCTTCTCCATCAGCTTGCATGGTATGCAGGTTAGAGACACTGGCCTGTAGTTCAGTGCCTCCTGTCTATCCCCTTTCTTGTATATCGGGACTACGTTAGCTGCTTTCCAAATTTCTGGCAGTTCCCCTGTTACCAGTGATTTGTAACTATCAGTGGCCTTGGCCCTCAGTGTGTGTGTGTGTGTGTATACTCACTATGGAGAGTGGCAGGCACAGTTCGTCTGCTCCTTCCTTTAGTATCCAAGGGGAGATTCCATCTGGGCCTATAGCCTCTGTCACATCCAACTCTAGTAAACACTTCCTTGCTTCCCCGCTGGTAATCTCAAACCCTTCCAGTGGATCCTGGTTAGCTATTTCCTCTCTTATCTCTGGGATTTCTCCTTGCTCTAAGGTGAAGACCTCCTGGAAATTCTTATTCAGTTCCTCACACACTTCCTTGTCGTTTGTATTGAATCCTTCTTCCCGTATTCTTAATTTCATAACCTGTTCCTTTACTGTGGTTTTTCTCCTGATGTGGCTGTGCAGCAATTTAGGCTGAGTCTTTGCCTTGCTTGCGATGCCATTTTCGTAATGTCTTTCTGCCTCTCTTCTCATCCTGACATATTCATTCCTGGCATTCTCATATCTATCTCTGCTCTCAAGTGTCCTGTTATTCTTATAGTTTCTCCATGCACTTTTACTTTGCTGCTTAGCTAGCCCACATCCCTGATTAAACCATGGGTATCTCATCTTCATTTCACTGTTTTCCTTTTGGACTGGGACAAACTTGTTTGCTGCGTCCTTGCACTTCTGCGCGTGTGTGTGTGTGTGTGTGTGTGTGTGTGTGTGTGTGTGTGTGTATGTGTATACTCACCTAATTGTACTCACCTAATTGTGCTTGCGGTGGTTGAGCTCTGGCTCTTTGGTCCCGCCTTTCAACCGTCAATCAATTGGTGTACAGGTTCCTGAGCCTATTGGGCTCTATCATATCTACACTTGAAACTGTGTATGGAGTCAGCCTCCACCAGATCACTTCCTAATGCATTCCATCCTTTAACCACTCTGACACTAAAAAAGTTCTTTCTAATATCTCTGTGGCTCATTTGGCCCTCAATTTCCACCTGTGTCCCCTAGTGCGTGTGCCTCTTGTGTTAAATAGCCTATCTTTATCTACCCTGTCGATTCCCTTGTGAATCTTGAATGTGGTGATCATGTCCCCCCTAACTCTTCTGTCTTCCAACGAAGTGAGGTTTAATTCCCGTAGTCTCTCCTCGTAGCTCATACCTCTCAACTCGGGTACTAGTCTGGTGGCAAACCTTTGAACCTCTTCCAGTTTAGTCTTATGCTGGACTAGATATGGACTCCATGCTGGAGCCGCATATTCCATGATTGGTCTGACATATGTGGTATATAATGTTCTGAAAGATTCCTTACAGAAGTTTCTAAAGGCCGTTCTTATGTTAGCCAACCTGGCATATGCCGCTGATGTTATCCTCTTGAAATGAGCTTCAGAGAACAGGTCTGGTGTGATATCAACCCCCAGGTCTTTCTCTCTCTCTGACTCTTGAAGTATTTCATCTCCCAAATGATACCTTGTATCTGATCTCCTGCTTCCTACCCCTATCTTCATTACATTACATTTGCTTGGGTTAAACTCTAACAACCATTTGTTCGACCATTCCTGCAGCTTGTCCAGGTCTTCTTGAACTGGACAAGTGTGCGTGCGTGTGTGTGTGTGTGTGTGTGTGTGTGCGTGTGTGTGTGTGCGTGTGTGCGTGTGTGTGTGTGTGTACTCACCTAGTTGTGTCCTTATGTTCATGTGTGTGTGTGTGTGTCTGACACCCTTAGTAAGTGAGAGTGGCAGGTAGCCTTAGACGATCTGTTATCAACGTGGGGGCTGTTTACAGCCACCCTCTAACATTTGTCCATAATACCAGCTGACTCCACAACACTCCCCCAGCCACCAGCTGGTACTTGTAGATGCTCCATCTAACCTATGTCACGCATTAACCTACAATTACTGTGATATTTTTACTCTTCATAATATATACATACATATATGTATGTATGTATGTATGTATGTATGTATGTATGTATGTATGTATGTATGTATGTATGTATTCATTCCCAATCACGTCCAAGACTGCCCCGTATGTCATCCAGTTTAAGACTAAAACAACTAAGTACTACATAATCAACTCCATGTAACCTACCTTACCTCCTATATGTCAACCTATATCATTTCAATTCATGTTGTTCATCTCAATTAGTCTTGTCTTAGTTTTTAGGTTTTTCCCACATCTTTTTTTTTGAGATATATACAAGAGTTGTTACATTCTTGTACAGCCACTAGTACGCGTAGCGTTTCGGGCAGGTCCCTGGAATACGATCCTCTGCCGCGAAGAATCGTTTTTTCATCCAAGTACACATTTTACTGTTGTGCTAAACAGAGGCTACAGTTAAGGAATTGCGCCCAGTAAATCCTCCCCGGCCAGGATACGAACCCATGACATAGCGCTCGCGGAACGCCAGGCGAGTGTCTTACCACTACACCACGGAGACTGTTAAATCTGCTTTATCTTTAGTGGCTTTATCTATACGCTGTGCGTATATAGTAGCTTTATATAGAAATCCAACATTCTACTTGTAACTCAATATGTATGTATGTATTTTTATCTAAATAAACTATTTATTTATTTATATTATTTTATGTATGTAGCTGACATGGGAGATGTCTCCATTTAGGGGCCATCAACCGTGACCTAAATGGATGCCATGGTGAAGGCATCCATTTAGGAACCATCAACCGTGACCTAAATGGATGCCATGGTGAAGGCATCCATTTAGGACCCCAACCTGTGAGCTGTAGGTTACTCCATACTCCAACCTGTGAGCTGTAGGTTACTCCATACTCCAACCTGTGAGCTGTAGGTTACTCCATACTCCAACCTGTGAGCTGTAGGTTACTCCATACTCCAACCTGTGAGCTGTAGGTTACTCCATACTCCAACCTGTGAGCTGTAGGTTACTCCATACTCCAACCTGTGAGCTGTAGGTTACTCCATACTCCAACCTGTGAGCTGTAGGTTACTCCATACTCCAACCTGTGAGCTGTAGGTTACTCCATACTCCAACCTGTGAGCTGTAGTTGTCCCAGTGCCAATCCTGTGGGAGGAAGTGGACGCCATACTCATCCTGTACTCACCTAGTTGAGCTTGCGGAGGTTGAGTTTTAGCTCTTTAGTCCCGCCTAGAGTACCGAACCCCATAGGCAGTACCGAATGGCTATGGAACAGTACTGCACTTCATAGCCATCCTGGTTATCTTTTTGAGGTTATCTTGAGATGATTTCGGGGCTTTAGTGTCCCCGCGGCCCGGTCCTCGACCTGGCCTGCACCCCCAGGAAGCAGCCCGTGACAGCTGACTAACTCTCAGGTATCTATTTACTGCTAGGTAACAGGAGAATCAGGGTGAAAGAAACTCTGCCCATCGTTTCTCGCCGGCGCCCGGGATCGAACCCAGGACCACAGGATCATGCATCCAGTGTTCTGTCCGCTCAGCCACTGACTCCCTCCGGTGGCTCCCTCCTCCCTCCCTCCTATTGCCCACCGGCTTTTGCCTGTGAGCAATACGTGACCCCAAACCCATCCTGTAGGCAGTAGTGGACCCCACATATCAATCCTGTGGGTGGTAGAGGACTCCATGCCCATCCTATGGGCGGTAATGGACCCCCATACCCATCATGTGGCCGGAAGTGGACCCCATCCTCATTCTGTTGGTGGTAGTGGATGTTACTATCTAGAGGATCTCACAGGTAAAATATTAGTAACATATCTGTTATCAGCCATCTCAGACTGTAGGAGTGTATTTGCATATAATGTGAGTAATTTGCATAGTGTATATAATATACATTTGGAATGGCTGCTATATTATGTTTTATGATGTATTAGAATGTATAACAGAACAGATTGTTATATTCCATTGTATGAGGATGAGCTGACATTAAGTGGACAGGAAATGTTCATGTTAAATACGTGTGTGTTTGTCTGTGTGAGGAGTCCACCAGTGTGGTGTTGCCAACTTGTGCCATCCTTATCATAAAATAATTGTTTATTTTAGTCAATTAAGAATGTTATGTTTACAGTTATAATATTAGAATTTATAAATTATTGTGTTACTATATGCGTGACTGTTTGAGAGTGATGATTTCAGTGGGCAGTGTGTATTATAAGAATTGTATCAGACGTAGGCAACTCGGAGGTGAGGGAGACACTAGGGGAGTAGCGTCTGTCTGAGACCCTCAGTAGCAAGTAGGGTGGCCTGGTGACAATATATCTTTATCAGTTAAGTAGTTTATGGTTGTGTTCATAAACACAAGGTTGTGTAGGCGATAGCGGACCATATACACATCCTCAGGACGGTAGTGGAGCCGTGCCAATCCAGTGGGCGGTAATGGATCCCATACCCATCTTGTTTGGGATAGCGGACCCAATACTCATCCTGTGGGCGGGAGTAGACCCCATTCCCATTGCGTGAGCGGTAGTGAACCAAATACCCATCCTCTGGGCGGTATTGGACCCCATACCCATCCTGTGGGTGGTAGTGGATTCCATACCCATCCAGTGGGTGGTAGTGAGCCCTGTCTCCATCCAGTGAGTGGTAGTGAGCCCCATCCAAATCCAGTAAGTGTTAGCGAACCCCATACCAATCCAGTAGGTGGTAGTGAACCCCATAATCTTCCTGTGGAAGGTAGTGAACTCAATACCCATCCTCTAGATGGCAGTGTACCCCATACTCATCCTGTAGGCTGTAGTGAACCTTATTCTCATCCTACTGGTGGTAATGGAAACCCATACTAATCCTGTGGGTAGTAGTAGACCTCATACCCATCCTGTGGGTGGTAGTGGACCCCATACTCATTCTGTGGGCAGTAGTGGACCAAATATTCATCCTATGCGCATCATTGGATCCCATACCCCATCCAACAGGTGGTAGTGGACCCCATACCCAAACTGTGGGCAGTAGTGGACCCCCTTATCCATCCAATAGATTGTAGTGAACCCCATACCTATCCAAAAGGTGGTATTGAGCTCCATACCTTTCCTTTTTTGTGGTAGTGGACCCCATCAACATCGTGTGACTTGGTGTGGATCCTATAATCACCACACCAGTAATAAATATCTCTTTGATATCCCCCCAGAGTCAAACTTAATCTGTGTAAACAATATGCAAATAAAGGGACCTTGTCCATGGAACTCACTCCCTAATGAAGTGAAAAGCTGTCAAATTTTTGCCTTATTCAAAAACAAAACAAAAAAGTACCCAATTTCATCTTCATAGTTTCCTACCTAGTACTTGAAACTTGCACTGTACCTACTGCTACCCAATCCCCCAATATGTATGTACCTAAGGTATACAACTTTACCATTGTGATCATTGCTGTCATATGTGCTATCATTATGTTTAAGTGTGCCAATTAGTCTCTGTCAAATTATCAATCAAGCTATCACTACTATCAATCAAAGCTATCAATGTGCTTAATATATATATTTAATATACCTACTAATCTCTCACAATTTTTTCTCACTTTGTACCTGTTACATTTTAGAAATTTTGCTTGAATTTACCTACTTAATATTATTTGTTTGATTAAGGACTTGCCCAAAACGCTGTGCGTACAAGTGGCTTTACAAGAATGTAAACACAATGCTATGTACTCTCACAAACCGAATGTACCTTTCTTATATATAAAATAAATCTATATAAATAAAAAAGGAAATGTTCATTTGTTCAAAATCGCTAATCTCCGAAAGTTCTTTACCGATTGCTTTGAAATTTTCACACAACTTTCCATTCGCATCCGAACAGGTTTTTATATATATGCTATATAGATGTCACGTCTGTAACGGTAAAAAAACATGCTTTTGCTGAAAAACTGTGTTTTTCATGTGAGGGAAATCTTCGAAACCTCTTTACCGATTGCTTTGAAATTTTGACACAACGTTGCATTCGCATAGGCGCGTCTTTTTATATATCTACTATATACATGCCTCACCTGTGACAGGAAAAGGCTTGCTTTTTTGAAAAACAGCGTCATCTGTTGGACGTAAGAGCAACACACGCTGTAATCTCCGAAAGTTCTTCACCAATTAATTGCTTTTAAATTTTGACAACGTTGCATTCGAATAGACGTGTCTTATTATATACCTACTATATAGATGCCACCCCTGTGACAGGTAAAAACATGCATTTTTGAAAAACAGTGCCATCTGTTGCACATAATGGCAACATGCATGCTATATAAAATAAGTCACGAATTCCATTTCACAGTTTCTGATTGCATTAATAAATTTTATTTTCATAGATTTTAATTTATTTTATTTTTTAGTGAATTATTTTGTGTGATATTGTGTCGGAATTGAGCTGTGTTGTTTACCATACCATTCATTTCGTAAGTATAATTATAGATGCCACACCTGTGACAGGTAAAACTATGCTTTTCTTGAAAAACAGCAGAATCTGTTGCATGTAAGAGCAACACACATCCTATCCTAGATATGTTACAATTCCATTTCAATGTTTCTGATTTCATTAATAAATTGAATTTTCATAGAATTTGATTTATTATCATTTTGATTTAATTATTTTGTTTGAATTGCGTTGGACTTGAGTTGTGTTGTTTACCAGACCATTCATTTTGTGAGTATAGTTTATTTTTATATTTTCTCATATTTTCATTTTATTTTTAAACTGTTTTTTTTATATTTCAGTGATGGGAACATCAGATCACTTGATGTTCCCAATTTTCTGATGGGTACATCAGACCATTTGGGAAGGCATCGGACGAGGGAGTGGGGAATGGTGGGGATGATGAGGGGACGGAAGTGAGAGATGGTGGGGAAGACGAGGGGACAAGGGAGGGGGTAATGGTGGGGAAGGACGAGGGGACGGGGGAGTTTGGGATGATGGGGATGGGGGAGTGGAGAATCGTGGGGAGGACAAAGGGATAGGTGAGTGGGGCATGGTGAGAAGCAAGAGGGGATGGTGGAGTGGGAAATGGTTTGGAGGCCGAGAAGACAGGTGAGGGGGGTATGGTGGGGAGGACTGGGGGACGGGGAAGGTTGCTGTGGCTCAGGAACGCACATGCGTTGCTGAGCCACAGCAATACGTGGCCGGGTATTGCTAGTAATAAATATATTCATCCTGTAGCCCATAACCATGAAAACATAACATCGTTTTCTGTTGACATTCCTACAATCCATTTTCTTTAGATTTTTAAACACACACTATTGTATATATTATTGATTGGTGAAAGCCTCATTATTATATGTAATAATTTATAATTCTTATTATAATTTACTGAGAACTACCAAGATTTCTCAAAACAAAACTATAGCCTTCAATCGGATGTAGCTGATACATGATATTCGAATAGCATGGAAAATAGTACATAAATTTCACAATTTTCTGGAACTGGAAAAATACAATTATCACTGAAATTGAAGCAGTCCGACTATTTTGCTGTCTAAGGCGATGGGACGTGTACTATTGGACATACTTTGGTACGTAATGACGAGTTGGTGCCTGGTGATAGGAAATAACTGGAAATCTACCATAGAGGAACCATGAACATTATCAGCATAAGAACTATAAGCTTTTAGTTACATAGGTACTATGTTATAGCGAGAACGGGTTGCTTAGTTTTAATATCTTGTTTATTAAATAATGCAAGTTTTCCTAAAATCAAGAGTATATTTCTCTACCTCATTAGAGTATATAGGAATATTTCTGTTTAATGCTCAGGGCACAAAATTTGTTGAAGATACACTGTTTTTATGTTGTTAATTATACAATAGAGTGATGTTCTTCTTGCAGCCAAAATTTAGTTAAGCTCTGTCCCTGTAGCTTCTCTGACACTTTTGGTCTGTATTCTCTCAACCAGATTAGAACCTTCAGGTCCTGCATTAATGACGGTAGAACACTAGCCTTCATGTGGCATTGTATAATTACTTGTACACCAACTTACCTCAGCTTCAGTGGTGGAATTTTTTAAAGTTTGCTTCGGTGTAGAGTCAGCAATGAATATGTAATTCAGAATTACTCCAACCAGCCGCCGCGTTGATTTTTCTCTAGCGCCCACTGAAAGCCCAGATGCCAAGCATGTCCGTATGTGAGGAAGGTCGAGAGTCAGCCTGTTTTCTGGGCTTAAACCCAACCCTAAAGTCTGCAATGATTCAGGACAATTTAAAAATGTAGAAAAATAATTGGTTACAATACATTATGCATGCTCATGAAATTTGACTTCGGAAAATTTTGTAATCTTCTCAGTAACATATTGATTTTTTTCTGATTAGTATAAGTATTTGAAAATTCTACCATGTACCATGCCAGGTGTACGATAACTTACGACCGACTTACTATAATGTCTCGCGGATAGAAATGATTTACAAGAAGGTCACAAACGTCGTCCAGGTGTTCCAGGGTCAGCCCCAAATATTCCTGCTCAGTGAAGCTCATCCTGACTCACGAGTTCTTGCAGACCTGGACGTGAGAGTTCCAGTACCCTACAGAACAATAAATTGAATATTTTTATACAAATAATACTGAGCAATATCGTTATTCGCAATATATTTACTCAAGCTTGGTTAACGGTAAGAGTTGTGATACCATATTGATATACCTTAATATAACAGTCATAATCCATGACATAAGACATTACGTTTTTGTGAATAGCTTAGGATGTAGGAGTTAGTTACAGTGAATTTTCTTGGAAGTCACATGAGTAATTTCAAAGCAGTCATCATGTTATTACAGAAACTAGAGGCTGAATCAATGCAGTTACTGTAAGCATCTTATACACATCTTATAATGCAGGCGCCTTTTTTAAGGCCCAAAGCTACGATGTTGTGGGGAAGATGTTAAGATCTGTTCCTAGGTGGTGAATCCTGGTTCAAAGAAAACTTATGATAGAATGAGGGTGTGCTTGTGAGGGGTGAACCTTTCTTCAATAACTAAAGTACCTTTTATAACTATGGCTAGAAGAACTTGGACGGCTAGAAGAACTGTTGTCTTGCCTCGGTATACTCAGTATATAGGCAAGACAAACAACGTCTCTCTCTAGGCGATTAACAATGCACAAACAACAGGCCTTATCAAGGAATATATATTCGCTACACACAACGAGACGATCATCAGGGATATTTTGACGAGTAACACCAAAATCATTGATAGATTCATTGATAACAGAAGATTAGACATTAATAAAGCGCTGCATATCAAGAAATCAAGACCAGCAATATATAACCAGCTAACACACAGTTACACTCTATTGACTTCAAGACCCCGGGCCAATGCTTGGCCCGGGGTCAATGTTTCTTTTTCCCCTGTTTCTTTTTCACTTCTGTATTAGTGCACTGGGTTTAGTCTTGTTTTGCAGGTGACGAGTCACAATAACGTGGCTGAAGTATGTTGACCAGACCACACACTAGAAGGTGAAGGGACGACGACGTTTCGGTCCGTCCTGGACCATTCTCAAGTCAATTGTCTCACAATCGACTTGAGAATGGTCCAGGACGGACCGAAACGTCGTCGTCCCTTCACCTTCTAGTGTGTGATCTGGTCAACATAGTCTTGTTTTAATAACATTATCTTGGAGCGGATGTAGATGCTGAATACTCACTAGTGAGTCCCATCCCTCAACGGCTTTTCTAATCATTGTAGTAGCGGTGGAATGTGCATCTAATGCAGCTGCTGTCGTTGGATTAATGTTGACATTGTTGCGCAGGGGTTCAGTAGCTTCACATTCCAGTAAGTAGTGCAATAGTGGCGCCTCTGCTTCTGTTCCATAGATTTGACACTCTTTAACTATTGGGTTCATTACCTCGCAGCAGCACTTGTAACCAAGTCTGAGTCTGTGTATGGCTACTGCAATGTCTCTGGATATCTTTTTGCCAGGCTTGAAAGAGGAGTACCCAGCGGCTTGTTCGTACCATATCTCAGTGGATCTTCCTTCCGCTACTTTGGCTCTGTGGCGACTTTTGATAGTTGGGAGTATTTTCTTCTTGATTTGCTCCTTAATCTGTGAAAAACTTGGAGGTATTTGAACCTGTACAACAGGTAGAACAGTAGCAGATTTTGCTAGTGAGTCTGCCTTTTCATTACCATCTATGGCAATGTGACTTGGTATCCAATTTATGGTGAGTGACAATCCTAGATTCTGGGCTTCTTCTCCTATATGTTGGATTTCTATGAGGAGTTGTATATTATCTCTGTACTGACTGGATAACAATGCCTGGAGCGAAGATTTAGAGTCTGTATGAATGATGACATCATGTAAATTATTCTCAATTGTATAGTTTACGGCCTCCTTCAGGGCATATAATTCTGTTTGCAATGTTGAGCACCAACTATTCATGCTGCAGTAAGGTTCATGGTTGGTAGTGTAAACTGCTGACCCCTGCAGAACCTCTTTCTTGATCAACTGATCTGTCTGTGAAGATGTGAGTCTTTGTAGGTCTTGAGATGCTCCAAGCCTCTGCGAGTCATGCTAATTTTTTAACTGGTAATCCTTCAATGATTATCTTTAGACTCGATTCTTCCCATGGAGGAGGCTGCCGAAAGTGTTGATACGGTCAATCTTCCCCTTTGTTTATAATGGTCCATTTCAAGTCCACTTCCTCTAGAATCTTGACCAGATTATCCGTCTATTCACTTGTTCTATATTGAAGGTTTCTCTAAAGCGATCTGTGTATGCTGTCTTTGATTGGCAGTCTGGCGGTGGTTCTAACAGGTTTTGCTGTTATGGTGGCTATCTTTTGTTTGATCCTGTTTTCTAATGCTGGTAAGTTGGTTTTCCTTCTTAGATTCTCTGTACGCGTCCATATAGGTGCTCCCAACATTGTTCTGAGAGCATCATTTTGAGACACTTCCAGTTTCTCCCATTGGTTATCACTGAGGGATGTTAGAGCAGGAGCAGCATAGTCAGTGAGTGACCTAACTGCTTGAACGTAGTACATTTTGAGTACTGGTAGAGATGCACCATCTCTAAGACTTGCCAGGGAGCGCAAAGCTGAGTTTCTGGCTTTATAACGTTGCTGAAGTTATTCAATTCCTTGAATGAATTTCAACTGTCTATTATGACTCCTAGGTATTGAAAAGATGTAACCCACTCAATTTCATGTCCTTGTATTGCGAGTCTGATGTCTTCAGTTCTCATTGTAACAGCCATGGATTTTGTTTTATTGCTGTTTATTTTCACTGCTATGCGTTCCGCTTCCCTGCTGATAATATCTAGGCATTTTTGTGCATGGTTCCTTGCGCCTTGCCATTGATGATGATCACAAAGTCGTTTGCATAGTTAAGTAGTTTGGCTTTTGGTAGCTTGAGCTTCATGAATTGTTCCATGAGACAGTTGAAGAGGAAGGGGCTTAGTATTCCTTCCTGCGATGTTCCATTTTCCAGCCTCTTTGAGGTCCATGTTTTTCCTTGGAATTTGACTTTAGATTCTCGCTTAAGCAGGCTTCCTTTGGCAAAGGCAAGATTTCCTTTTATTTCCTTATCCACAAGGCCTCACAGTGTAGCTGGAGCATTGGCTAACTCGAAGGCTGTTTCAAGGTCTTGAAAAACAAGGATTCCAGGTTTGTCATTGATATGATCCAGGAGGAAGGTAAGGAATTTTGTGGTTCCAACAACTTTTCTGTAAGCAAACATATTTTTGTGTAGTGGATTGGCTTTCCATTCAATTCGATTAAGAGCTATTCTGTCTGCAGTTTGGCCAGACAGCGTGTTAATGAGATAGATCTTGGATTCCTTGGTTTTTAGGTTTTGGAATGGGAACTATAATTGCACTGTTCCAAGAGAGTGGTCGAGTTCTTGTCACCCATACTCTGTTAATAAGATTCAAGAAGGCATCTTCACCCTTTTCTCCTAGCTTGGCTAGCTTGTTGTAAGTGATTTTGTCCTCGCCTGGAGCTGTATTTTTCTTTTTCTTTGTTCTCTTCTGAGTTCTTTCAGATTGAAAGGTTGGTCTAGTTCGTCAGGTCATCATCTATTTTTTTCCATCTTGCTGCTTGAAGTCTTTGTTGGTGAGTCAGTTGCTTGAGGAAGTTGAGTGGAACTGGCTCTAGAAGCAAATAGATTTGCTAACCTATCTGCTTCTTGCTCTGGATGAACATGATGCGGCGGAGCAGGAGGAGATTTTCCTTGGGCCTTGTTGATCTGCGTCCAGATGTCGTCCAAGGATGTATGCTGATTTAGCTTGGCACACCACTCGAGCCATTTTCCTTCTCTGATTTTTGCTGTTTCTTCATGCACATGATCTCGGACAGCTCTAAGAAGTCATTGATTAGTTTCGGTTCTATCTCTTCTGAAATTCATTCGTGCACAATTTAGTCTGTTATGTAGCTTTTTGAGTTAGACGTAACATGATAGAGGTTTACAAGTGGATGAATGGATACAACAAAGGGGATATTAATAGGGTTTAAAAGTATCAACACAAGACAGAACACGAAACAATGGGTATTAATTGTATACGTTTAGATTTAGGAAAGATTTGGGTAAATACTGGTTCGGTAGCAGGGTTGTTGATTTGTGGAACCAATTACCGCGTACGATGGTGGAGGTGGGGTCCCTCGATTGTTTCAAGCATCGGTTGGACATATATATGAGGGGGATTGAGTGGTTATAAATACGAGCTGCCTCGTATGGGCCAATTGGTCTTCTGCAGTTACCTTTGTTCTTATATTCTTACGTTCTTATGAGACCTAACGAAGCGCATTACTAGGTGTCAGACCCAAATCAAAAGTACAAATGAACTTTGTAGAGTTAATTTTTAATCTTCCTGCTTCAATGAAGAAAAACATTAGGAATATCGAGAAGATTCGTGCCAGAATCTGGCACGAATCATGGGTGACTTTAATTTTAGTGGAATAAACTGGGTGAACAAAACAGTGAATAATGAAGCAGAAGATTTTCTAGAATTAATTGACGATTGCTTTCTTACGCAACACATTAAGGAACCAACGCGGGGAAATAATATTTTAGATTTAGTGTTAACTAACAGGGAAACACAAATTAAGGACATCGAAATAGGGAATGAGCTAGGGAACAGTGATCATAAAGAAATCAGATTTAGCATAGAATGGAATAGATCTGTAGGAGAAAATTCTGTTAAAGTGCCTGATTTTCGAAAAGCTGATTTCAAAAGCCTAAGAAATTTTTGGGGTCAAATAGATTGGAAAGTCTTGGGTATGGGGTGTGGGCCGGTCTTGGAGCTAGACCAGTCAACTAGACCAGGTCTTGGAGTCACCCAGCGACAGGTGACATAGAAGGGGATTTCAATGTGGATTCAAAATATAACCTATTTAAAAATATTCTAAGCAAAGCCTAGGAACGTAGTATACCATATAAATTGAATAGATCGAATACTAATGATCCAAAGTGGATAACAAAGGATCTGAAGAACCTTATAGGTAAAAAGGGAGCGTGGTACAAAAGAATTAAGAAAGGGGAAGTGAGTTTAGAACAGGAATTCGTACTTCTGGTTAGAAATATTAAAAAAAGAGATAAGGAAAGCAAAAAGAAACTACGAAGTTCGCATAGCAGGGCAAGCGAAGACAAAACCAAAAGTATTTTTTTCAGTCATCGAACTAAGACTAGGGAAAGGATAGGTCCATTAAAAACTGAGACAGGTCAAATAACGGATAATGACGAGGATATGAGTAGTATTTTTAATAAATATTTTATATCTGTATTTACTGAAGAGGAGCTTAACAATATGCCTTCAGCCGAACAAATATATGTGGGTGGGGACGAGGACAGGTTGACTAGTTTAGCAGTTACCAGGGAGGATGTAATTAAACAAATAGTAAAACTAAAATCAAACAAATCCCCAGGGCCGGATGAAGTGTTTGCCAGGGTGCTTAAAGAATGCAAAGAGGAGCTTTCCGAGCCACTGTCTACCATATTTAATTAATCAATAGAGTTAGGTAGAGTGCCAGAGTCATGGAAGGTAGCTAATGTGGTACCAATTTTTAAGAAAGGAGACAAATCACTTGCGTCAAACTATCGGCCAATTAGCCTAACGTCCATTGTGGGAAAGTTACTTGAATCGATACTTGCAAATACAATACGTCTTCATCTTGAAAAACATAAATTAACAAATGAGTCGCAACATGGTTTTACAAACGGCCGTTCATGTTTAACAAATTTGCTATCTTTTTATTCCAGCATAGTTGAGGCAGTTGCTAGTGGTAAGGATTGTGATGTTGTGTACCTTGACCTTAGCAAAGCTTTTGATACAGTGCCACATGAAAGACTGATTAAAAAAATAGAGGCTCATAGTATTGGGGGTGCTATATTAAGTTGGATTAGGGCATGGCTAATCTAAAGGAAACAGAGAGTTAGTATAAATGGGGTTAAGTCAAAGTGGGATAATGTTGTTAGTGGATTGCCTCAAGGCTCTGTCCTGGGACCTCTGTTGTTTTTAATATATATAAATGATTTAGATTCAGGTTTGAGTAGCAACATCTGCAAATTTGCAGATGATACAAAAATCGGTAGTGAAATTAACATGGAAGAAAACTCACTATCACTTCAGGTTGATCTAAATGGGGTTTTGAAATTGTCAAAAGACTGGCAGATGCAGTATAACGCGGATAAATGTAAAGTTCTGAGGCTAGGTAATGATGATAGAGTTATAAGATACGAGCTAGATGGTGTTGAGATTGCGAAGTCGGATTGCGAAAGGGATCTGGGAGTTATGATTAGTAAGAATTTAAAACAAAATTATCAATGCATGAATGTTCGTAATAAGGTAAATAGGACACTGGGATTTATTAATCGAAACGTTAGTAACAAGACACCTGGTGTGGTTCTTCAGCTATATCTTGCTCTGGTTAGGCCCCATTTAGATTATACAGTTCAGTTTTGGTCGCCGTACTATAGAATGAATATAAATTAACCTGAACGTATCCAGCGTAGGATGACTAAGTTAATTCCCGAAATTAGAAATCTTTCATATGAAGAAAGATTAACAAAGCTTAAATTGCATTCACTGGAAAGGCGAAGAGTTAGGGGTGACATGATAGAGGCCTACAAGTGGATGAATGGACATAACAAAAGGAATATTAATAGGGTATTAAAAGTATCAACACAAGACAGATCACGAAGCAATGGGAATAAATTAGATAAGTTTAGATTTAGGAAAGACTTGGGTAAATACTGGTTCAGTAACAGGGTTGTTGATTTCTTGAACCAATTACCGTGTAACGTGGTAGAGGTGGGGTCCCTCGATTATTTCAAGCGTGGGTTGGACATGTTTATGAGTGGGATTGGGTGGTTATAGATAGGAGCTGCCTCGTAAAGGCCAATAGGCATTCTACAGTTACCTTTATTCTTATGAATCATAAATCTAAAATTTTCTGTCGTTTTCAGAAATATCATCAACATATCTAAAGCATGGAATGATTCCAGGGGTACTTTTTGAAACAAGTTTCTTTACGAAAAATTCCATTTACAAATTTGAAAGCAACCTCGTCAGACCCAAATTATTACCAGCGTCTGAGAGACTACTTGTCAGGCGCAGGTAGTCACAGTGAGAGGTTGTGTGTAGCTGGAGCTCTGATTGTAGTACTATTATCATAGCAATAATGGAAGTTGTAGTGAAGGAACTGATGAATCTAGTTGGAGCTCTGAGGACAGAGTTGGATTCTCTACGGAAGGATGTACGACAGCTGAAACAACAGCAGGAAGAAACAAAGGAGGAAACCATAATTAAAAAGACTTTGTCTTGGAAAGTCGTAAAAGACAGGGGTCTTAAGAAGACTTTAACAAAGTCGCCTACAGGAAACCGTAAGGATTCCAACTCATTTGCCGTGTTGGAGGATGAGTGCTGTGGTGAGCCTGCAATTCGTTCAAAAGGAAAAGCAGCGAAGCACAGGTCCCTCAAAGTGCTCAGAGAGTAAAGGAAGTAACTAAACGAATTTTGGTTGTGGGAGATTCCCAGGTGAGGTATTTGGAAAGAACTTTTTGTGCCAGAGATAGGGGAAACAGGTTAAGGGTTTGCTATCCGGGAGCTGGAACTGGCGATATTATTAATAACATGAATGATGTTATGGCTGGAAACGGGACTAAACCCATTATATGTATTAGTGCAGGTGGAAATGATGTTGGACGAGTTAGGAGTGAGGAACTGATGCAAGAGTATAAGACAGCCATAGATTTAGTTAGAAGCAAGGGAGGATTCCAGATCATATGTGGCATTTTTCCAAGAAAGGGAGAGGGAAATGAATGGAATTGCCGGCTGGAAAAATATTGCAAATCAAATGCAATATCTTTCATAGACAACTGGGAGCACTTTTATGGAAGAGATGAAATGTATGCTCGAGATGGGGTGCATCTATCGAGGGCTGGGGTTGTTGTGCTTGCGAATTCATTGAAACCAGTGGTTTGAGGCGTTTGTTTGGGTTTGGGTTTAAACTGTTAGTAGATAGTGGTATGGGAATTGAAATGGAGAAAGGAGTAATAAAAGTATGTGTTTGTGGGGGAAACAAATTGGCAAAATGATCAAGGAAAGAGAAGGGCCTCAAAATAACAATACACTTAGGGTATATTACACTAACAGTAGAAGTCTAAGAAATAAAATAAACGATTTAAATGCTCTTGTCTACACAGAAAAAATAAATATTATTGCCCTTACCGAAACGTGGATGACTGTAGAAAATAGAGAACTACTAGCTGAATGCCAAATAAATGGATTTAAACTATTTGACACAGATAGATATGTTAGACGAGGAGGGGAGTATCCATATATGTTAGGGAAAAGTTAAAATGTAATCTCAAAGAGGGAATCAAAACTGATCCACACAGAAACTATTTGGATAGAATTAAACGAAAGAGCAAATAATCTTATAATAGGAGTTATATACAGGCCACAAAACTTAGACAGGATGGTAGCAAAGCACCTATGGGATGAAATATCTAGAGCATCTAGGTCTAGCAGTATTTGTGTCATGGGTGACTAACTTTAGTGGAATAAATTGGTTTAACAAAACAGAATATTGAAGCAGAAGATTTTCAAGAATTAATTGATGATTGCTGTATTACGCAACACATTAAGGAACCAATGAGGGAAAATAATATTTTAGATTTAGTGTTAACTAACAGGGAAACACAAATGAATGACATCGAAATAGGGAATGAGCTAGGGAACAGTGATCACAAAGAAATCAGATTTAGCATAGAATGGAATAGATCTGCAGGAGAAAATTTTGTTAAAGTGCCGGATTTTGAAAAGCTAATATTAATTGAAAAAGTAATTTTTTGGGGTCAAATAGATTGGAAAGTCTTGGGCATGGGGGGTGGCGGTCTTGGAGCGAGACGAAAACCCCAGCCATGGGGTGACGTAAAAAGGGATTTCGATGTGGATTCAAAATATAACTTATTTAAAAATATTTTAAGCAAAGCACAGGAACGTAGTATGCCATACAAATTGAATAGATCGAATACTAATGAACCAAAGTGGATAACAAAGGATCTGAAAAACCTTATAAGTAAAAAGAGAGCGTGATACAAAAGAATTAGGAATGGGGAAGTCAGTTTAGAACAGGAATTCGTACAACTGGTTAGAAATGTTAAAAGAAACGATAAGGAGGGCAAAATGAAAATATGAGGTTCGTATAGTAGGCCAAGCAAAGGAAAATTATAAAGTTTTTTTCAGTTATATGGAACAAAGGTTAGAAAAAGGATAGGTCCAATAAAATCTGAGACAGGTCAGATAACGGATAATTACGAAGAGATGAGAAGTATTTTTAAGAAATATTTTGTCTCTGTATTTCCTAAAGAACTTAACTCTATGCCTTCAGCCGAACAAGTCTATATGGGTGGGGACGAGAACAGGTAGACTAGTCTAACAGTTACAGGGATTATATTATTAAACTAATAGTAAACTAAGGGAGCCGGTCGGCCGAGCGGACAGCACGCTGGACTTGTGATCCTGTGGTCCTGGGTTCGATCCCAGGCGCCGGCGAGAAACAATGGGCAAAGTTTCTTTCACCCTATGCTCCTGTTACCTAGCAGTAAATTAGGTACCTGGGTGTTAGTCAGCTGTCACGGGCTGCTTCCTGGGGGTGGAGGCCTGGTCGAGGACCAGGCCGCGGGGACACTAAAACCCCGAAATCATCTCAAGATAACCTCAAGAAGTAAAACTCAAACCAAACAAATCCCCAGAGCCGGATGAAGTGCTTACCAGGGTGCTTAAAGAATGCAAAGAGGAGCTTTGTCATTGTATACCATAATTAATAAATCATTAGAGTCAGACAGAGAGCCAGAGTCATGGAAGGTAGTTAATGTGGTACCAATTTTTAATTAAGAAAGGATAGAGATCACTTGCATCAAACTATCGGCCAATTAGCCTAAAGTCTATTGTGGGAAAGTTACTTGTATCGATAATTGCAAATACCATTCGTCTCCATAAATTAAAACATAAATTAATAAACGAGTCACAACATGGTTTTACAAATGGCCTGTACACCAGTTGCAAAGTGCTCCTGGCAGTATGGATTCGAGTCACTTCTGAGGTGAGTTTTCAGTTGCATATATGCCTGGGGACCATTCAGGCTTGTTCGCATTTGTTTTCCTCATGTGTGCCCCAAAAAATGAGGTGATTTCATAAAATACTCTGCCCAAGATTACCATCAGAGTGCCGGCGGGATGATGGGGAAATAGCCTCGGCTACCATCATCTTTTGTCCGGTTGTGAAGGTCGAGTGGTTAAGGTGACCTGTATTCCAGTTGCAAAATTCTCCTGGCAGTATGGGTTTGAGTCAATTCTGGGGTGTGAGTTTTCAGGTGCATATATGCCTGGGGACCATTCAGGCTTGTTCGCATTTGAGTTCCTCACGTGTGCCCCAAAGAATGAGGTGATTTCATAAAATACTCTGACCAAGATTACCATCAGAGTGCCGGTGGGATGATGGGGAAATAGCCTCAACTACCATCATATTTTGTTCGGCTGGGATGGTCGAGTGGTTAAGGTGTCCTGTACACCAGTTGCAAAGTGTTTCTGGCAATATAGGTTCGAGTTACTTCTGGGGTGTGAGTTTTCAGTTGCATATATGCTGTCGGAAAATCCGACATTATTTAATAATATCATACAGGCAGATAATATTGCTGCATTGTATAAACAAGTTACCCCATAGAAAATGTAATTTGTAGTGGAATTTTCCGTCTATAGAAAACGGGATATCATTACCACATACTATTATATTTCACCAGCTATTCTGCTGGGAATTATTCTTAAATACATTAGTCTTTGGACTTTACCATCATAAAACATCTCATATAAATTACCTTAATTATCAATATTAAAATAGAGTAAATGTGACCCTTCTGTCACTTACTGTCATCTGGACAATGTAGGCCAGTAGCGTCAGTGAGAAGGGAGTGGTCAGCCATTGTTATTGTACTTAGACCAGAGGCTCACGGGAGCAATTCGGCTCCTGTTAATTTTACTTGGACGAAGTGTTATGGAAACCAAAGGTGTACCATCATCAACACGCTGTCAACAAATACAAGTTAAGTGTTCTGCCGAAACCCATTTTCTATCATTTATGGCCATTAATGTCATTAGATAGGGGCGAGCTGGTTAGAATACGAACTGCCTCTTAATAAAAGGTAATTAAGCCTAGGTCTTTATAGTTCCTTGTACAGTGTTTTCTCTGATATAGGTGTCATATATTAGGATTCTGGCTTTACAGCTAGCGCCCTTTTGACAGGTCAAGACGAGGAAGCATGCTTTGTGCATCAGTTACCAGGGTGATGGAAGCTACCTCACACGAGGGAAAATGTGGTGTCTACATCCTGGTTATACCTGGTGGACTAAGGCCTGCTGTACAATAAGATAAGGAACCTCTTCAATGTTTAACAATATATGTAGTTTAATACTGTAGTTTGGTTGGCTGCATATATATAAATTCAATATAAACCCCCCCTAATGTGTAGTGGATCGATTTGTGAGATTATTGCAGAAATACACTCCACTTATCATCATACAAATTGCTATCGAAGTATACAAATTAACGTAAATATAAATCTCACAGGTCGATTACCACATTATTTGGTCCTTTGAACCCACATTATTGGTCATCTTAGAGTCGGATGACATTATTTGGTCATCTTAGTACCGGATGAACCAGTTAACCAGTGGATTCATTAAATATACTAGTGCAGTGTGATTTATGCAAAGTCAGCAGTCAAAGACGCCGGCGTTGCCTCGAACGAGTTCACGACCCCCCCTCAGTTCAGTTCAGCCTCAGTCAGCGGTTTCTGCACACCCACAGATTTGGTGGCGTGTTATTCTGTGAAATGACAGCGCTAGTATTAAAGCCAGCTAAATTAGTGGCTGTGTCTTCGCGAGATTGTTCACGGATTTTGTGGTGTTAAATTTTGCCAGAGATTATCTACGAATTTTGTGGAGTTTGTTTCGCGAGGTCACTAATAATATTTAATACTTCTTGATAATATTAGAAGTTTCATAGAGGCAATTAAGAGGCTATTATCAATAATTGTGTATATTATTTCTCCAAAATAGAAAATTATTTAATATATATTGCACTAGTGTTCACAATATAATATTTATCAATTGCCAACCCACAACAGGGTAGGATATTACCATTGACCAGTTGAACTATTTATTGTTCATCCTAGTCCCATTATTACCATAGTCAGTTGTACTATATTAAACAACCTAGCACCATTAATGAATGGTGCAGACCCTATTTTGGGTGTAAATTTTATCAACTCGAGTTGAGTTGTATATATAATAATTTACTTATGATCATTACACCTTTGAGTGATTAATTAGTGTCTATACCATCCTAGGGTGATATAGAAGAGCTAACCTAAAGGTACTTCCAATGACACTGGTTTATCACTCAAATCATTAGTGTGTATGATTGTATATATATAATGTGTATTAATTTTAACTGCTAACCTCTAGTAGAGGTAGGATTATAGCCTAATGATAGCAGAATTTTACCCTAGGCTACCATCAGTACTTGCTCACAATTTATGAGCCAGTGGTGCCCAATTAACAAGTCACCATGACTAATCCACAAAAAGCAAAGCGTGCTTTAGTAGCAAGCAAACGTCAACTGACAAGAGATCTTGACCAATATGAACAGTTGTTATATGAGCCTGTAATTAATTATCGTCGGTTAAAAATACCACTATTACAGATTCAAACCCAATTGCATATATTGAAAGCAAATAGGAAATCTTACCAAAATCAGGTCCACGTTGACGACGACATAGTAGTTGAAGATGTGGAACCATTCCTGTCTGACCTAGCACAATATGAAGAAGAAACTCAAGCCAGGTTGGCGCACTTCCACAGGATAATTGAATCAGAACAAATAGCAAGTACATCAAATAAAGTAGATAATGTTATGGATCTTTTTGAGAATAAATGTCAAGCCAGATTAGATCCTTTAATCAACGAGGATAAAGCTTCACCCACTACAGCTTCACCCAATATTATACCACCAGAAATTAAGCAGTTCTCAGACAATTTATCCACAGTCTCTGTGGATTCTGAAAACCCAATACCTGAGGCTACTAAGTTAACATGCCTCCAAACTGAAATTAGAGGTGAAGCTGAACCAGTAGTAGAAAATGTAAATGAAAATAGCGACAGCACTAATTTCCCAGTCCAGCTTCCTAGGAATAATGCTGGCAATGAGAAAACTGTCATACATCTAGCACTACAATTGCTGGACTTACCTCAACCTGATCAGACTGCTGACTCATTACAATCCTTCAGCATAGAGTTTGAGTCACTACTAATAACATTCAGTCTTAAGGTTGATATAACTACTAGCGAATGGATGACCAAAGTAGTCCTTCAACGAAAATTGTCCAGCGATATACTAGATGAATTATATGCACATCAACATAACACCATCCTGACAGTACAGGACATCACTGAAGGTTTACATTCCATCATAAACAAACGACGAGCAAATGAGGAAGTTAAAGCCTCATGCAAGCCTTCAGAAATAGAAAATAAGAGTCAATTAAAGGGTAAAACAACTACCCCAAATAAACATCAGTCAAATACACTCACATCAAGTTGCAGAAAATCTGACAATGCAGCAGAATCCTCCAAGCTTACTGTTACTAGTTCACCCAAACCAGTAACTTCCAAACGTGCAATAGGCTGGGGGACATGTATGTTCTGCAAAAAGAAACATTCAACTTACTGTTGTGCTAATTATCCAACCAGAGACACTCGTATTGAGCGACTCCAGGAATTAGGGAGATGGGCAAGGTGTCTCAAGTCACACAACATAGACTATTGTGATACCCAATTCAACACCTGCAACAGGTGTAGAAGAGGTAGGCACCATGCAGCACTGTGCAAATATACGAAATTAACGTATTCAAGACCCAAGGTGGAAGATAGCATTCCCACCACAGTACAGTACTGCAAGGTGCAACAAACGAAGAGTGTCCAATCGGCAAAGTCTAAAGGTAATACAACTTTGCCTATTGCCAAAATTACCATCCTGAATAAGAGGGCCAAGGTCCATACCCGTGGGTTGTTTGACCAAGGGTCCCAGAGAACATTTGTCACTAAAAAGTTGGCAGATGAACTACATTTAAAGCCTGTAGCCCAGACGTCATTCAACATCTCAGGGTTTGAAACAGATGCAGGACCTCAAGTCTACGAGGTGGTACAACCATCAGTACGTTTAGGCAGGTACGTCTGTCGAGTACAAGCCATTGTGGTGGACAAAATACCAGTAGACCTACAAGTTCAAGGTCTTAGAGCAACAGCCAAATTCCTGAGAAATAGAGGAATAAAATTGGCTGATAATATTAAGTCTGATCACCTCACCGACTTCGGTCTCCTTGTAGGGACAGACTATTGCCATCGATTCATCGGTAGCCCTACTAAATATCAGGGCATAACCATGTTAAATTCTGCAGGAGGTAAATTACTCTCAGACCCAGTATCAAGCCTATGACTGTAGATAAACTATACCAATAGAATTCTAAATTTGTCAGCTGATTATATTTCTCCAGTAGCATTATACCATGGAGATTACAGCTGACTATAGCAACAGAGGTTGATGTTAATATCATCATTTAAAGATGAAAATGAGTTCATGAGGCTTCAGTGGCAAATCAGTGAGCAGTAGCCTAAACCAGCTACAAGTCACTGCGACCAATGTCACTGAACCCACTGCAGTCTCAGAACCATTCTTTACTTTAATGATGGGCTATTCAATCCTCTGAATCAATTAATTAAATTAAACCCCAATAAATCTGATGACTGATTTGATACATTTATTATTTAATCAAGATGTATTCCATGGGCCTCAGTGTTTATATATCAGTGACCAGTTACCTGAACAAGCTTGAAGTTATATCTAATGTCACTGATCTCACTGCAGTCCCTGAATCATACTTGACTGTAGTACTTGATCACATCCAGTCTTCTAAGTTAAATAATAAGTAATTAGGCTTCAATTTTAGCCTTTCAAGAGTTAACAGGGAAATGAAGTTGCATTAGACTTCTAACCCTTGCAACTCTAGGACGGGACATCCGTTCTGTACGAACAGACGCACAAATGTGTGATTACTAACAACTAACAACAAATTAATCTAATAATTCGAAGGAGGAGTATCGGTGTTCGTCTATTCTAAAGAGGACTTCGACCCTTGAGCAGCCCCCCGGGGAATTATGTCGGAAAATCCGACACCATTTAATAATATCATACAGGCAGATAATATTGCTGCAATGTATAAACAAGTTACCCCATAGAAAATGTAACTTGTAGTGGAATTTTCCGTCTATAGAAAATGGGATATCATTACCACAGACTATTATATTTCACCAGCTATTCTGCTGGGAATTATTATTAAATACATTAGTCTTTGGACTTTACCATCATAAAACATCTCATATAAATTAACTTAATTATCAATATTAAAATAGAGTAAATGTGACCCTTCTGTCACTTACTGTCATCTGGACAATATAGGCCAGTAGCGTCAGTGAGGAGGGAGTGGTCAGCCATTGTTATTGTATTTAGACCAGAGGCTCACGGGAGCAATTCGGCTCCTGTTAATTTTACTTGGACAAAGTGTTATGGAAACCAAAGGTGTACCATCATCAACACGCTGTCAACAATTACAAGTTAAGTGTTCTGCTGAAACCCATTTATGTATCATTTATGGCCATTAATGTCATTAGATAGGGGCAAGCCAGTTAGAATACTAACTGCCTCTTAATAAAAGGTAATGAAGCCTAGGTCGTTATGGTTCCTTGTACAGTGTTTTCTCTGATATAGCTGTCATATATTAGGATTCTGGCTTTACAGCTACCGCCCTTTTGACAGGTCAAGATGAGGAAGCATGCTTTGTGCATCAGTTACCAGGGTGATGGAAGCTACCTCACACGAGGGAAAATGTGGTGTCTACATCCTGGTTATACCTGGTGTACTAAGGCCTGCTGTACAATAAGATAAGAAACCTCTTCAATGTTTAACAATATATGTAGTTTAATACTGTAGTTTGATCGGCTGCATATATATAAATTCAATATAAACCCCCCTAATGTGTAGTGGATCGATTTGTGAGATTATTGCAGAAATACAGTCCACTTATCATCATACAAATTGCTATCGAAGTATACAAATTAACGTAAATATAAATCTCACAGGTCGATTACCACATTATTTGGTCCTTTGAACCCACATTATTGGTCATCTTAGAGTCGGATGACATTATTTGGTCATCTTAGTACCGGATGAACCAGTTAACCAGTGGATTCATTAAATATACTAGTGCAGTGTGATTTATGCAAAGTCAGCAGTCAAAGACGCCGGCGTTGCCTCGAACGAGTTCACGACCCCCCCTCAGTTCAGTTCAGCCTCAGTCAGCGGTTTCTGCACACCCACAGATTTGGTGGCGTGTTATTCTGTGAAATGACAGCGCTAGTATTAAAGCCAGCTAAATTAGTGGCTGTGTCTTCGCGAGATTGTTCACGGATTTCGTGGTGTTAAATTTTGCCAGAGATTATCTACGAATTTTGTGGAGTTTGTTTCGCGAGGTCACTAATAATATTTAATACTTCTTGATAATATTAGAAGTTTCATAGAGGCAATTAAGAGGCTATTATCAATAATTGTGTATATTATTTCTCCAAAATAGAAAAATATTTAATATATATTGCACTAGTGTTCACAATATAATATTTATCAATTGCCAACCCACAACAGGGTAGGATATTACCATTGACCAGTTGAACTATTTATTGTTCATCCTAGTCCCATTATTACCATAGTCAGTTGTACTATATTAAACAACCTAGCACCATTAATGAATGGTGCAGACCCTATTTTGGGTGTAAATTTTATCAACTCGAGTTGAGTTGTATATATAATAATTTACTTATGATCATTACACCTTTGAGTGATTAATTAGTGTCTATACCATCCTAGGGTGATATAGAAGAGCTAACCTAAAGGTACTTCCAATGACACTGGTTTATCACTCAAATCATTAGTGTGTATGATTGTATATATATAATGTGTATTAATTTTAACTGCTAACCTCTAGTAGAGGTAGGATTATAGCCTAATGATAGCAGAATTTTACCCTAGGCTACCATCAGTACTTGCTCACAATTTATGAGCCAGTGGTGCCCAATTAACAAGTCACCATGACTAATCCACAGAAAGCAAAGCGTGCTTTAGTAGCAAGCAAACGTCAACTGACAAGAGATCTTGACCAATATGAACAGTTGTTATATGAGCCTGTAATTAATTATCGTCGGTTAAAAATACCACTATTACAGATTCAAACCCAATTGCATATATTGAAAGCAAATAGGAAATCTTACCAAAATCAGGTCCACGTTGACGACGACATAGTAGTTGAAGATGTGGAACCATTCCTGTCTGACCTAGCACAATATGAAGAAGAAACTCAAGCCAGGTTGGCGCACTTCCACAGGATAATTGAATCAGAACAAATAGCAAGTACATCAAATAAAGTAGATAATGTTATGGATCTTTTTGAGAATAAATGTCAAGCCAGATTAGATCCTTTAATCAACGAGGATAAAGCTTCACCCACTACAGCTTCACCCAATATTATACCACCAGAAATTAAGCAGTTCTCAGACAATTTATCCACAGTCTCTGTGGATTCTGAAAACCCAATACCTGAGGCTACTAAGTTAACATGCCTCCAAACTGAAATTAGAGGTGAAGCTGAACCAGTAGTAGAAAATGTAAATGAAAATAGCGACAGCACTAATTTCCCAGTCCAGCTTCCTAGGAATAATGCTGGCAATGAGAAAACTGTCATACATCTAGCACTACAATTGCTGGACTTACCTCAACCTGATCAGACTGCTGACTCATTACAATCCTTCAGCATAGAGTTTGAGTCACTACTAATAACATTCAGTCTTAAGGTTGATATAACTACTAGCGAATGGATGACCAAAGTAGTCCTTCAACGAAAATTGTCCAGCGATATACTAGATGAATTATATGCACATCAACATAACACCATCCTGACAGTACAGGACATCACTGAAGGTTTACATTCCATCATAAACAAACGACGAGCAAATGAGGAAGTTAAAGCCTCATGCAAGCCTTCAGAAATAGAAAATAAGAGTCAATTAAAGGGTAAAACAACTACCCCAAATAAACATCAGTCAAATACACTCACATCAAGTTGCAGAAAATCTGACAATGCAGCAGAATCCTCCAAGCTTACTGTTACTAGTTCACCCAAACCAGTAACTTCCAAACGTGCAGTAGGCTGGGGGACATGTATGTTCTGCAAAAAGAAACATTCAACTTACTGTTGTGCTAATTATCCAACCAGAGACACTCGTATTGAGCGACTCCAGGAATTAGGGAGATGGGCAAGGTGTCTCAAGTCACACAACATAGACTATTGTGATACCCAATTCAACACCTGCAACAGGTGTAGAAGAGGTAGGCACCATGCAGCACTGTGCAAATATACGAAATTAACGTATTCAAGACCCAAGGTGGAAGATAGCATTCCCACCACAGTACAGTACTGCAAGGTGCAACAAACGAAGAGTGTCCAATCGGCAAAGTCTAAAGGTAATACAACTTTGCCTATTGCCAAAATTACCATCCTGAATAAGAGGGCCAAGGTCCATACCCGTGGGTTGTTTGACCAAGGGTCCCAGAGAACATTTGTCACTAAAAAGTTGGCAGATGAACTACATTTAAAGCCTGTAGCCCAGACGTCATTCAACATCTCAGGGTTTGAAACAGATGCAGGACCTCAAGTCTACGAGGTGGTACAACCATCAGTACGTTTAGGCAGGTACGTCTGTCGAGTACAAGCCATTGTGGTGGACAAAATACCAGTAGACCTACAAGTTCAAGGTCTTAGAGCAACAGCCAAATTCCTGAGAAATAGAGGAATAAAATTGGCTGATAATATTAAGTCTGATCACCTCACCGACTTCGGTCTCCTTGTAGGGACAGACTATTGCCATCGATTCATCGGTAGCCCTACTAAATATCAGGGCATAACCATGTTAAATTCTGCAGTAGGTAAATTACTCTCAGGCCCAGTATCAAGCCTATGACTGTAGATAAACTATACCAATAGAATTCTAAATTTGTCAGCTGATTATATTTCTCCAGTAGCATTATACCATGGAGATTACAGCTGACTATAGCAACAGAGGTTGATGTTAATATCATCATTTAAAGATGAAAATGAGTTCATGAGGCTTCAGTGGCAAATCAGTGAGCAGTAGCCTAAACCAGCTACAAGTCACTGCGACCAATGTCACTGAACCCACTGCAGTCTCAGAACCATTCTTTACTTTAATGATGGGCTATTCAATCCTCTGAATCAATTAATTAAATTAAACCCCAATAAATCTGATGACTGATTTGATACATTTATTATTTAATCAAGATGTATTCCATGGGCCTCAGTGTTTATATATCAGTGACCAGTTACCTGAACAAGCTTGAAGTTATATCTAATGTCACTGATCTCACTGCAGTCCCTGAATCATACTTGACTGTAGTACTTGATCACATCCAGTCTTCTAAGTTAAATAATAAGTAATTAGGCTTCAATTTTAGCCTTTCAAGAGTTAACAGGGAAATGAAGTTGCATTAGACTTCTAACCCTTGCAACTCTAGGACGGGACATCCGTTCTGTACGAACAGACGCACAAATGTGTGATTACTAACAACTAACAACAAATTAATCTAATAATTCGAAGGAGGAGTATCGGTGTTCGTCTATTCTAAAGAGGACTTCGACCCTTGAGCAGCCCCCCGGGGAATTATGTCGGAAAATCCGACACCATTTAATAATATCATACAGGCAGATAATATTGCTGCAATGTATAAACAAGTTACCCCATAGAAAATGTAACTTGTAGTGGAATTTTCCGTCTATAGAAAATGGGATATCATTACCACAGACTATTATATTTCACCAGCTATTCTGCTGGGAATTATTATTAAATACATTAGTCTTTGGACTTTACCATCATAAAACATCTCATATAAATTAACTTAATTATCAATATTAAAATAGAGTAAATGTGACCCTTCTGTCACTTACTGTCATCTGGACAATATAGGCCAGTAGCGTCAGTGAGGAGGGAGTGGTCAGCCATTGTTATTGTATTTAGACCAGAGGCTCACGGGAGCAATTCGGCTCCTGTTAATTTTACTTGGACAAAGTGTTATGGAAACCAAAGGTGTACCATCATCAACACGCTGTCAACAAATACAAGTTAAGTGTTCTGCTGAAACCCATTTATCTATCATTTATGGCCATTAATGTCATTAGATAGGGGCAAGCCAGTTAGAATACGAACTGCCTCTTAATAAAAGGTAATGAAGCCTAGGTCGTTATGGTTCCTTGTACAGTGTTTTCTCTGATATAGCTGTCATATATTAGGATTCTGGCTTTACAGCTACCGCCCTTTTGACAGGTCAAGATGAGGAAGCATGCTTTGTGCATCAGTTACCAGGGTGATGGAAGCTACCTCACACGAGGGAAAATGTGGTGTCTACATCCTGGTTATACCTGGTGTACTAAGGCCTGCTGTACAATAAGATAAGAAACCTCTTCAATGTTTAACAATATATGTAGTTTAATACTGTAGTTTGATCGGCTGCATATATATAAATTCAATATAAACCCCCCTAATGTGTAGTGGATCGATTTGTGAGATTATTGCAGAAATACAGTCCACTTATCATCATACAAATTGCTATCGAAGTATACAAATTAACGTAAATATAAATCTCACAGGTCGGTTACCACATATGCCTGGGGACCATTCAGGCTTGTTCGCATTTGTGTTCCTCATTTGTGCCCCAAAGAATGAGGCAATTTGATAAAATACTATGCCCATTATTGCTGTCAGAGTGCCGGCGGGATGATGCGGAAATAGCCTCGCCTACCATTATCTTTTGTCCAGTCGTGATGGTCAAGTGGTAAGGTGTCCTGTACACCAGTTGCAAAGTGCTCCTGGCAGTATAGGTTTGAGTCACATGTGAGTTTTCAGTTGCATATATGCTTGGGGACCATTCTGGCTTGTTTGCATACGTTTCTACACATGTGCCCCAAAGAATGAGGTGATTTGATAAAATACTATGCCCATGATTGCTTTCAGAGTGCCGGCGGGATGATGGGAAAATAGCCTCAACTACAATCATCTTTTGTCCGGTCGTGATGGTCGAGTGGTTAAGGTTTCCTGTACACGAGTTGCAAAGTTCTCCTGGCAGTATGGGTTCGAGTTACTTCTGGGGTGTGAGTTTTCAGTTGCATATATGCCTGGAGACCATTCAGGCTTTTTTGCATATATATATATATATATATATATATATATATATATATATATATATATATATATATATATATATATATATATATATATGTGTGTGTGTATATCACGAAAATAAACACGTGATTAAGAATGTGACAATGTCAGACCACGGAGGAAAAATGAAACAGGAAATTTCCTTAAGTACTTTCGTATATTAAATACATCTTCAGAAGGTCATTTTACAGATCGAGTGATGGGTATAAATAGGCAGGAAGGAGTGGTGAAGTAAGGTACAATACTTGGACAACGCAGACGGCCCATTGGCCCATCAGATGCACCCAATTGGCACATCCGATGTAGCCCAATGGCCCATCTGATACAGCAGACATACAAGCATAATAAATAGGTAATTATAACATAAAGAAGTAAATATATACAATAAATTAGTGAGACAAATGTTTTTCAATGATTCTACTTAAATCGCCCTTTAGCTGATCTATTAGAAATGGATCTAAGTATTATAGACCACTGCTAATATTCAAATTACTTTCTTTGGTGATCTGTATCAAAGCAGATTCAATTATGTTTCTGTTATAGCTTAGGAAAAATCTTCTTGAGGACATCATCAAGTTCTTCAATAGTAGCTTGAGGAAGTTGTTAAGTAAACATAAAGATCTTCTTAATCAATTTACTACTTCATCACCTTCATTACCATATCTATATGGTCTTGTCAAGACGCATAAGCCTAACAATCCCATGAGACCTATCATCAGTTCTGTGGGATCCATTTCTTACAAACTCTCCAAATGGCTTACCAAAATCTTGTCCCCTTTGTTAGGAACTATCTCCTCTTCTCATTTGACAAATTCTCTTGATTTAGTTAACAAATTGAATAGTGTTCCTGTCACTCCTGATGTAAAGTTAATCAGTTTTGACGTTTGTTCCTTGTTCACTAAGGTACCGGTCGATGATATTCTCGATTATCTTGCTCGTGAACTAATGAGCCATGACTTACCTCTTTCTGCTGATATTATTGTCAGTCTTGTTAAGTTGTGCATTAAAGAATGTAAATTTACCTTTAATAATGAGTATTATTTACAGACTTTTGGAATGGCAATGGGGAATCCTCTTTCGCCATTGCTCTCAAACCTGTACATGGAATTCTTTGAAAAGAAATTTGTTTCAAAAATAACTCCTGGAATCATTCCTTGGTTTAGATATGTTGATGATATCTTGTGTATTTGGCCTTCAGATGTAAACACAGACGAATTTGTAGCCAAACTTAATGACCAAGTCACCTCCATAAAATTTACTATGGAGACTGAAATTGATAAATGTTTGCCATTCTTAGATGTGCTTATTCATAGGGAAAACTCTTCATTAAAGTTTAGTGTTTACAGAAAACCTACGAACAATTTATCTTATGTTCATTATTTTTCAGGGCATAAATACAATGAAAAAAAGTCAATTTTTTCTTCAATGTATCTAAGAGCTCTTCGAGTTGTGAGTCCAGAATTCTTAGATGAAGAATTTAAGAATATTGATTCGATTGGTCTTAAGCTTTGTTACCCACTGAATTTTTTGGAAGTTTGTCGTAACAAAGCTCGTCGTACATATTATAATAATGTATGCAGTGAAAGGATTCGCCCAAAGAATGTGTTATGTTTACCATATTTCTCTGGGTTTGAGAATATTGTCAAGGCCTTGAAACTTTTTAATATAGATGTAATGTTTAGCTACGAAAACACTGTTGGTAAGCTATTAGTAAGGAACAGCCCTCGTAGTGATAATTGCGTCATTTATAAAATACCTTGTAAGGAATGTAACAAGTTCTATGTTGGGCAAACATCTAAAGATTTAAAATGTAGAATATCGCAACATAAATACTCTGTAAGACATGGCCAATTGTCTAATGCTTTGTTTGTGCATTTGTCAGAAAAAGCTCATCAAATTGATTGGGAGAGTGCTTCTTCAATAACAAATTGTAAAAACTACCTATAACAGAAACATAATTGAATCTGCTTTGATACAGATCACCAAAGAAAGTAATTTGAATATTAGCAGTGGTCTATATAACTTAGATCCATTTCTAATAGATCAGCTAAAGGGCGATTTAAGTAGAATCATTGAAAAACATTTGTCTCACTAATTTATTGTATATATTTACTTCTTTATGTTATAATTACCTATTTATTATGCTTGTATGTCTGCTGTATCAGATGGGCCATTGGGCTACATCGGATGTGCCAATTGGGTGCATCTGATGGGCCAATGGGCCGTCTGCGTTGTCCAAGTATTGTACCTCACCTTACTTCACCACTCCTTCCTGCCTATTTATACCCATCACTCGATCTGTAAAATGACCTTCTGAAGATGTATTTAATATACGAAAGTACTTAAGGAAATTTCCTGTTTCATTTTTCCTCCGTGGTCTGACATTGTCATATATATATATATATATATATATATATATATATATATATATATATATATATATATATATATATATATATATATATATATATATATATATATATATATATATATATATGTCGTACCTAGTAGCCAGAACGCACTTATATGTCGTACCTAGTAGCCAGAACGCACTTCTCAGCCTACTATGCAAGGCCCGATTTGCCTAATAAGCCAAGTTTTCATGAATTAATGTTTTTTCGACTACCTAACCTACCTAACCTAACCTAACCTAGCTTTTTCGGCTACCTAACCTAACCTAACCTATAAAGATAGGTTAGGTTAGGTTAGGTAGGGTTGGTTAGGTTCGGTCATATATCTACGTTAATTTTAACTCCAATAAAAATAAATTGACCTCATACATTATGAAATGGGTGGCTTTATCATTTCACAAGAAAAAAATTAGAGAAAATATATTAATTCAGGAAAACTTGGCTTAATAGGCAAATCGGGCCTTGCATAGTAGGCTGAGAAGTGCGTTCTGGCTACTAGGTACGACATATATATATATATATATATATATATATATATATATATATATATATATATATATATATATATATATATATATATATATATATATATACACGACTCCAAATTTCAACGACTCCAAATTTCAACGAATCACGAGGAACCCCGTAGAAGACCTTAAGCGGAAAGTAAACAAAACAATTACAGCAATCAACGCAAAGAAAGGTAGTGTGCATTTCAATAAACTTCAAGGCGACTATGGCTTAGGTTATGCCTACGGCAATGTTAAGACGCATAAACCAGGTAACCCACTACGCCCTATAATCAGCCAAATACCGACCCCAACTTATCACCTGGCAAAGAAACTCAATGAACTCCTAACTCCATACACTCCAAGTAAGTTTAGTCTACAATCATCAGCAGATTTCCTAGAATTGATCAAATCTACCCAGCCCGATGGAATCATCGCTTCCCTGGACGTTGAATCCCTTTTTACCAACGTCTCAGTCGACACAACCATAGGAATGATACTGGACAGAGTATACAGAGACGATAGCACCCCCAAATTAGACATACCTGAGCCACACTTGAAAAGTCTTCTCGAAGCATGTACAAAGGAAGCCCCTTTCATCAGTCCACAAGGAGACATGTATTTACAAATAGACGGAGTAGCAATGGGCTCCCCCTTAGGAGTTTTATTTGCTAATATTTATATGGGAACCATCGAAGATAGGGTCTTCAGTAGCAGACAAAAACCAACTGTATACTGCCGTTATGTAGATGACATATTCGTAATAGTAAAAGACTCAGATGAACTAATTGACCTAAAAAGACACCTAGAGAGAGAGTCAGTACTCCGATTTACACATGAAAATAGTGAAAATAACAGTCTGCCATTCTTGGATGTACTAATAACAAAAACAGGAACCTCTTTAAGCACCAACGTATATACCAAGCCCACCAACATAGGATTATGCCTGAACGGTAGAAGTGAGTGCCCCCAAAGATACAAAGCCAGTGTTCTCAATGCTTATATTCGTCGAGCGCTTACCCACTGCTCTGAATGGAGCAACGTGAGTAGAGAGTTTGAAAGAGTAACTCAGGTATTGGTGAACAACGGATATAGCAACGCGGAAATAAACGCTGCTATAAGAAGACACTTGGACCGTTGGTATAATTCAGAACCTAGAACAGAAACCACAACACCCCCAATAAAATTGTATTACAAATGAACCATGCACAGTGAACATATAAAAGAGGAAAGAATAATGAAAGAAATAATCCGTAAAGGAGTAAAAAGCACTACTCCTAACCAAAACATAAACCTGATAATATTCTACAAAACCAAGAAGACTTCCGAACTCCTTATCAAAAACAGCCCGAAGCCGACGGAGAACCCTCTACAGTAGTCAAGCGTTGTATACATGTACACTTGCCCCCACGAAGGATGTACCCTTCAATGTAAGTACATAGGTATGACGTCGACCAAGCTGACGAGGCGTTTGACATGCCATCTTCAATCTGGTGCCCCTAGGAATCACATGAGACAAGCCCATGACATTACTCTAACAAGAGAAATGTTGAACAAGAATACTTACATAATAGACAAAACCCAAGATTCAAGAAGATTACAAATTCTTGAGGCAATTCACATAAGAATAGAGCGACCTACCATGAACACCCAAATCACGGAACTATTTACTCTACCCACCATGAGAGTAAGGACAAGACAAGAACATATCGATGCCAACACAGAAGACAATGTCCAACATAACAGGCCAATTACACTGGATTAATCTTTGTGTTTGGATAGGAGATGCCTCGTATGGGCCAATAAGCCTTCTGCAGCCCCTATGTATATCCCTTATGTATCCCCCCATGTTTTCACCTTCATTGTATTATCACCTGACCTAATGCGGGAATAAAATCAACTAGTATTGTAAGATGTGTTCACTTGAGAATGAACCATGGAGTTCGAAACGTCGTGCAAATTATACAAATAAGTGTAATACACTCTATACACTAACATCACTCACTTCTTTTCTTCACCTTAAAAGTACGAAAATGAGTTTTGGAGAACTCCTATTTCAATTAAGCCCTGATGCTAAGAAAATAGTTAGAGGGATAGAAGCCCTAAACCAGAAAATAATAAATACAGAATATGCGGTCATATTCAATGAAACATGTTTGAAAGAAAACCTGCTGCCAGTATACACCAATATATATATATATATATATATATATATATATATATATATATATATATATATATATATATATATATATATATATATATATATGTATATATATATATATATATATGTCGTACCTAGTAGCCAGAACTCACTTCTCAGCCTACTATGCAAGGCCCGATTTGCCTAATAAGCCAAGTTTTCATGAATTAATGTTTTTTCGTCTACCTAACCTACCTAACCTAACCTAACCTAGCTTTTTTTGGCTACCTAACCTAACCTTACCTATAAAGATAGATTACGTTAGGTTAGGTAGGGTTGGTTAGGTTCGGTCATATATCTACGTTAATTTTAACTCCAATAAAAAAAATTGACCTCATACATAGTGAAAAGGGCAACTTTATCATTTGATAAGAAAAAATTATAGAAAATATATTCATTCAGGAAAACTTGGTTTATTAGGCAAATCAGGCCTTGCATAGTAGGCTGAGAAGTGAGTTCTGGCTACTAGGTACGACATATATATATATATATATATGTCGTACCTAGTAGCCAGAACTCACTTTTTGGCCTACAATGCAAGGCCCGATTTGCCTAATTAGCCAAGTTTTCCTGAATTAATATATTTTTTCTAATTTTTTTCTTATGAAATGATAAAGCTACCCATTTCATTATGTATGAGGTCAATTTTGTTTTATTGGAGTTAAAATTAACGTAGATATATGACCGAACCTAACCAACCCTACCTAACCTAACCTAACCTATCTCTATAGGTTAGGTTTGGTTTGGTAGCCGAAAAAGTTAGGTTAGGTTAGGTTAGGTAGGTTAGGTAGTCGAATAACAATTAATTCAGGAAAACTTGGCTTATTAGGCAAAACGGGCCTTGAATAGTAGGCTGAGAAGTGCGTTCTGGCTACTAGGTACGACATATATATATATATATATATATATATATATATATATATATATATATACATATATATATATATATATATATATATATATATATATATATATATATATATATATATATATATATATATATATATAACTTTTTAGACACTCATCCCACCATGGGACTCGAACACTGGCCAACAAGGTGGCAGTTGCATGCTGTATCCACTACACCATACTTCAAAGCCATTAAGAGAGGTAGGAATTCTGGGGTATTTAACCAACCAGAACTCCAATCCTCTCCCAGGCGATGAGATAGTGTGGGACCCCGGATGCTCTTTCATCGAGCCCTGTTATATGGGAAAACTCAGTGCCAAATGCTTAATGCACAGACTACCCTATTCTAGTAGCTGAAGTTTATAACTTTTTAGACACTCATCCCACCAGGGGACTCGAACACTGGCCAACAAGGTGGCAGTTGCATGCTGTATCCACTACACCATACTTCAAAGCCATTAAGAGAGGTAGGATGTCTGGGGTATTTAACCAACCAGAACTCCAATCCTCTCCCAGGCGATGAGATAGTGTGACCCCGGATGCTCTTTCATCGAGCCCTGTTATATGGGAAAACTCAGTGCCAAATGCTTAATGCACAGACTACCCTATTCCAGTAGCTGAAGTTTATAACTTATTAGACACTCATCCCACCAGGGGACTCGAACACTGGCCAACAAGGTGGCAGTTGCATGCTGTATCCACTACACCATACTTCAAAGCCATTAAGAGAGGTAGGAATTCTGGGGTATTTATCCAACCAGAACTCCAATCCTCTCCCAGGCGATGAGATAGTGTGGGACCCCGGATGCTCTTTCATCGATCCCTGTTATATGGGAAAACTCATTGCCAAATGCTTAATGCATAGACTACCCTATTCCAGTAGCTGAAGTTTATAACTTTTTAGACACTCATCCCACCAGGGGACTCGAACACTGGCCAACAAGGTGGCAGTTGCATGCTGTATCCATTACACCATACTTCAAAGCCATTAAGAGAGGTAGGAATTCTGGGGTATTTAACCAACCAGAACTCCAATCCTCTCCCAGGCGATGAGATAGTGTGGGACCCCGGATGCTCTTTCATCGAGCCCTGTTATATGGGAAAACTCAGTGCGAAATGCTTAATGCACAGACTACCCTATTCCAGTAGCTGAAGTTTATAACTTTTTAGACACTCATCCCACCAGGGGACTCGAACACTGGCCAACAAGGTGGCAGTTGCATGCTGTATCCACTACACCATACTTCAAAGCCATTAAGAGAGGTAGGAATTCTGCGGTATTTAACCAACAAGAACTCCAATCCTCTCCCAGGCGATGAGATAGTGTGGGACCCCGGATGCTCTTTCATCAAGCCCTGTTATATGGGAAAACTCAGTGCCAAATGCTTAATGCACAAACTACCCTATTCCAGTAGCTGAAGTTTATAACTTTTTAGACACTCATCCCACCAGGGGACTCGAACACTGGCCAACAAGTTGGCAGTTGCATGCTGTATCCACTACACCATACTTCAAAGCCATTAAGAGAGGTAGGAATTCTGGGGTATTTAACCAACCAGAACTCCAATCCTCTCCCAGGCCATGAGATAGTGTGGGACCCCGGATGCTCTTTCATCAAGCCCTGTTATATGGGAAAACTCAGTGCCAAATGCTTAATGCAGACTACCCTATTCCAGTAGCTGAATTTTATAACTTTTTAGACACTCATCCCACCAGGGGACTCGAAAACTGGCCAACAAGGTGGCAGTTGCATGCTGTATCCACTACACCATACTTCAAAGCCATTAAGAGAGGTAGGAATTCTTCGGTATTTAACCAACATGAACTCCAATCCTCTCCCAGGCGATGAGATAGTGTGGGACCCCGGATTCTCTTTCATCAAGCCCTGTTATATGGGAAAACTCAGTGCCAAATGCTTAATGCACAGACTACCCTATTCCAGTAGCTGAAGTTTATAACTTTTTAGACACTCATCCCACCAGGGGACTCGAACACTGGCCAACAAGGTGGCAGTTGCATGCTGTATCCACTACACCAAACTTCAAAGCCATTAAGAAAGGTAGGAATTCTGGGGTATTTAACCAACCAGAACTCCAATCCTCTCCCAGGCGATGAGATAGTGTGGGACCCCGGATGCTCTTTCATCGAGCCCTGTTATATGGGAAAACTCAGTGCCAAATGCTTAATGCACAGACTACCCTATTCTAGTAGCTGAAGTTTATAACTTTTTAGACACTCATCCCACCAGGGGACTCGAACACTGGCCAACAAGGTGGCAGTTGCATGCTGTATCCACTACACCATACTTCAAAGCCATTAAGAGAGGTAGGATGTCTGGGGTATTTAACCAACCAGAACTCCAATCCTCTCCCAGGCGATGAGATTGTGTGACCCCGGATGCTCTTTCATCGAGCCCTGTTATATGGGAAAACTCAGTGCCAAATGCTTAATGCACAGACTACCCTATTACAGTAGCTGAAGTTTATAACTTTTTAGACACTCATCCCACCAGGGGACTCGAACACTGGCCAACAAGGTGGCAGTTGCATGCTGTATCCACTACACCATACTTCAAAGCCATTAAGAGAGGTAGGAATTCTGGGGTATTTATCCAACCAGAACTCCAATCCTCTCCCAGGCGATGAGATAGTGTGGGACCCCGGATGCTCTTTCATCGATCCCTGTTATATGGGAAAACTCATTGCCAAATGCTTAATGCATAGACTACCCTATTCCAGTAGCTAAAGTTTATAACTTTTTAGACACTCATCCCACCAGGGGACTCGAACACTGGCCAACAAGGTGGCAGTTGCATGCTGTATCCATTACACCATACTTCAAAGCCATTAAGAGAGGTAGGAATTCTGGGGTATTTAACCAACCAGAACTCCAATCCTCTCCCAGGCGATGAGATAGTGTGGGACCCCGGATGCTCTTTCATCGAGCCCTGTTATATGGGAAAAGTCAGTGCGAAATGCTTAATGCACAGACTACCCTATTCCAGTAGCTGAAGTTTATAACTTTTTAGACACTCATCCCACCAGGGGACTCGAACACTGGCCAACAAGGTGGCAGTTGCATGCTGTATCCACTACCCCATACTTCAAAGCCATTAAGAGAGGTAGGAATTCTGCGGTATTTAACCAACAAGAACTCCAATCCTCTCCCAGGCGATGAGATAGTGTGGGACCCCGGATGCTCTTTCATCAAGCCCTGTTATATGGGAAAACTCAGTGCCAAATGCTTGATGCACAAACTACCCTATTCCAGTAGCTGAAGTTTATAACTTTTTAGACACTCATCCCACCAGGGGACTCGAACACTGGCCAACAAGTTGGCAGTTGCATGCTGTATCCATTACACCATACTTCAAAGCCATTAAGAGAGGTAGGAATTCTGGGGTATTTTACCAACCAGAACTCCAATCCTCTCCCAGGCGATGAGATAGTGTGGGACCCCGGATGCTCTTTCATCGATCCCTGTTATATGGGAAAACTCAGTGCCAAATGCTTAATGCACAGACTACCCTATTCTAGTAGCTGAAGTTTATAACTTTTTAGACACTCATCCCACCAGGGGACTCGAACACTGGCCAACAAGGTGGCAGTTGCATGCTGTATCCACTACACCATACTTCAAAGCCATTAAGAGAGGTATGAATTCTGGGGTATTTAACCAACCAGAACTCCAATCCTCTCCCAGGCGATGAGATAGTGTGGGACCCCGGATGCTCTTTCATCAAGCCCTGTTATATGGGAAAACTCAGTGCCAAATGCTTAATGCACAGACTACCCTATTCCAGTAGCTGAAGTTTATAACTTTTTAGACACTCATCCCACCAGGGGACTCGAACACTGGCCAACAAGGTGGCAGTTGCATGCTGTATCCACTACACCATACTTCAAAGCCATTAAGAGAGGTAGGAATTCTGGGGTATTTAACCAACCAGAACTCCAATCCTCTCCCAGGCGATGAGATAGTGTGGGACCCCGGATGCTCTTTCATCGAGCCCTGTTATATAGGAAAACTCAGTGCCAAATGCTTAATGCACAGACTACCCTATTCCAGTAGCTGAAGTTTATAACTTTTTAGACACTCATCCCACCAGGGGACTCGAACACTGGCCAACATGGTGGCAGTTGCATGCTGTATCCACTACACCATACTTCAAAGCCATTAGGAGAGGTAGGAATTCTGGGGTATTTAACCAACCAGAACTCCAATCCTCTCCCAGGCGATGAGATAGTGTAGGACCCCGGATGCTCTTTCATCGAGCCCTGTTATATGGGAAAACTCAGTGCCAAATGCTTAATGCAGACTACCCTGTTCCAGTAGCTGAGGTTTATAACTTTTTAGACACTCATCCCACCAGGGGACTCGAACACTGGCCAACAAGGTAGCAGTTGCATGCTGTATCCACTACACCATACTTCAAAGCCATTAAGAGAGTTAGGAATTCTGGGGTATTTAACCAACCAGAACTCCAATCATCTCCCAGGCGATGAGATAGTGTGGGACCTCGGATGCTCTTTCATCGAGCCCTGTTATATTGGAAAACTCAGTGCTAAATGCTTAATGCACAGACTGCCCTATACCAGTAGCTGAAGTTTATAACTTTTTAGACACTCATCCCACCAGGGGACTCGAACACTGGCCAACAAGGTGGCAGTTGCATACTGTATCCACTACACCATACTTCAAAGCCATTAAGAGAGGTAGGAATTCTGGGGTATTTAACCAACCAGAACTCCAATCCTCTCCCAGGCGATGAGATAGTGTGGGACCCCGGATGCTCTTTCATCAAGCCCTGTTATATGGGAAAACTCAGTGCCAAATGCTTAATGCACAGACTACCCTATTCCAGTAGCTGAAGTTTATAACTTTTTAGACACTCATCCCACCAGGGGACTCGAACACTGGCCAACAAGGTGGCAGTTGCATGCTGTATCCACTACACCATACTTCAAAGCCATTAAGAGAGGTAGGAATTCTGCGGTATTTAACCAACAAGAACTCCAATCCTCTCCCAGGCGATGAGATAGTGTGGGACCCCGGATGCTCTTTCATCAAGCCCTGTTATATAGGAAAACTCAGTGCCAAATGCTTAATGCACAGACTACCCTATTCCAGTAGCTGAAGTTTATAACTTTTTAGACACTCATCCCACCAGGGGACTCGAACACTGGCCAACAAGGTGGCAGTTGCATACTGTATCCACTACACCATACTTCAAAGCCATTAAGAGAGGTAGGAATTCTGGGGTATTTAACCAACCAGAACTCCAATCATCTCCCAGGCGATGAGATAGTGTGGGACCTCGGATGCTCTTTCATCGAGCCCTGTTATATTGGAAAACTCAGTGCTAAATGCTTAATGCACAGACTGCCCTATACCAGTAGCTGAAGTTTATAACTTTTTAGACACTCATCCCACCAGGGGACTCGAACACTGGCCAACAAGGTGGCAGTTGCATACTGTATCCACTACACCATACTTCAAAGCCATTAAGAGAGGTAGGAATTCTGGGGTATTTAACCAACCAGAACTCCAATCCTCTCCCAGGCGGTGAGACAGTGTGGGACCCCGGATGCTCTTTCATCGAGCCCTGTTATATAGGAAAACTCAGTGCCAAATGCTTAATGCACAGACTACCCTATTCCAGTAGCTGAAGTTTATAACTTTTTAGACACTCATCCCACCAGGGGACTCGAACACTGGCCAACAAGGTGGCAGTTGCATGCTGTATCCACTACACCATACTTCAAAGCCATTAAGAGTGGTAGGAATTCTAGGGTATTTAACCAACCAGAACTCCAATCCTCTCCCAGGCGATGAGATAGTGTAGGACCCCGGATTCTCTTTCATCGCGCCCTGTTATATGGGAAAACTCAGTGCCAAATGCTTTATGCACAGACTACCCTATTCCAGTAGCTGAAATTTATAACTTTTTAGACACTCATCCCACCAGGGGACTCGAACACTGGCCAACAAGGTGGCAGTTGCATGCTGTATCCACTACACCATACTTCAAAGCCATTAAGAGAGGTAGGAAGTCTGGGGTATTTAACCAACCAGAACTCCAATCCTCTCCCAGGTGATGAGATAGTGTGGGACCCCGGATGCTCTTTCATCGATCCTTGTTATATGGGAAAACTCAGTGCCAAATGCTTAATGCACAGACTACCCTATTCCAGTAGCTGAAGTTTATAACTTTTTAGACACTCATCCCACCAGGGGACTCGAACACTGGCCAACAAGGTGGCAGTTGCATGCTGTATCCACTACACCATACTTCAAAGCCATTAAGAGAGGTAGGAATTCTGGGGTATTTAACCAACCAGAACTCCAATCCTCTCCCAGGCGATGAGATAGTGTGGGACCCCGGATGCTCTTTCATCGATCCCTGTTATATGGGAAAACTCAGTGCCAAATGCTTAATGCACAGACTACCCTATTCCAGTAGCTGAAGTTTATAACTTTTTAGACACTCATCCCACCAGGGGACTCGATCACTGGCCAACAAGGTGGCAGTTGCATGCTGTATCCACTACACCATACATTCAAAGCCATTAAGAGAGGCAGGAATTCTGGGGTATTTAACCAACCAGAACTCCAATCCTCTCCCAGGCGATGAGATAGTGTGGAACCCCGGATGCTCTTTCATCAAGCCCTGTTATATGGGAAAACTCAGTGCCAAATGCTTAATGCACAAACTACCCTATTCCAGTAGCTGAAGTTTATAACTTTTTAGACACTCATCCCACCAGGGGACTCGAACACTGGCCAACAAGGTGGCAGTTGCATGCTGTATCCACTACACCATACTTCAAAGCCATTAAGAGAGGTAGGAATTCTGGGGTATTTAACCAACCAGAACTCCAATCCTCTCCCAGGCGATGAGATAGTGTGGGACCCCGGATGCTCTTTCATCGAGCCCTGTTATATGGGTAAACTCAGTGCCAAATGCTTCATGCACAGACTACCCTATTCCAGTAGCTGAAGTTTATAACTTTTTAGACACTCATCCCACCAGGGGACTCGAACACTGGCCAACAAGGTGGCAGTTGCATGCTGTATCCACTACACCATACTTCAAAGCCATTAAGAGAGGTAGGAATTCTGGGGTATTTAACCAACCAGAACTCCAATCCTCTCCCAGGCGATGAGATAGTGTGGGACCCCGGATGCTCTTTCATCGAGCCCTGTTATATGGGAAAACTCAGTGCGAAATGCTTAATGCACAGACTACCCTATTCCAGTAGCTGAAGTTTATAACTTTTTAGACACTCATCCCACCAGGGGACTCGAACACTGGCCAACAAGGTGGCAGTTGCATGCTGTATCCACTACACCATACTTCAAAGCCATTAAGAGAGGTAGGAATTCTGCGGTATTTAACCAACCAGAACTCCAATCCTCTCCCAGGCGATGAGATAGTGTGGGACCCCGGATGCTCTTTCATCGAGCCCTGTTATATGGGAAAACTCAGTGCCAAATGCTTAATGCACAGACTACCCTATTCCAGTAGCTGAAGTTTATAACTTTTTAGACACTCATCCCACCAGGGACTCGAACACTGGCCAACAAGGTGGCAGTTGCATGCTGTATCCACTACACCATACTTCAAAGCCATTAAGAGAGGTAGGAATTCTGGGGTATTTAACCAACCAGAACTCCAATCCTCTCCCAGGCGATGAGATAGTGTGGGACCCCGGATGCTCTTTCATCGAGCCCTGTTATATAGGGAAAACTCAGTGCCAAATGCTTAATGCACAGACTACCCTATTCCAGTAGCTGAAGTTTATAACTTTTTAGACACTCATCCCACCAGGGGACTCGAACACTGGCCAACAAGGTGGCAGTTGCATGCTGTATCCACTACACCATACTTCAAAGCCATTAAGAGAGGTAGGAATTCTGGGGTATTTAACCAACCAGAACTCCAATCCTCTCCCAGGCGATGAGATAGTGTGGGACCCCGGATGCTCTTTCATCGAGCCCTGTTATATGGGAAAACTCAGTGCCAAATGCTTAATGCACAGACTACCCTATTCCAGTAGCTGAAGTTTATAACTTTTTAGACACTCATCCCACCAGGGGACTCGAACACTGGCCAACAAGGTGGCAGTTGCATGCTGTATCCACTACACCATACTTCAAAGCCATTAAGAGAGGTAGGAATTCTGGGGTATTTAACCAACCAGAACTCCAATCCTCTCCCAGGCGATGAGATAGTGTGGGACCCCGGATGCTCTTTCATCGAGCCCTGTTATATGGGAAAACTCAGTGCCAAATGCTTAATGCACAGACTACCCTATTCCAGTAGCTGAAGTTTATAACTTTTTAGACACTCATCCCACCAGGGGACTCGAACACTGGCCAACAAGGTGGCAGTTGCATGCTGTATCCACTACACCATACTTCAAAGCCATTAAGAGAGGTAGGAATTCTGGGGTATTTAACCAACCAGAACTCCAATCCTCTCCCAGGCGATGAGATAGTGTGGGACCCCGGATGCTCTTTCATCGAACCCTGTTATATAGGAAAACTCAGTGCCAAATGCTTAATGCACAGACTAGCCTATTCCAGTAGCTGAAGTTTATAACTTTTTAGACACTCATCCCACCAGGGGATTCGAACACTGGCCAACAAGGTGGCAGTTGCATGCTGTATCCACTACACCATACTTCAAAGCCATTAAGAGAGGTAGGAAGTCTGGGGTATTTAACCAACCAGAACTCCAATCCTCTCCCAGGCGATGAGATAGTGTGTGTGACCCCGGATGCTCTTTCATCGACCCCTGTTACATGGGAAAACTCGGTGCCAAATGCTTAATGCACAGACTATCCTATTCCAGTAGCTGAAGTTTATAACTTTTTAGACACTCATCCCACCAGGGGACTCGATCACTGGCCAACAAGGTGGCAGTTGCATGCTGTATCCACTACACCATACTTCAAAGCTATTAAGAGAGGTAGGAATTCTGGGGTATTTAACCAACCAGAACTCCAATCCTCTCCCAGGCGATGAGATAGTGTGGGACCCCGGATGCTCTTTCATCGAGCCCTGTTATATGGGAAAACTCAGTGCCAAATGCTTAATGCACAGACTACCCCTATTCCAGTAGCTGAAGTTTATAACTTTTTAGACACTCATCCCACCAGGGGACTCGAACACTGGCCAACAAGGTGGCAGTTGCATGCTGTATCCACTACACCATACTTCAAAGCCATTAAGAGAGGTAGGAATTCTGGGGTATTTAACCAACCAGAACTCCAATCCTCTCCCAGGCGATGAGATAGTGTGGGACCCCGGATGCTCTTTCATCGAGCCCTGTTATATGGGTAAACTCAGTGCCAAATGCTTAATGCACAGACTACCCTATTCCAGTAGCTGAAGTTTATAACTTTTTAGACACTCATCCCACCAGGGGACTCGAACACTGGCCAACAAGGTGGCAGTTGCATGCTGTATCCACTACACCATACTTCAAAGCCATTAAGAGAGGTAGGAATTCTGGGGTATTTAACCAACCAGAACTCCAATCCTCTCCCAGGCGATGAGATAGTGTAGGACCCCGGATGCTCTTTCATCGAGCCCTGTTATATGGGAAAACTCAGTGCCAAATGCTTAATGCAGACTACCCTATTCCAGTAGCTGAGGTTTATAACTTTTTAGACACTCATCCCACCAGGGGACTCGAACACTGGCCAACAAGGTGGCAGTTGCATGCTGTATCCACTACACCATACTTCAAAGCCATTAAGAGAGGTAGGAATTCTGGGGTATTTAACAACCAGAACTCCAATCCTCTCCCAGGCGATGAGATAGTGTGGGACCCCGGATGCTCTTTCATCGAGCCCTGTTATATGGGAAAACTCAGTGCCAAATGCTTAATGCACAGACTAGCCCTATTCCAGTAGCTGAAGTTTATAACTTTTTAGACACTCATCCCACCAGGGGACTCGAACACTGGCCAACAAGGTGGCAGTTGCATGCTGTATCCACTACACCATACTTCAAAGCCATTAAGAGAGGTAGGAAGTCTGGGGTATTTAACCAACCAGAACTCCAATCCTCTCCCAGGCGATGAGATAGTGTGTGGACCCCGGATGCTCTTTCATCGAGCCCTGTTATATGGGAAAACTCAGTGCCAAATGCTTAATGCACAGACTATCCCTATTCCAGTAGCTGAAGTTTATAACTTTTTAGACACTCATCCCACCAGGGGACTCGAATCACTGGCCAACAAGGTGGCAGTTGCATGCTGTATCCACTACACCATACTTCAAAGCCATTAAGAGAGGTAGGAATTCTGGGGTATTTAACCAACCAGAACTCCAATCCTCTCCCAGGCGATGAGATAGTGTGGGACCCCGGATGCTCTTTCATCGAGCCCTGTTATATGGGAAAACTCAGTGCCAAATGCTTAATGCACAGACTACCCTATTCCAGTAGCTGAAGTTTATAACTTTTTAGACACTCATCCCACCCTGGGGACTCGAACACTGGCCAACAAGGTGGCAGTTGCATGCTGTATCCACTACACCATACTTCAAAGCCATTAAGAGAGGTAGGAATTCTGGGGTATTTAACCAACCAGAACTCCAATCCTCTCCCAGGCGATGAGATAGTGTGGGACCCCGGATGCTCTTTCATCGAGCCCTGTTATATAGGAAAACTCAGTGCCAAATGCTTAATGCACAGACTACCCTATTCCAGTAGCTGAAGTTTATAACTTTTTAGACACTCATCCCACCAGGGGACTCGAACACTGGCCAACAAGGTGGCAGTTGCATGCTGTATCCACTACACCATACTTCAAAGCCATTAAGAGAGGTAGGAATTCTGGGGTATTTAACCAACCAGAACTCCAATCCTCTCCCAGGCGATGAGATAGTGTGGGACCCCGGATGCTCTTTCATCGAGCCCTGTTATATGGGAAAACTCAGTGCCAAATGCTTAATGCACAGACTACCCTATTCCAGTAGCTAAGGTTTATAACTTTTTAGACACTCATCCCACCAGGGGACTCGAACACTGGCCAACAAGGTGGCAGTTGCATGCTGTATCCACTACACCATACTTCAAAGCCATTAAGAGAGGTAGGAATTCTGGGGTATTTAACCAACCAGAACTCCAATCCTCTCCCAGGCGATGAGATAGTGTGGGACCCCGGATGCTCTTTCATCGAGCCCTGTTATATGGGAAAACTCAGTGCCAAATGCTTAATGCACAGACTACCCTATTCCAGTAGCTGAAGTTTATAACTTTTTAGACACTCATCCCACCAGGGGACTCGAACACTGGCCAACAAGGTGGCAGTTGCATGCTGTATCCACTACACCATACTTCAAAGCCATTAAGAGAGGTAGGAATTCTGGGGTATTTAACCAACCAGAACTCCAATCCTCTCCCAGGCGATGAGATAGTGTGGGACCCCGGATGCTCTTTCATCGAGCCCTGTTATATGGGAAAACTCAGTGCCAAATGCTTAATGCACAGACTACCCTATTCCAGTAGCTGAAGTTTATAACTTTTTAGACACTCATCCCACCAGGGGACTCGAACACTGGCCAACAAGGTGGCAGTTGCATGCTGTATCCACTACACCATACTTCAAAGCCATTAAGAGAGGTAGGAATTCTGGGGTATTTAACCAACCAGAACTCCAATCCTCTCCCAGGCGATGAGATAGTGTGGGACCCCGGATGCTCTTTCATCGAGCCCTGTTATATGGGAAAACTCAGTGCCAAATGCTTAATGCACAGACTACCCTATTCCAGTAGCTGAAGTTTATAACTTTTTAGACACTCATCCCACCAGGGGACTCGAACACTGGCCAACAAGGTGGCAGTTGCATGCTGTATCCACTACACCATACTTCAAAGCCATTAAGAGAGGTAGGAATTCTGGGGTATTTAACCAACCAGAACTCCAATCCTCTCCCAGGCGATGAGATAGTGTGGGACCCCGGATGCTCTTTCATCGAGCCCTGTTATATAGGAAAACTCAGTGCCAAATGCTTAATGCACAGACTACCCTATTCCAGTAGCTGAAGTTTATAACTTTTTAGACACTCATCCCACCAGGGGACTCGAACACTGGCCAACAAGGTGGCAGTTGCATGCTGTATCCACTACACCATACTTCAAAGCCATTAAGAGAGGTAGGAATTCTGGGGTATTTAACCAACCAGAACTCCAATCCTCTCCCAGGCGATGAGATAGTGTGGGACCCCGGATGCTCTTTCATCGAGCCCTGTTATATGGGAAAACTCAGTGCCAAATGCTTAATGCACAGACTACCCTATTCCAGTAGCTGAAGTTTATAACTTTTTAGACACTCATCCCACCAGGGGACTCGAACACTGGCCAACAAGGTGGCAGTTGCATGCTGTATCCACTACACCATACTTCAAAGCCATTAAGAGAGGTAGGAATTCTGGGGTATTTAACCAACCAGAACTCCAATTCTCTCCCAGGCGATGAGATAGTGTAGGACCCCGGATGCTCTTTCATCGAGCCCTGTTATATGGGAAAACTCAGTGCCAAATGCTTAATGCAGACTACCCTATTCCAGTAGCTGAGGTTTATAACTTTTTAGACACTCATCCCACCAGGGGACTCGAACACTGGCCAACAAGGTAGCAGTTGCATGCTGTATCCACTACACCATACTTCAAAGCCATTAAGAGAGGTAGGAATTCTGGGGTATTTAACCAACCAGAACTCCAATCCTCTCCCAGGCGATGAGATAGTGTGGGACCTCGGATGCTCTTTCATCGAGCCCTGTTATATTGGAAAACTCAGTGCCAAATGCTTAATGCACAGACTACCCTATTCCAGTAGCTGAAGTTTATAACTTTTTAGACACTCATCCCACCAGGGGACTCGAACACTGGCCAACAAGGTGGCAGTTGCATGCTGTATCCACTACACCATACTTCAAAGCCATTAAGAGAGGTAGGAATTCTAGGGTATTTAACCAACCAGAACTCCAATCCTCTCCCAGGCGATGAGATAGTGTGGGACCCCGGATGCTCTTTCATCGAGCCCTGTTATATAGGAAAACTCAGTGCCAAATGCTTAATGCACAGACTACCCTATTCCAGTAGCTGAAGTTTATAACTTTTTAGACACTCATCCCACCAGGGGACTCGAACACTGGCCAACAAGGTGGCAGTTGCATGCTGTATCCACTACACCATACTTCAAAGCCATTAAGAGAGGTAGGAATTCTGGGGTATTTAACCAACCAGAACTCCAATCCTCTCCCAGGCGATGAGATAGTGTGGGACCCCGGATGCTCTTTCATCGAGCCCTGTTATATGGGAAAACTCAGTGCCAAATGCTTAATGCACAGACTACCCTATTCCAGTAGCTGAAGTTTATAACTTTTTAGACACTCATCCCACCAGGGGACTCGAACACTGGCCAACAAGGTGGCAGTTGCATGCTGTATCCACTACACCATACTTCAAAGCCATTAAGAGAGGTAGGAATTCTGGGGTATTTAACCAACCAGAACTCCAATCCTCTCCCAGGCGATGAGATAGTGTGGGACCCCGGATGCTCTTTCATCGAGCCCTGTTATATGGGAAAACTCAGTGCCAAATGCTTAATGCACAGACTACCCTATTCCAGTAGCTGAAGTTTATAACTTTTTAGACACTCATCCCACCAGGGGACTCGAACACTGGCCAACAAGGTGGCAGTTGCATGCTGTATCCACTACACCATACTTCAAAGCCATTAAGAGAGGTAGGAATTCTGGGGTATTTAACCAACCAGAACTCCAATCCTCTCCCAGGCGATGAGATAGTGTGGGACCCCGGATGCTCTTTCATCGAGCCCTGTTATATGGGAAAACTCAGTGCCAAATGCTTAATGCACAGACTACCCTATTCCAGTAGCTGAAGTTTATAACTTTTTAGACACTCATCCCACCAGGGGACTCGAACACTGGCCAACAATGGTGGCAGTTGCATGCTGTATCCACTACACCATACTTCAAAGCCATTAAGAGAGGTAGGAAGTCTGGGGTATTTAACCAACCAGAACTCCAATCCTCTCCCAGGCGATGAGATAGTGTGGGACCCCGGATGCTCTTTCATCGAGCCCTGTTATATGGGAAAACTCAGTGCCAAATGCTTAATGCACAGACTACCCTATTCCAGTAGCTGAAGTTTATAACTTTTTAGACACTCATCCCACCAGGGGACTCGAACACTGGCCAACAAGGTGGCAGTTGCATGCTGTATCCACTACACCATACTTCAAAGCCATTAAGAGAGGTAGGAATTCTGGGGTATTTAACCAACCAGAACTCCAATCCTCTCCCAGGCGATGAGATAGTGTGGGACCCCGGATGCTCTTTCATCGAGCCCTGTTATATGGGAAAACTCAGTGCCAAATGCTTAATGCACAGACTACCCTATTCCAGTAGCTGAAGTTTATAACTTTTTAGACACTCATCCCACCAGGGGACTCGAACACTGGCCAACAAGGTGGCAGTTGCATGCTGTATCCACTACACCATACTTCAAAGCCATTAAGAGAGGTAGGAATTCTGGGGTATTTAACCAACCAGAACTCCAATCCTCTCCCAGGCGATGAGATAGTGTGGGACCCCGGATGCTCTTTCATCGAGCCCTGTTATATGGGAAAACTCAGTGCCAAATGCTTAATGCACAGACTACCCTATTCCAGTAGCTGAAGTTTATAACTTTTTAGACACTCATCCCACCAGGGGACTCGAACACTGGCCAACAAGGTGGCAGTTGCATGCTGTATCCACTACACCATACTTCAAAGCCATTAAGAGAGGTAGGAATTCTGGGGTATTTAACCAACCAGAACTCCAATCCTCTCCCAGGCGATGAGATAGTGTGGGACCCCGGATGCTCTTTCATCGAGCCCTGTTATATGGGAAAACTCAGTGCCAAATGCTTAATGCACAGACTACCCTATTCCAGTAGCTGAAGTTTATAACTTTTTAGACACTCATCCCACCAGGGGACTCGAACACTGGCCAACAAGGTGGCAGTTGCATGCTGTATCCACTACACCATACTTCAAAGCCATTAAGAGAGGTAGGAATTCTGGGGTATTTAACCAACCAGAACTCCAATCCTCTCCCAGGCGATGAGATAGTGTGGGACCCCGGATGCTCTTTCATCGAGCCCTGTTATATGGGAAAACTCAGTGCCAAATGCTTAATGCACAGACTACCCTATTCCAGTAGCTGAAGTTTATAACTTTTTAGACACTCATCCCACCAGGGGACTCGAACACTGGCCAACAAGGTGGCAGTTGCATGCTGTATCCACTACACCATACTTCAAAGCCATTAAGAGAGGTAGGAATTCTGGGGTATTTAACCAACCAGAACTCCAATCCTCTCCCAGGCGATGAGATAGTGTGGGACCCCGGATGCTCTTTCATCGAGCCCTGTTATATAGGAAAACTCAGTGCCAAATGCTTAATGCACAGACTACCCTATTCCAGTAGCTGAAGTTTATAACTTTTTAGACACTCATCCCACCAGGGGACTCGAACACTGGCCAACAAGGTGGCAGTTGCATGCTGTATCCACTACACCATACTTCAAAGCCATTAAGAGAGGTAGGAATTCTGGGGTATTTAACCAACCAGAACTCCAATCCTCTCCCAGGCGATGAGATAGTGTGGGACCCCGGATGCTCTTTCATCGAGCCCTGTTATATGGGAAAACTCAGTGCCAAATGCTTAATGCACAGACTACCCTATTCCAGTAGCTGAAGTTTATAACTTTTTAGACACTCATCCCACCAGGGGACTCGAACACTGGCCAACAAGGTGGCAGTTGCATGCTGTATCCACTACACCATACTTCAAAGCCATTAAGAGAGGTAGGAATTCTGGGGTATTTAACCAACCAGAACTCCAATTCCTCTCCCAGGCGATGAGATAGTGTAGGGACCCCGGATGCTCTTTCATCGAGCCCTGTTATATGGGAAAACTCAGTGCCAAATGCTTAATGCACAGACTACCCTATTCCAGTAGCTAAGGTTTATAACTTTTTAGACACTCATCCCACCAGGGGACTCGAACACTGGCCAACAAGGTGGCAGTTGCATGCTGTATCCACTACACCATACTTCAAAGCCATTAAGAGAGGTAGGAATTCTGGGGTATTTAACCAACCAGAACTCCAATCCTCTCCCAGGCGATGAGATAGTGTGGGACCCCGGATGCTCTTTCATCGAGCCCTGTTATATGGAAAACTCAGTGCCAAATGCTTAATGCACAGACTACCCTATTCCAGTAGCTGAAGTTTATAACTTTTTAGACACTCATCCCACCAGGGGACTCGAACACTGGCCAACAAGGTGGCAGTTGCATGCTGTATCCACTACACCATACTTCAAAGCCATTAAGAGAGGTAGGAATTCTGGGGTATTTAACCAACCAGAACTCCAATCCTCTCCCAGGCGATGAGATAGTGTGGGACCCCGGATGCTCTTTCATCGAGCCCTGTTATATAGGGAAAACTCAGTGCCAAATGCTTAATGCACAGACTACCCTATTCCAGTAGCTGAAGTTTATAACTTTTTATACACTCATCCCACCAGGGGACTCGAACACTGGCCAACAAGGTGGCAGTTGCATGCTGTATCCACTACACCATACTTCAAAGCCATTAAGAGAGGTAGGAATTCTGGGGTATTTAACCAACCAGAACTCCAATCCTCTCCCAGGCGATGAGATAGTGTAGGGACCCCGGATGCTCTTTCATCGAGCCCTGTTATATGGGAAAACTCAGTGCCAAATGCTTAATGCACAGACTACCCTATTCCAGTAGCTGAAGGTTTATAACTTTTTAGACACTCATCCCACCAGGGGACTCGAACACTGGCCAACAAGGTGGCAGTTGCATGCTGATATCCACTACACCATACTTCAAAGCCATTAAGAGAGGTAGGAATTCTGGGGTATTTAACCAACCAGAACTCCAATCCTCTCCCAGGCGATGAGATAGTGTGGGACCCCGGATGCTCTTTCATCGAGCCCTGTTATATGGGAAAACTCAGTGCCAAATGCTTAATGCACAGACTACCCTATTCCAGTAGCTGAAGTTTATAACTTTTTAGACACTCATCCCACCAGGGGACTCGAACACTGGCCAACAAGGTGGCAGTTGCATGCTGTATCCACTACACCATACTTCAAAGCCATTAAGAGAGGTAGGAAGTCTGGGGTATTTAACCAACCAGAACTCCAATCCCTCTCCCAGGCGATGAGATAGTGTGGGACCCCGGATGCTCTTTCATCGAGCCCTGTTATATGGGAAAACTCAGTGCCAAATGCTTAATGCACAGACTACCCTATTCCAGTAGCTGAAGTTTATAACTTTTTAGACACTCATCCCACCTAGGGGACTCGAACACTGGCCAACAATGGTGGCAGTTGCATGCTGTATCCACTACACCATACTTCAAAGCCATTAAGAGAGGTAGGAAGTCTGGGGTATTTAACCAACCAGAACTCCAATCCTCTCCCAGGCGATGAGATAGTGTGGGACCCCGGATGCTCTTTCATCGAGCCCTGTTATATGGGAAAACTCAGTGCCAAATGCTTAATGCACAGACTACCCTATTCCAGTAGCTGAAGTTTATAACTTTTTAGACACTCATCCCACCAGGGGACTCGAACACTGGCCAACAAGGTGGCAGTTGCATGCTGTATCCACTACACCATACTTCAAAGCCATTAAGAGAGGTAGGAATTCTGGGGTATTTAACCAACCAGAACTCCAATCCTCTCCCAGGCGATGAGATAGTGTGGGACCCCGGATGCTCTTTCATCGAGCCCTGTTATATGGGAAAACTCGGTGTCAAATGCTTAATGCACAGACTGCCCTATTCCAGTAGCTGAAGTTTATAACTTTTTAGACACTCATCCCACCAGGGGACTCGAACACTGGCCAACAAGGTGGCAGTTGCATGCTGTATCCACTACACCATACTTCAAAGCCATTAAGAGAGGTAGGAATTCTGGGGTATTTAAACAACCAGAACTCCAATCCTCTCCCAGGTCGTGAGATAGTGTGGGACCCCGGATGCTCTTTCATCGAGCCCTGTTATATAGGAAAACTCAGTGCCAAATGCTTAATGCACAGACTACCCTATTCCAGTAGCTGAAGTTTATAACTTTTTATACACTCATCCCACCAGGGGACTCGAACACTGGCCAACAAGGTGGCAGTTGCATGCTGTATCCACTACACCATACTTCAAAGCCATTAAGAGAGGTAGGAATTCTGGGGTATTTAACCAACCAGAACTCCAATCCTCTCCCGGGCGATAGATAGTGTAGGACCCCGGATGCTCTTTCATCGAGCCCTGTTATATTGGAAAACTCAGTGCCAAATGCTTAATGCACAGACTACCCTATTCCAGTAGCTGAAGTTTATAACTTTTTAGACACTCATCCCACCAGGGGACTCGAACACTGGCCAACAAGGTGGCAGTTGCATGCTGTATCCACTACACCATACTTCAAAGCCATTAAGAGAGGTAGGAATTCTGGGGTATTTAACCAACCAGAACTCCAATTCTCTCCCAGGCGATGAGATAGTGTAGGACCCCGGATGCTCTTTCATCGAGCCCTGTTATATTGGAAAACTCAGTGCCAAATGCTTAATGCAGACTACCCTATTCCAGTACCTGAGGTTTATAACTTTTTAGACACTCATCCCACCAGTGGACTCGAACACTGGCCAACAAGGTAGCAGTTGCATGCTGTATCCACTACACCATACTTCAAAGCCATTAAGAGAGGTAGGAATTCTGGGGTATTTAACCAACCAGAATTCCAATCCTCTCCCAGGCGATGAGATAGTGTGGGACCCTCGGATGCTA
>NC_091165.1:5832098-5854536 GCF_040958095.1 Procambarus clarkii
TACAGCATGCAACTGCCACCTTGTTGGCCAGTGTTCGAGTCCCCTGGTGGGATGAGTGTCTAAAAAGTTATAAACCTCAGCTACTGGAATAGGGTAGTCTGCATTAAGCATTTGGCACTGAGTTTTCCCATATAACAGGGCTCGATGAAAGAGCATCCGGGGTCCCTACACTATCTCATCGCCTGGGAGAGGATTGGAGTTCTGGTTGGTTAAATACCCCAGAATTCCTACCTCTCTTAATGGCTTTGAAGTATGGTGTAGTGGATACAGCATGCAACTGCCACCTTGTTGGCCAGTGTTCGAGTCCCCTGGTGGGATGAGTGTCTAAAAAGTTATAAACTTCAGCTACTGGAATAGGGTAGTCTGTGCATTAAGCATTTGGCACTGAGTTTTACCCATATAACAGGGCTCGATGAAAGAGCATCCGGGGTCCCACACTATCTCATCGCCTGGGAGAGGATTGGAGTTCTGGTTGGTTAAATACCCCAGAATTCCTACCTCTCTTAATGGCTTTGAAGTATGGTGTAGTGGATACAGCATGCAACTGCCACCTTGTTGGCCAGTGTTCGAGTCCCCTGGTGGGATGAGTGTCTAAAAAGTTATAAACTTCAGCTACTGGAATAGGGTAGTCTGTGCATTAAGCATTTGGCACTGAGTTTTCCCATATAACAGGGCTCGATGAAAGAGCATCCGGGGTCCCACACTATCTCATCGCCTGGGAGAGGATTGGAGTTCTGGTTGGTTAAATACCCCAGAATTCCTACCTCTCTTAATGGCTTTGAAGTATGGTGTAGTGGATACAGCATGCAACTGCCACCTTGTTGGCCAGTGTTCGAGTCCCCTGGTGGGATGAGTGTCTAAAAAGTTATAAACTTCAGCTACTGGAATAGGGTAGTCTGTGCATTAAGCATTTGGCACTGAGTTTTCCCATATAACAGGGATCGATGAAAGAGCATCCGGGGTCCCACACTATCTCATCGCCTGGGAGAGGATTGGAGTTCTGGTTGGTTAAATACCCCAGAATTCCTACCTCTCTTAATGGCTTTGAAGTATGGTGTAGTGGATACAGCATGCAACTGCCACCTTGTTGGCCAGTGTTCGAGTCCCCTGGTGGGATGAGTGTCTAAAAAGTTATAAACTTCAGCTACTGGAATAGGGTAGTCTGTGCATTAAGCATTTGGCACTGAGTTTTCCCATATAACAGGGATCGATGAAAGAGCATCCGGGGTCCCACACTATCTCATCGCCTGGGAGAGGATTGGAGTTCTGGTTGGTTAAATACCCCAGAATTCCTACCTCTCTTAATGGCTTTGAAGTATGGTGTAGTGGATACAGCATGCAACTGCCACCTTGTTGGCCAGTGTTCGAGTCCCCTGGTGGGATGAGTGTCTAAAAAGTTATAAACTTCAGCTACTGGAATAGGGTAGTCTGTGCATTAAGCATTTGGCACTGAGTTTTCCCATATAACAGGGCTCGATGAAAGAGCATCCGGGGTCCCACACTATCTCATCGCCTGGGAGAGGATTGGAGTTCTGGTTGGTTAAATACCCCAGAATTCCTACCTCTCTTAATGGCTTTGAAGTATGGTGTAGTGGATACAGCATGCAACTGCCACCTTGTTGGCCAGTGTTCGAGTCCCCTGGTGGGATGAGTGTCTAAAAAGTTATAAACTTCAGCTACTGGAATAGGGTAGTCTGCATTAAGCATTTGGCACTGAGTTTTCCCATATAACAGGGCTCGATGAAAGAGCATCCGGGGTCCCACACTATCTCATCGCCTGGGAGAGGATTGGAGTTCTGGTTGGTTAAATACCCCAGAATTCCTACCTCTCTTAATGGCTTTGAAGTATGGTGTAGTGGATACAGCATGCAACTGCCACCTTGTTGGCCAGTGTTCGAGTCCCCTGGTGGGATGAGTGTCTAAAAAGTTATAAACTTCAGCTACTGGAATAGGGTAGTCTGTGCATTAAGCATTTGGCACTGAGTTTTCCCATATAACAGGGCTCGATGAAAGAGCATCCGGGGTCCCACACTATCTCATCGCCTGGGAGAGGATTGGAGTTCTGGTTGGTTAAATACCCCAGAATTCCTACCTCTCTTAATGGCTTTGAAGTATGGTGTAGTGGATACAGCATGCAACTGCCACCTTGTTGGCCAGTGTTCGAGTCCCCTGGTGGGATGAGTGTCTAAAAAGTTATAAACTTCAGCTACTGGAATAGGGTAGTCTGTGCATTAAGCATTTGGCACTGAGTTTTCCCATATAACAGGGCTCGATGAAAGAGCATCCGGGGTCCCACACTATCTCATCGCCTGGGAGAGGATTGGAGTTCTGGTTGGTTAAATACCCCAGACTTCCTACCTCTCTTAATGGCTTTGAAGTATGGTGTAGTGGATACAGCATGCAACTGCCACCTTGTTGGCCAGTGTTCGAGTCCCCTGGTGGGATGAGTGTCTAAAAAGTTATAAACTTCAGCTACTGGAATAGGGTAGTCTGTGCATTAAGCATTTGGCACTGAGTTTTCCCATATAACAGGGCTCGATGAAAGAGCATCCGGGGTCCCACACTATCTCATCGCCTGGGAGAGGATTGGAGTTCTGGTTGGTTAAATACCCCTAGAACTTCCTACCTCTCTTAATGGCTTTGAAGTATGGTGTAGTGGATACAGCATGCAACTGCCACCTTGTTGGCCAGTGTTCGAGTCCCCTGGTGGATGAGTGTCTAAAAAGTTATAAACCTTCAGCTACTGGAATAGGGTAGTCTGCATTAAGCATTTGGCACTGAGTTTTCCCATATAACAGGGCTCGATGAAAGAGCATCCGGGGTCCCTACACTATCTCATCGCCTGGGAGAGGATTGGAGTTCTGGTTGGTTAAATACCCCAGAATTCCTACCTCTCTTAATGGCTTTGAAGTATGGTGTAGTGGATACAGCATGCAACTGCCACCTTGTTGGCCAGTGTTCGAGTCCCCTGGTGGGATGAGTGTCTAAAAAGTTATAAACTTCAGCTACTGGAATAGGGTAGTCTGTGCATTAAGCATTTGGCACTGAGTTTTCCCATATAACAGGGCTCGATGAAAGAGCATCCGGGGTCCCACACTATCTCATCGCCTGGGAGAGGATTGGAGTTCTGGTTGGTTAAATACCCCAGAATTCCTACCTCTCTTAATGGCTTTGAAGTATGGTGTAGTGGATACAGCATGCAACTGCCACCTTGTTGGCCAGTGTTCGAGTCCCCTGGTGGGATGAGTGTCTAAAAAGTTATAAACTTCAGCTACTGGAATAGGGTAGTCTGTGCATTAAGCATTTGGCACTGAGTTTTCCCATATAACAGGGATCGATGAAAGAGCATCCGGGGTCCCACACTATCTCATCGCCTGGGAGAGGATTGGCGTTCTGGTTGGTTAAATACCCCAGAATTCCTACCTCTCTTAATGGCTTTGAAGTATGGTGTAGTGGATACAGCATGCAACTGCCACCTTGTTGGCCAGTGATTCGAGTCCCCTGGTGGGATGAGTGTCTAAAAAGTTATAAACTTCAGCTACTGGAATAGGGTAGTCTGTGCATTAAGCATTTGGCACTGAGTTTTCCCATATAACAGGGCTCGATGAAAGAGCATCCGGGGTCCCACACTATCTCATCGCCTGGGAGAGGATTGGAGTTCTGGTTGGTTAAATACCCCAGAATTCCTACCTCTCTTAATGGCTTTGAAGTATGGTGTAGTGGATACAGCATGCAACTGCCACCTTGTTGGCCAGTGTTCGAGTCCCTTGGTGGGATGAGTGTCTAAAAAGTTATAAACTTCAGCTACTGGAATAGGGTAGTCTGCATTAAGCATTTGGCACTGAGTTTTCCCATATAACAGGGCTCGATGAAAGAGCATCCGGGGTCCCACACTATCTCATCGCCTGGGAGAGGATTGGAGTTCTGGTTGGTTAAATACCCCAGAATTCCTACCTCTCTTAATGGCTTTGAAGTATGGTGTAGTGGATACAGCATGCAACTGCCACCTTGTTGGCCAGTGTTCGAGTCCCCTGGTGGGATGAGTGTCTAAAAAGATATAAACCTCAGCTACTGGAATAGGGTAGTCTGCATTAAGCATTTGGCACTGAGTTTTCCCATATAACAGGGCTCGATGAAAGAGCATCCGAGGTCCTACACTATCTCATCGCCTGGGAGAGGATTTATAGTTCTGGTTGGTTAAATACCCCAGAATTCCTACCTCTCTTAATGGCTTTGAAGTATGGTGTAGTAGATACAGCATGCAACTGCCACCTTGTTGGCCAGTGTTCGAGTCCCCTGGTGGGATGAGTGTCTAAAAAGTTATAAACTTCAGCTACTGGAATAGGGTAGTCTGTGCATTAAGCATTTGGCACTGAGTTTTCCTATATAACAGGGCTCGATGAAAGAGCATCCGGGGTTCCACACTATCTCATCGCCTGGGAGAGGATTGGAGTTCTGGTTGGTTAAATACCCCAGAATTCCTACCTCTCTTAATGGCTTTGAAGTATGGTGTAGTGGATACAGCATGCAACTGCCACCTTGTTGGCCAGTGTTCGTGTCCCCTGGTGGGATGAGTGTCTAAAAAGTTATAAACTTCAGCTACTGGAATAGGGTAGTCTGTGCATTAAGCATTTGGCACTGAGTTTACCCATAAAACAGGGCTCGATGAAAGAGCATCCGGGGTCCCACACTATCTCATCGCCTGGGAGAGGATTGGAGTTCTGGTTGGTTAAATACCCCAGAATTCCTACCTCTCTTAATGGCTTTGAAGTATGGTGTAGTGGATACAGCATGCAACTGCCACCTTGTTGGCCAGTGTTCGAGTCCCCTGGTGGGATGAGTGTCTAAAAAGTTATAAACTTCAGCTACTGGAATAGGGTAGTCTGTGCATTAAGAATTTGGCACTGAGTTTTCCCATATAACAGGGTTTGATGAAAGAGCATTCGGGGTCCCACACTATCTCATCGCCTGGGAGAGGATTGGCGTTCTGGTTGGTTAAATACCCCAGAATTCCTACCTCTCTTAATGGCTTTGAAGTATGGTGTAGTGGATGCAGCATGCAACTGCCACCTTGTTGGCCAGTGTTCGAGTCCCCTGGTGGGATGAGTGTCTAAAAAGTTATAAACCTCAGCTACTGGAATAGGGTAGTCTGCATTAAGCATTTGGCACTGAGTTTTCCCATATAACAGGTCTCGATGAAAGAGCATCCGAGGTCCTACACTATCTCATCGCCTGGGAGAGGATTGGAGTTCTGGTTGGTTAAATACCCCAGACTTCCTACCTCTCTTAATGGCTTTGAAGTATGGTGTGGTGGATACAGCATGCAACTGCCACCTTGTTGGCCAGTGTTCGAGTCCCCTGGTGGGATGAGTGTCTAAAAAGTTACAAACTTCAGCTACTGGAATAGGGTAGTCTGTGCATTAAGCATTTGGCACTGAGTTTTCCTATATAACAGGGCTCGATGAAAGAGCATCCGGGGCCCCACACTATCTCATCGCCTGGGAGAGGATTGGAGTTCTGGTTGGTTAAATACCCCAGAATTCCTACCTCTCTTAATGGCTTTGAAGTATGGTGTAGTGGATACAGCATGCAACTGCCACCTTGTTGGCCAGTGTTCGAGTCCCCTGGTGGGATGAGTGTCTAAAAAGTTATAAACTTCAGCTACTGGAATAGGGTAGTCTGTGCATTAAGCATTTGGCACTGAGTTTTCCCATAAAACAGGGCTCGATGAAAGAGCATCCGGGGTCCCACACTATCTCATCGCCTGGGAGAGGATTGGAGTTCTGGTTGGTTAAATACCCCAGAATTCCTACCTCTCTTAATGGCTTTGAAGTATGGTGTAGTGGATACAGCATGCAACTGCCACCTTGTTGGCCAGTGTTCGAGTCCCCTGGTGGGATGAGTGTCTAAAAAGTTATAAACTTCAGCTACTGGAATAGGGTAGTCTGTGCATTAAGCATTTGGCACTGAGTTTTTACATATAACAGGGATCGATGAAAGAGCATCCGGGGTCCCACACTATCTCATCGCCTGGGAGAGGATTGGAGTTCTGGTTGGTTAAATACCCCAGAATTCCTACCTCTCTTAATGGCTTTGAAGTATGGTGTAGTGGATACAGCTTGCAACTGCCACCTTGTTAGCCAGTGTTCGAGTTCCCTGGTGGGATGAGTGTCTAAAAAGTTATAAACTTCAGCTACTGGAATAGGGTAGTCTGTGCATTAAGCATTTGGCACTGAGTTTTCCCATATAACAGGGATCGATAAAAGAGCATCCGGGGTCCCACACTATCTCATCACCTGGGAGAGGATTGGAGTTCTGGTTGGTTAAATACCCCAGAATTCCTACCTCTCTTAATGGCTTTGAAGTATGGTGTAGTGGATACAGCATGCAACTGCCACCTTGTTGGCCAGTGTTCGAGTCCCCTGGTGGGATGAGTGTCTAAAAAGTTATAAACTTCAGCTACTGGAATAGGGTAGTATGTGCATTAATCATTTGGCACTGAGTTTTCCCATATAACAAGCATCGATGAAAGAGCATCCGGGGTCCCACACTATCTCATCGCCTGGGAGAGGATTGGAGTTCTGGTTGGTTAAATACCCCAGACTTCCTACCTCTCTTAATGGCTTTGAAGTATGGTGTAGTGGATACAGCATGCAACTGCCACCTTGTTGGCCAGTGTTCGAGTCCCCTGGTGGGATGAGTGTCTAAAAAGTTATAAACCTCAGCTACTGGAATAGGGTAGTCTGCATTAAGCATTTGGCACTGAGTTTTCCCATATAACAGGGCTCGATGAAAGAGCATCTGGGGTCCTACACTATCTCATCTCCTGGGAGAGGATTGGAGTTCTGGTTGGTTAAATACCCCAAAATTCCTACCTCTCTTAATGGCTTTGAAGTATGGTGTAGTGGAAAGAGCATGCAACTGCCACCTTGTTGGCCAGTGTTCGAGTCCCCTGGTGGGATGAGTGTCTAAAAAGTTATAAACTTCAGCTACTGGAATAAGGTAGTCTGTGCATTAAGCATTTGGCACTGAGTTTTCCCATATAACAGGGCTCAATGAAAGAGCATCCGGGGTCCCACACTATCTCATCGCCTGGGAGAGGATTGGAGTTCTGGTTGGTTAAATACCCCAGACTTCCTACCTCTCTTAATGGCTTTGAAGTATGGTGTAGTGGATACAGCATGCAACTGCCACCTTGTTGGCCAGTGTTCGAGTCCCCTGGTGGGATGAGTGTCTAAAAAGTTATAAACTTCAGCTACTGTTATAGGGTAGTCTGTGCATTAAGCATTTGGCACTGAGTTTTCCCATGTAACAGGGGTCGATGAAAGAGCATCCGGGGTCCCACACTATCTCATCGCCTGGGAGAGGATTGGAGTTCTGGTTGGTTAAATACCCCAGACTTCCTACCTCTCTTAATGGCTTTGAAGTATGGTGTAGTGGATACAGCATGCAACTGCCACCTTGTTGGCCAGTGTTCGAGTCCCCTGGTGGGATGAGTGTCTAAAAAGTTATAAACCTCAGCTACTGGAATAGGGTAGTCTGCATTAAGCATTTGGCACTGAGTTTTCCCATATAACAGGGCTCGATGAAAGAGCATCCGGGGTCCTACACTATCTCATCGCCCGGGAGAGGATTGGAGTTCTGGTTGGTTAAATACCGCAGAATTCCTACCTCTCTTCAGCTACTGGAATAGGGTAGTCTGTGCATTAAGCATTTGGCACTGAGTTTTCCTATATAACAGGGCTCGATGAAAGAGCATCCGGGGTCCCACACTATCTCACCGCCTGGGAGAGGATTGGAGGTCTGGTTGGTTAAATACCCCAGAATTCCTACCTCTCTTAATGGCTTTGAAGTATGGTGTAGTGGATACAGCATGCAACTGCCACCTTGTTGGCCAGTGTTTGAGTCCCCTGGTGGGATGAGTGTCTAAAAAGTTATAAACTTCAGCTACTGGAATAGGGTTGTCTGTGCATTAAGCATTTGGCACTGAGTTTACCCATATAACAGGGCTCGATGAAAGAGCATCCGGGGTCCCACACTATCTCATCGCCTGGGAGAGGATTGGAGTTCTGGTTGGTTAAATACCCCAGAATTCCTACCTCTCTTAATGGCTTTGAAGTATGGTGTAGTGGATACAGCATGCAACTGCCACCTTGTTGGCCAGTGTTCGAGTCCCCTGGTGGGATGAGTGTCTAAAAAGTTATAAACTTCAGCTACTGGAATAGGGTAGTCTGTGCATTAAGCATTTGGCACTGAGTTTTCCCATATAACAAGGATCGATGAAAGAGCATCCGGGGTCCCACACTATCTCATCACCTGGGAGAGGATTGGATATCTGGTTGGTTAAATACCCCAGACTTCCTACCTCTCTTAATGGCTTTGAAGTACGGTGTAGTGGATACAGCATGCAACTGCCACCTTGTTGGCCAGTGTTCGAGTCCCCTGGTGGGATGAGTGTCTAAAAAGTTATAAACCTCAGCTACTGGAATAGGGTAGTCTGCATTAAGCATTTGGCACTGAGTTTTCCCACATAACAGGGCTCGATGAAAGAGCATCCGGGGTCCTACACTATCTCATCGCCTGGGAGAGGATTGGAGTTCTGGTTGGTTAAATACCCCAGAATTCCTACCTCTCCTAATGGCTTTGAAGTATGGTGTAGTGGATACAGCATGCAACTGCCACCTTGTTGGCCAGTGTTCGAGTCCCCTGGTGGAATGAGTGTCTAAAAAGTTATAAACCTCAGCTACTGGAATAGGGTAGTCTGCATTAAGCATTTGGCACTGAGTTTTCCCATATAACAGGGCTCGATGAAAGAGCATCCGAGGTCCTACACTATCTCATCGCCTGGGAGAGGATTGGAGTTCTGGTTGGTTAAATACCCCAGAATTCCTACCTCTCTTAATGGCTTTGAAGTATGGTGTAGTGGATACAGCATGCAACTGCCACCTTGTTGGCCAGTGTTCGAGTCCCCTGGTGGGATGAGTGTCTAAAAAGTTATAAACTTCAGCTACTGGAATAGGGTAGTCTGTGCATTAAGCATTTGGCACTGAGTTTTCCCATATAACAGGGATCGATGAAAGAGCATCCGGGGTCCCACACTATCTCATCGCCTGGGAGAGGATTGGCGTTCTGGTTGGTTAAATACCCCAGAATTCCTACCTCTCTTAATAGCTTTGAAGTATGGTGTAGTGGATACAGCATGCAACTGCCACCTTGTTGGCCAGTGATCGAGTCCCCTGGTGGGATGAGTGTCTAAAAAGTTATAAACTTCAGCTACTGGAATAGGGTAGTCTGTGCATTAAGCATTTGGCACTGAGTTTTCCCATATAACAGGGATCGATGAAAGAGCATCCGGGGTCCCACACTATCTCATCGCCTGGGAGAGGATTGGAGTTCTGGTTGGTTAAATACCCAAAATTCCTACCTCTCTTAATGGCTTTGAAGTATGGTGTAGTGGATACAGCATGCAACTGCCACCTTGTTGGCCAGTGTTCGAGTCCCCTGGTGGGATGAGTGTCTAAAAAGTTATAAACTTCAGCTACTGGAATAGGGTAGTCTGCATTAAGCATTTGGCACTGAGTTTTCCCATATAACAGGGCTCGATGAAAGAGCATCCGGGGTCCCACACTATCTCATCGCCTGGGAGAGGATTGGAGTTCTGGTTGCTTAAATACCCCAGAATTCCTACCTCTCTTAATGGCTTTGAAGTATGGTGTAGTGGATGCAGCATGCAACTGCCACCTTGTTGGCCAGTGTTCGAGTCCCCTGGTGGGATGAGTGTCTAAAAAGTTATAAACTTCAGCTACTGGAATAGGGTAGTCTGTGCATTAAGCATTTGGCACTGAGTTTACCCATAAAACAGGGCTCGATGAAAGAGCATCCGGGGTCCCACACTATCTCATCGCCTGGGAGAGGATTGAAGTTCTGGTTGGTTAAATACCCCAGAATTCCTACCTCTCTTAATGGCTTTGAAATATGGTGTAGTGGATACAGCATGCAACTGCCACCTTGTTGGCCAGTGTTCGAGTCCCCTGGTGGGATGAGTGTCTAAAAAGTTATAAACTTCAGCAACTGGAATAGGGTAGTCTGTGCATTAAGCATTTGGCACTGAGTTTACCCATAAAACAGGGCTCGATGAAAGAGCATCCGGGGTCCCACACTATCTCATCGCCTGGGAGAGGATTGGAGTTCTGGTTGGTTAAATACCCCAGAATTCCTACCTCTCTTAATGGCTTTGAAGTATGGTGTAGTGGAAAGAGCATGCAACTGCCACCTTGTTGGCCAGTGTTCGAGTCCCCTGGTGGGATGAGTGTCTAAAAAGTTATAAACTTCAGCTACTGTTATAGGGTAGTCTGTGCATTAAGCATTTGGCACTGAGTTTTCCCATGTAACAGGGGTCGATGAAAGAGCATCCGGGGTCCCACACTATCTCATCGCCTGGGAGAGGATTGGAGTTCTGGTTGGTTAAATACCCCAGACTTCCTACCTCTCTTAATGGCTTTGAAGTATGGTGTAGTGGATACAGCATGCAACTGCCACCTTGTTGGCCAGTGTTCGAGTCCCCTGGTGGGATGAGTGTCTAAAAAGTTATAAACCTCAGCTACTGGAATAGGGTAGTCTGCATTAAGCATTTGGCACTGAGTTTTCCCATATAACAGGGCTCGATGAAAGAGCATCCGGGGTCCTACACTATCTCATCGCCCGGGAGAGGATTGGAGTTCTGGTTGGTTAAATACCGCAGAATTCCTACCTCTCTTCAGCTACTGGAATAGGGTAGTCTGTGCATTAAGCATTTGGCACTGAGTTTTCCTATATAACAGGGCTCGATGAAAGAGCATCCGGGGTCCCACACTATCTCACCGCCTGGGAGAGGATTGGAGGTCTGGTTGGTTAAATACCCCAGAATTCCTACCTCTCTTAATGGCTTTGAAGTATGGTGTAGTGGATACAGCATGCAACTGCCACCTTGTTGGCCAGTGTTTGAGTCCCCTGGTGGGATGAGTGTCTAAAAAGTTATAAACTTCAGCTACTGGAATAGGGTTGTCTGTGCATTAAGCATTTGGCACTGAGTTTACCCATATAACAGGGCTCGATGAAAGAGCATCCGGGGTCCCACACTATCTCATCGCCTGGGAGAGGATTGGAGTTCTGGTTGGTTAAATACCCCAGAATTCCTACCTCTCTTAATGGCTTTGAAGTATGGTGCAGTGGATACAGCATGCAACTGCCACCTTGTTGGCCAGTGTTCGAGTCCCCTGGTGGGATGAGTGTCTAAAAAGTTATAAACTTCAGCTACTGGAATAGGGTAGTCTGTGCATTAAGCATTTGGCACTGAGTTTTCCCATATAACAAGGATCGATGAAAGAGCATCCGGGGTCCCACACTATCTCATCACCTGGGAGAGGATTGGATATCTGGTTGGTTAAATACCCCAGACTTCCTACCTCTCTTAATGGCTTTGAAGTACGGTGTAGTGGATACAGCATGCAACTGCCACCTTGTTGGCCAGTGTTCGAGTCCCCTGGTGGGATGAGTGTCTAAAAAGTTATAAACCTCAGCTACTGGAATAGGGTAGTCTGCATTAAGCATTTGGCACTGAGTTTTCCCACATAACAGGGCTCGATGAAAGAGCATCCGGGGTCCTACACTATCTCATCGCCTGGGAGAGGATTGGAGTTCTGGTTGGTTAAATACCCCAGAATTCCTACCTCTCCTAATGGCTTTGAAGTATGGTGTAGTGGATACAGCATGCAACTGCCACCTTGTTGGCCAGTGTTCGAGTCCCCTGGTGGAATGAGTGTCTAAAAAGTTATAAACCTCAGCTACTGGAATAGGGTAGTCTGCATTAAGCATTTGGCACTGAGTTTTCCCATATAACAGGGCTCGATGAAAGAGCATCCGAGGTCCTACACTATCTCATCGCCTGGGAGAGGATTGGAGTTCTGGTTGGTTAAATACCCCAGAATTCCTACCTCTCTTAATGGCTTTGAAGTATGGTGTAGTGGATACAGCATGCAACTGCCACCTTGTTGGCCAGTGTTCGAGTCCCCTGGTGGGATGAGTGTCTAAAAAGTTATAAACTTCAGCTACTGGAATAGGGTAGTCTGTGCATTAAGCATTTGGCACTGAGTTTTCCCATATAACAGGGATCGATGAAAGAGCATCCGGGGTCCCACACTATCTCATCGCCTGGGAGAGGATTGGCGTTCTGGTTGGTTAAATACCCCAGAATTCCTACCTCTCTTAATAGCTTTGAAGTATGGTGTAGTGGATACAGCATGCAACTGCCACCTTGTTGGCCAGTGATCGAGTCCCCTGGTGGGATGAGTGTCTAAAAAGTTATAAACTTCAGCTACTGGAATAGGGTAGTCTGTGCATTAAGCATTTGGCACTGAGTTTTCCCATATAACAGGGATCGATGAAAGAGCATCCGGGGTCCCACACTATCTCATCGCCTGGGAGAGGATTGGAGTTCTGGTTGGTTAAATACCCAAAATTCCTACCTCTCTTAATGGCTTTGAAGTATGGTGTAGTGGATACAGCATGCAACTGCCACCTTGTTGGCCAGTGTTCGAGTCCCCTGGTGGGATGAGTGTCTAAAAAGTTATAAACTTCAGCTACTGGAATAGGGTAGTCTGCATTAAGCATTTGGCACTGAGTTTTCCCATATAACAGGGCTCGATGAAAGAGCATCCGGGGTCCCACACTATCTCATCGCCTGGGAGAGGATTGGAGTTCTGGTTGCTTAAATACCCCAGAATTCCTACCTCTCTTAATGGCTTTGAAGTATGGTGTAGTGGATGCAGCATGCAACTGCCACCTTGTTGGCCAGTGTTCGAGTCCCCTGGTGGGATGAGTGTCTAAAAAGTTATAAACTTCAGCTACTGGAATAGGGTAGTCTGTGCATTAAGCATTTGGCACTGAGTTTACCCATAAACAGGGCTCGATGAAAGAGCATCCGGGGTCCCACACTATCTCATCGCCTGGGAGAGGATTGAAGTTCTGGTTGGTTAAATACCCCAGAATTCCTACCTCTCTTAATGGCTTTGAAATATGGTGTAGTGGATACAGCATGCAACTGCCACCTTGTTGGCCAGTGTTCGAGTCCCCTGGTGGGATGAGTGTCTAAAAAGTTATAAACTTCAGCAACTGGAATAGGGTAGTCTTTGCATTAAGCATTTGGCACTGAGTTTACCCATAAAACAGGGCTCGATGAAAGAGCATCCGGGGTCCCACACTATCTCATCGCCTGGGAGAGAATTGGAGTTCTGGTTGGTTAAATACCCCAGAATTCCTACCTCTCTTAATGGCTTTGAAGTATGGTGTAGTGGAAAGAGCATGCAACTGCCGCCTTGTTGGCCAGTGTTCGAGTCCCCTGGTGGGATGAGTGTCTAAAAAGTTATAAACTTCAGCTACTGGAATAGGGTAGTCTGTGCATTAAGAATTTGGCACTGAGTTTTCCCATATAACAGGGTTTGATGAAAGAGCATCCGGGGTCCCACACTATCTCATCGCCTGGGAGAGGATTGGAGTTCTGGTTGGTTAAATACCCCAGAATTCCTACCTCTCTTAATGGCTTTGAAGTATGGTGTAGTGGATGCAGCATGCAACTGCCACCTTGTTGGCCAGTGTTCGAGTCCCCTGGTGGGATGAGTGTCTAAAAAGTTATAAACCTCAGCTACTGGAATAGGGTAATCTGCATTAAGCATTTGGCACTGAGTTTTCCCATATAACAGGTCTCGATGAAAGACCATCCGAGGTCCTACACTATCTCATCACCTGGGAGAGGATTGGAGTTCTGGTTGGTTAAATACCCCAGACTTCCTACCTATCTTAATGGCTTTGAAGTATGGTGTGGTGGATACAGCATGCAACTGCCACCTTGTTGGCCAGTGTTCGAGTCCCCTGGTGGGATGAGTGTCTAAAAAGTTACAAACTTCAGCTACTGGAATAGGGTAGTCTGTGCATTAAGCATTTGGCACTGAGTTTTCCTATATAACAGGGCTCGATGAAAGAGCATCCGGGGTACCACACTATGTCATCGCCTGGGAGAGGATTGGAGTTCTGGTTGGTTAAATACCCCAGAATTCCTACCTCTCTTAATGGCTTTGAAGTATGGTGTAGTGGATACAGCATGCAACTGCCACCTTGTTGGCCAGTGTTCGAGTCCCCTGGTGGGATGAGTGTCTAAAAAGTTATAAACTTCAGCTACTGGAATAGGGTAGTCTGTGCATTAAGCATTTGGCACTGAGTTTACCCATAAAACAGGGCTCGATGAAAGAGCATCCGGGGTCCCACACTATCTCATCGCCTGGGAGAGGATTGGAGTTCTGGTTGGTTAAATACCCCAGAATTCCTACCTCTCTTAATGGCTTTAAAGTATGGTGTAGTGGATACAGCATGCAACTGCCACCTTGTTGGCCAGTGTTCGAGTCCCCTGGTGGGATGAGTGTCTAAAAAGTTATAAACCTCAGCTACTGGAATAGGGTAGTCTGCATTAAGCATTTGGCACTGAGTTTTCCCATATAACAGGGCTCGATGAAAGAGCATCCGGGGTCCTACACTATCTCATCGCCCGGGAGAGGATTGGAGTTCTGGTTGGTTAAATACCGCAGAATTCCTACCTCTCTTCAGCTACTGGAATAGGGTAGTCTGTGCATTAAGCATTTGGCACTGAGTTTTCCTATATAACAGGGCTCGATGAAAGAGCATCCGGGGTCCCACACTATCTCACCGCCTGGGAGAGGATTGGAGTTCTGGTTGGTTAAATACCCCAGAATTCCTACCTCTCTTAATGGCTTTGAAGTATGGTGTAGTGGATGCAGCATGCAACTGCCACCTTGTTGGCCAGTGTTCGAGTCCCCTGGTGGGATGAGTGTCTAAAAAGTTATAAACCTCAGCTACTGGAATAGGGTAATCTGCATTAAGCATTTGGCACTGAGTTTTCCCATATAACAGGTCTCGATGAAAGACCATCCGAGGTCCTACACTATCTCATCACCTGGGAGAGGATTGGAGTTCTGGTTGGTTAAATACCCCAGACTTCCTACCTATCTTAATGGCTTTGAAGTATGGTGTGGTGGATACAGCATGCAACTGCCACCTTGTTGGCCAGTGTTCGAGTCCCCTGGTGGGATGAGTGTCTAAAAAGTTACAAACTTCAGCTACTGGATTAGGGTAGTCTGTGCATTAAGCATTTGGCACTGAGTTTTCCTATATAACAGGGCTCGATGAAAGAGCATCCGGGGTACCACACTATGTCATCGCCTGGGAGAGGATTGGAGTTCTGGTTGGTTAAATACCCCAGAATTCCTACCTCTCTTAATGGCTTTGAAGTATGGTGTAGTGGATACAGCATGCAACTGCCACCTTGTTGGCCAGTGTTCGAGTCCCCTGGTGGGATGAGTGTCTAAAAAGTTATAAACTTCAGCTACTGGAATAGGGTAGTCTGTGCATTAAGCATTTGGCACTGAGTTTACCCATAAAACAGGGCTCGATGAAAGAGCATCCGGGGTCCCACACTATCTCATCGCCTGGGAGAGGATTGGAGTTCTGGTTGGTTAAATACCCCAGAATTCCTACCTCTCTTAATGGCTTTAAAGTATGGTGTAGTGGATACAGCATGCAACTGCCACCTTGTTGGCCAGTGTTCGAGTCCCCTGGTGGGATGAGTGTCTAAAAAGTTATAAACCTCAGCTACTGGAATAGGGTAGTCTGCATTAAGCATTTGGCACTGAGTTTTCCCATATAACAGGGCTCGATGAAAGAGCATCCGGGGTCCTACACTATCTCATCGCCCGGGAGAGGATTGGAGTTCTGGTTGGTTAAATACCGCAGAATTCCTACCTCTCTTCAGCTACTGGAATAGGGTAGTCTGTGCATTAAGCATTTGGCACTGAGTTTTCCTATATAACAGGGCTCGATGAAAGAGCATCCGGGGTCCCACACTATCTCACCGCCTGGGAGAGGATTGGAGTTCTGGTTGGTTAAATACCCCAGAATTCCTACCTCTCTTAATGGCTTTGAAGTATGGTGTAGTGGATACAGCATGCAACTGCCACCTTGTTGGCCAGTGTTTGAGTCCCCTGGTGGGATGAGTGTCTAAAAAGTTATAAACTTCAGCTACTGGAATAGGGTTGTCTTGCATTAAGCATTTGGCACTGAGTTTACCCATATAACCGGGCTCGATGAAAGAGCATCCGGGGTCCCACACTATCTCATCGCCTGGGAGAGGATTGGAGTTCTGGTTGGTTAAATACCCCAGAATTCCTACCTCTCTTAATGGCTTTGAAGTATGGTGTAGTGGATACAGCATGCAACTGCCACCTTGTTGGCCAGTGTTCGAGTCCCCTGGTGGGATGAGTGTCTAAAAAGTTATAAACTTCAGCTACTGGAATAGGGTAGTCTGTGCATTAAGCATTTGGCACTGAGTTTTCCCATATAACAGGGGTCGATGAAAGAACATCCGGGGTCCCACACTATCTCATCGCCTGGGAGAGGATTGGAGTTCTGGTTGGTTAAATACCCCAGAATTCCTACCTCTCTTAATGGCTTTGAAGTATGGTGTAGTGGATACAGCATGCAACTGCCACCTTGTTGGCCAGTGATCGAGTCCCATGGTGGGATGAGTGTCTAAAAAGTTATAAACTTCAGCTACTGGAATAGGATAGTCTGTGCATTAAGCATTTGGCACTGAGTTTTCCCATATAACAGGGATCGATGAAAGAGCATCCGGGGTCCCACAATATCTCATCGCCTGGGAGAGGACTGGAGTTCTGGTTGGTTAAATACCCCAGAATTCCTACCTCTCTTAATGGCTTTGAAGTATGGTGTAGTGGATACAGCATGCAACTGCCACCTTGTTGGCCAGTGTTCGAGTCCCCTGGTGGAATGAGTGTCTAAAAAGTTATAAACTTCAGCTACTGGAATAGGGTAGTCTGTGCATTAAGCATTTGGCACTGAGTTTTCCCATATAACAAGGATCGATGAAAGAGCATCCGGGGTCCCACACTATCTCATCGCCTGGGAGAGGATTGGATATCTGGTTGGTTAAATACCCCAGACTTCCTACCTCTCTTAATGGCTTTGAAGTATGGTGTAGTGGATACAGCATGCAACTGCCACCTTGTTGGCCAGTGTTCGAGTCCCCTGGTGGGATGAGTGTCTAAAAAGTTATAAACCTCAGCTACTGGAATAGGGTAGTCTGCATTAAGCATTTGGCACTGAGTTTTCCCACTATAACAGGGCTCGATGAAAGAGCATCCGGGGTCCTACACTATCTCATCGCCTGGGAGAGGATTGGAGTTCTGGTTGGTTAAATACCCCAGAATTCCTACCTCTCCTAATGGCTTTGAAGTATGGTGTAGTGGATACAGCATGCAACTGCCACCTTGTTGGCCAGTGTTCGAGTCCCCTGGTGGAATGAGTGTCTAAAAAGTTATAAACCTCAGCTACTGGAATAGGGTAGTCTGCATTAAGCATTTGGCACTGAGTTTTCCCATATAACAGGGCTCGATGAAAGAGCATCCGAGGTCCTACACTATCTCATCGCCTGGGAGAGGATTGGAGTTCTGGTTGGTTAAATACCCCAGAATTCCTACCTCTCTTAATGGCTTTGAAGTATGGTGTAGTGGATACAGCATGCAACTGCCACCTTGTTGGCCAGTGATCGAGTCCCCTGGTGGGATGAGTGTCTAAAAAGTTATAAACTTCAGCTACTGGAATAGGGTAGTCTGTGCATTAAGCATTTGGCACTGAATTTTCCCATATAACAGGGATCGATGAAAGAGCATCCGGGGTCCCACACTATCTCATCGCCTGGGAGAGGATTGGAGTTCTGGTTGGTTAAATACCCCAGAATTCCTACCTCTCTTAATGGCTTTGAAGTATGGTGTAGTGGATACAGCATGCAACTGCCACCTTGTTGGCCAGTGTTCGAGTCCCCTGGTGGGATGAGTGTCTAAAAAGTTATAAACTTCAGCTACTGGAATAGGGTAGTCTGTGCATTAAGCATTTGGCACTGAGTTTTCCCATATAACAGGGATCGATGAAAGAGCATCCGGGGTCCCACACTATCTCATCGCCTGGGAGAGGATTGGCGTTCTGGTTCGGTTAAATACCCCAGAATTCCTACCTCTCTTAATGGCTTTGAAGTATGGTGTAGTGGATACAGCATGCAACTGCCACCTTGTTGGCCAGTGATTCGAGTCCCCTGGTGGGATGAGTGTCTAAAAAGTTATAAACTTCAGCTACTGGAATAGGGTAGTCTGTGCATTAAGCATTTGGCACTGAGTTTTCCCATATAACAGGGATCGATGAAAGAGCATCCGGGGTCCCACACTATCTCATCGCCTGGGAGAGGATTGGAGTTCTGGTTGGTTAAATACCCCAGAATTCCTACCTCTCTTAATGGCTTTGAAGTATGGTGTAGTGGATACAGCATGCAACTGCCACCTTGTTGGCCAGTGTTCGAGTCCCCTGGTGGGATGAGTGTCTAAAAAGTTATAAACTTCAGCTACTGGAATAGGGTAGTCTGTGCATTAAGCATTTGGCACTGAGTTTTCCCATATAACAGGGCTTGATGAAAGAGCATCCGGGGTCCCACACTATCTCATCGCCTGGGAGAGGATTGGAGTTCTGGTTGGTTAAATACCCCAGAATTCCTACCTCTCTTAATGGCTTTGAAGTATGGTAGTAGTGGATACAGCATGCAACTGCCACCTTGTTGGCCAGTGTTCGAGTCCCCTGGTGGGATGAGTGTCTAAAAAGTTATAAACTTCAGCTACTGGAATAGGGTAGTCTGCATTAAGCATTTGGCACTGAGTTTTCCCATATAACAGGGCTCGATGAAAGAGCATCCGAGGTCCCACACTATCTCATCGCCTGGGAGAGGATTGGAGTTCTGGTTGGTTAAATACCCCAGACTTCCTACCTCTCTTAATGGCTTTGAAGTATGGTGTAGTGGATACAGCATGCAACTGCCACCTTGTTGGCCAGTGTTCGAGTCCCCTGGTGGGATGAGTGTCTAAAAAGTTATAAACTTCAGCTACTGGAATAGGGTAGTCTGTGCATTAAGCATTTGGCACTGAGTTTTCCCTATATAACAGGGCTCGATGAAAGAGCATCCGGGGTCCCACACTATCTCATCGCCTGGGAGAGGATTGGAGTTCTGGTTGGTTAAATACCCCAGAATTCCTACCTCTCTTAATGGCTTTGAAGTATGGTGTAGTGGATACAGCATGCAACTGCCACCTTGTTGGCCAGTGTTCGAGTCCCCTGGTGGGATGAGTGTCTAAAAAGTTATAAACTTCAGCTACTGGAATAGGGTAGTCTGTGCATTAAGCATTTGGCACTGAGTTTTACCCATATAACAGGGCTCGATGAAAGAGCATCCGGGGTCCCACACTATCTCATCGCCTGGGAGAGGATTGGAGTTCTGGTTGGTTAAATACCCCAGAATTCCTACCTCTCTTAATGGCTTTGAAGTATGGTGTAGTGGATACAGCATGCAACTGCCACCTTGTTGGCCAGTGTTCGAGTCCCCTGGTGGGATGAGTGTCTAAAAAGTTATAAACTTCAGCTACTGGAATAGGGTAGTCTGTGCATTAAGCATTTGGCACTGAGTTTTCCCATATAACAGGGATCGATGAAAGAGCATCCGGGGTCCCACACTATCTCATCGCCTGGGAGAGGATTAGGAGTTCTGGTTGGTTAAATACCCCAGAATTCCTACCTCTCTTAATGGCTTTGAAGTATGGTGTAGTGGATACAGCATGCAACTGCCACCTTGTTGGCCAGTGTTCGAGTCCCCTGGTGGGATGAGTGTCTAAAAAGTTATAAACTTCAGCTACTGGAATAGGGTAGTCTGTGCATTAAGCATTTGGCACTGAGTTTTCCCATATAACAGGGCTCGATGAAAGAGCATCCGGGGTCCCACACTATCTCATCGCCTGGGAGAGGATTGGAGTTCTGGTTGGTTAAATACCCCAGAATTCCTACCTCTCTTAATGGCTTTGAAGTATGGTGTAGTGGATACAGCATGCAACTGCCACCTTGTTGGCCAGTGTTCGAGTCCCCTGGTGGGATGAGTGTCTAAAAAGTTATAAACCTTAGCTACTGGAATAGGGTAGTCTGTGCATTAAGCATTTGGCACTGAGTTTTCCCATATAACAGGGCTCGATGAAAGAGCATCCGGGGTCCCACACTATCTCATCGCCTGGGAGAGGATTGGAGTTCTGGTTGGTTAAATACCCCAGAATTCCTACCTCTCTTAATGGCTTTGAAGTATGGTGTAGTGGATACAGCATGCAACTGCCACCTTGTTGGCCAGTGTTCGAGTCCCCTGGTGGGATGAGTGTCTAAAAAGTTATAAACTTCAGCTACTGGAATAGGGTAGTCTGTGCATTAAGCATTTGGCACTGAGTTTTCCCTATATAACAGGGCTCGATGAAAGAGCATCCGGGGTCCCACACTATCTCATCGCCTGGGAGAGGATTGGAGTTCTGGTTGGTTAAATACCCCAGAATTCCTACCTCTCTTAATGGCTTTGAAGTATGGTGTAGTGGATACAGCATGCAACTGCCACCTTGTTGGCCAGTGTTCGAGTCCCCTGGTGGGATGAGTGTCTAAAAAGTTATAAACTTCAGCTACTGGAATAGGGTAGTCTGTGCATTAAGCATTTGGCACTGAGTTTTCCCATATAACAGGGCTCGATGAAAGAGCATCCGGGGTCCCACACTATCTCATCGCCTGGGAGAGGATTGGAGTTCTGGTTGGTTAAATACCCCAGAATTCCTACCTCTCTTAATGGCTTTGAAGTATGGTGTAGTGGATACAGCATGCAACTGCCACCTTGTTGGCCAGTGTTCGAGTCCCCTGGTGGGATGAGTGTCTAAAAAGTTATAAACTTCAGCTACTGGAATAGGGTAGTCTGTGCATTAAGCATTTGGCACTGAGTTTTCCCATATAACAGGGCTCGATGAAAGAGCATCCGGGGTCCCACACTATCTCATCGCCTGGGAGAGGATTGGAGTTCTGGTTGGTTAAATACCCCAGAATTCCTACCTCTCTTAATGGCTTTGAAGTATGGTGTAGTGGATACAGCATGCAACTGCCACCTTGTTGGCCAGTGTTCGAGTCCCCTGGTGGGATGAGTGTCTAAAAAGTTATAAACTTCAGCTACTGGAATAGGGTAGTCTGTGCATTAAGCATTTGGCACTGAGTTTTCCCATATAACAAGGATCGATGAAAGAGCATCCGGGGTCCCACACTATCTCATCGCCTGGGAGAGGATTGGAGTTCTGGTTGGTTAAATACCCCAGACTTCCTACCTCTCTTAATGGCTTTGAAGTATGGTGTAGTGGATACAGCATGCAACTGCCACCTTGTTGGCCAGTGTTCGAGTCCCCTGGTGGGATGAGTGTCTAAAAAGTTATAAACTTCAGCTACTGGAATAGGGTAGTCTGCATTAAGCATTTGGCACTGAGTTTTCCCATATAACAGGGCTCGATGAAAGAGCATCCGGGGTCCCACACTATCTCATCGCCTGGGAGAGGATTGGAGTTCTGGTTGGTTAAATACCCCAGAATTCCTACCTCTCTTAATGGCTTTGAAGTATGGTGTAGTGGATACAGCATGCAACTGCCACCTTGTTGGCCAGTGTTCGAGTCCCCTGGTGGGATGAGTGTCTAAAAAGTTATAAACTTCAGCTACTGGAATAGGGTAGTCTGTGCATTAAGCATTTGGCACTGAGTTTTCCCATATAACAGGGCTCGATGAAAGAGCATCCGAGGTCCCACACTATCTCATCGCCTGGGAGAGGATTGGAGTTCTGGTTGGTTAAATACCCCAGAATTCCTACCTCTCTTAATGGCTTTGAAGTATGGTGTAGTGGATACAGCATGCAACTGCCACCTTGTTGGCCAGTGTTCGAGTCCCCTGGTGGGATGAGTGTCTAAAAAGTTATAAACTTCAGCTACTGGAATAGGGTAGTCTGTGCATTAAGCATTTGGCACTGAGTTTTCCCATATAACAGGGATCGATGAAAGAGCATCCGGGGTCCCACACTATCTCATCGCCTGGGAGAGGATTGGAGTTCTGGTTGGTTAAATACCCCAGAATTCCTACCTCTCTTAATGGCTTTGAAGTATGGTGTAGTGGATACAGCATGCAACTGCCACCTTGTTGGCCAGTGTTCGAGTCCCCTGGTGGGATGAGTGTCTAAAAAGTTATAAACTTCAGCTACTGGAATAGGGTAGTCTGTGCATTAAGCATTTGGCACTGAGTTTTCCCATATAACAGGGATCGATGAAAGAGCATCCGGGGTCCCACACTATCTCATCGCCTGGGAGAGGATTGGAGTTCTGGTTCGTTAAATACCCCAGAATTCCTACCTCTCTTAATGGCTTTGAAGTATGGTGTAGTGGATACAGCATGCAAC
>NC_091165.1:5855036-5913675 GCF_040958095.1 Procambarus clarkii
ATTCTGGGGTATTTAACCAACCAGAACTCCAATCCTCTCCCAGGCGATGAGATAGTGTAGGACCCTCGGATGCTCTTTCATCGAGCCCTGTTATATGGGAAAACTCAGTGCCAAAATGCTTAATGCAGACTACCCTATTCCAGTAGCTGAGGTTTATAACTTTTTAGACACTCATTCCACCAGGGGACTCGAACACTGGCCAACAAGGTGGCAGTTGCATGCTGTATCCACTACACCATACTTCAAAGCCATTAGGAGAGGTAGGAATTCTGGGGTATTTAACCAACCAGAACTCCAATCCTCTCCCAGGCGATGAGATAGTGTAGGACCCCGGATGCTCTTTCATCGAGCCCTGTTATGTGGGAAAACTCAGTGCCAAATGCTTAATGCAGACTACCCTATTCCAGTAGCTGAGGTTTATAACTTTTTAGACACTCATCCCACCAGGGGACTCGAACACTGGCCAACAAGGTGGCAGTTGCATGCTGTATCCACTACACCATACTTCAAAGCCATTAAGAGAGGTAGGAAGTCTGGGGTATTTAACCAACCAGATACTCCAATCCTCTCCCAGGTGATGAGATAGTGTGGGACCCATGGATGCTCTTTCATCGATCCTTGTTATATGGGAAAACTCAGTGCCAAATGCTTAATGCACAGACTACCCTATTCCAGTAGCTGAAGTTTATAACTTTTTAGACACTCATCCCACCAGGGGACTCGAACACTGGCCAACAAGGTGGCAGTTGCATGCTGTATCCACTACACCATACTTCAAAGCCATTAAGAGAGGTAGGAATTCTGGGGTATTTAACCAACCAGAACTCCAGTCCTCTCCCAGGCGATGAGATATTGTGGGACCCCGGATGCTCTTTCATCGATCCCTGTTATATGGGAAAACTCAGTGCCAAATGCTTAATGCACAGACTATCCCTATTCCAGTAGCTGAAGTTTATAACTTTTTAGACACTCATCCCACCATGGGACTCGATCACTGGCCAACAAGGTGGCAGTTGCATGCTGTATCCACTACACCATACTTCAAAGCCATTAAGAGAGGTAGGAATTCTGGGGTATTTAACCAACCAGAACTCCAATCCTCTCCCAGGCGATGAGATAGTGTGGGACCCCGGATGCTCTTTCATCGAGCCCTGTTATATGGGAAAACTCAGTGCTAAATGCTTAATGCACAGACTACCCTATTCCAGTAGCTGAAGTTTATAACTTTTTAGACACTCATACCACCAGGGGACTCGAACACTGGCCAACAAGGTGGCAGTTGCATGCTGTATCCACTACACCATACTTCAAAGCCATTAAGATAGGTAGGAATTCTGGGGTATTTAACCAACCAGAACTCCAATCCTCTCCCAAGCGATGAGATAGTGTGGGACCCCGGATGCTCTTTCATCGAGCCCTGTTATATGGGAAAACTCAGTGCCAAATGTTTAATGGAGACTACCCTATTCCAGTAGCTGAAGTTTATAACTTTTTAGACACTCAACCCACCAGGGGACTCGAACACTGGCCAACAAGGTGGCAGTTGCATGCTGCATCCACTACACCATACTTCAAAGCCATTAAGAGAGGTAGGAATTCTGGGGTATTTAACCAACCAGAACTCCAATCCTCTCCCAGGCGATGAGATAGTGTGGGACCCCGGATGCTCTTTCATCAAACCCTGTTATATGGGAAAACTCAGTGCCAAATGCTTAATGCACGGACTACCCTATTCCAGTAGCTGAAGTTTATAACTTTTTAGACACTCATCCCACCAGGGGACTCGAACACTGGCCAACAAGGTGGCAGTTGCATGCTGTATCCACTACACCATACTTCAAAGCCATTAAGAGAGGTAGGAATTCTGGGGTATTTAACCAACCAGAACTCCAATCCTCTCCCAGGCGATGAGATAGTGTGGGACCCCGGATGCTCTTTCATCGAGCCCTGTTTTATGGGTAAACTCAGTGCCAAATGCTTAATGCACAGACTACCCTATTCCAGTAGCTGAAGTTTATAACTTTTTAGACACTCATCCCACCAGGGGACTCGAACACTGGCCAACAAGGTGGCAGTTGCATGCTGTATCCACTACACCATACTTCAAAGCCATTAAGAGAGGTAGGAATTCTGGGGTATTTAACCAACCAGAACTCCAATCCTCTCCCAGGCGATGAGATAGTGTGGGACCCCGGATGCTCTTTCATCGAGCCCTGTTATATGGGTAAACTCAGTGCCAAATACTTAATGCACAGACAACCCTATTCCAGTAGCTGAAGTTTATAACTTTTTAGACACTCATCCCACCAGGGGACTCAAACACTGGCCAACAAGGTGGCAGTTGCATGCTGTATCCACTACACCATACTTCAAAGCCATTAAGAGAGGTAGGAATTCTGGGGTATTTAACCAACCAGAACTCCAATCCTCTCCCAGGCGGTGAGATAGTGTGGGACCCCAGATGCTCTTTCATCGAGCCCTGTTATATAGGAAAACTCAGTGCCAAATGCTTAATGCACAGACTACCCTATTCCAGTAGCTGAAGAGTGGTAGGAATTCTGGGGTATTTAACCAACCAGAACTCCAATCCTCTCCCGGGCGATGAGATAGTGTAGGACCCCGGATGCTCTTTCATCGAGCCCTGTTATATGGGAAAACTCAGTGCCAAATGCTTAATGCAGACTACCCTATTCCAGTAGCTGAGGTTTATAACTTTTTAGACACTCATCCCACCAGGGGACTCGAACACTGGCCAACAAGGTGGCAGTTGCATGCTGTATCCACTACACCATACTTCAAAGCCATTAAGAGAGGTAGGAAGTCTGGGGTATTTAACCAACCAGAACTCCAATCCTCTCCCAGGCGATGAGATAGTTTGGGACCCCGGATGCTCTTTCATCGACCCCTGTTACATGGGAAAACTCAGTGCCAAATGCTTAATGCACAGACTACCCTATTCCAGTAGCTGAAGTTTATAACTTTTTAGACACTCATCCCACCAGGGGACTCGAACACTGGCCAACAAGGTGGCAGTTGCATGCTGTATCCACTACACCATACTTCAAAGCCATTAGGAGAGGTAGGAAGTCTGGGGTATTTATCCAACCAGAACTCCAATCCTCTCCCAGGCGATGAGATAGTGTGGGACCCCGGATGCTCTTTCATCGAGCCCTGTTATATGGGAAAACTCAGTGCCAAATGCTTAATGCACAGACTACCTTATTCCAGTAGCTGAAGTTTATAACTTTTTAGACACTCATCCCACCAGGGGACTCGAACACTGGCCAACAAGGTGGCAGTTGCATGCTCTTTCCACTACACCATACTTCAAAGCCATTAAGAGAGGTAGGAATTCTGGGGTATTTAACCAACCAGAACTCCAATCCTCTCCCAGGCGATGAGATAGTGTAGGACCGCGGATGCTCTTTCATCGAGCCCTGTTATATGGGAAAACTCAGTGCCAAATGCTTAATGCAGACTACCCTATTCCAGTAGCTGAGGTTTATAACTTTTTAGACACTCATCCCTCCAGGGGACTCGAACACTGGCCAACAAGGTGGCAGTTGCATGCTGTATCCACTACACCATACTTCAAAGCCATTAAGAGAGGTAGGAAGTCTGGGGTATTTAACCAACCAGATATCCAATCCTCTCCCAGGTGATGAGATAGTGTGGGACCATGGATGCTCTTTCATCGATCCTTGTTATATGGGAAAACTCAGTGCCAAATGCTTAATGCACAGACTACCCTATTCCAGTAGCTGAAGTTTATAACTTTTTAGACACTCATCCCACCAGGGGACTCGAACACTGGCCAACAAGGTGGCAGTTGCATGCTGTATCCACTACACCATACTTCAAAGCCATTAAGAGAGGTAGGAATTCTGGGGTATTTAACCAACCAGAACTCCAATCCTCTCCCAGGCGATGAGATAGTGTGGGACCCCGGATGCTCTTTCATCGATCCCTGTTATATGGGAAAACTCAGTGCCAAATGCTTAATGCACAGACTACCCTATTCCAGTAGCTGAAGTTTATAACTTTTTAGACACTCATCCCACCAGGGGACTCGATCACTGGCCAACAAGGTGGCAGTTGCATGCTGTATCCACTACACCATACTTCAAAGCCATTAAGAGAGGTAGGAATTCTGGGGTATTTAACCAACCAGAACGCCAATCCTCTCCCAGGCGATGAGATAGTGTGGGACCCCGGATGCTCTTTCATCGATCCCTGTTATATGGGAAAACTCAGTGCCAAATGCTTAATGCACAGACTACCCTATTCCAGTAGCTGAAGTTTATAACTTTTTAGACACTCATCCCACCAGGGGACTCGAACACTGGCCAACAAGGTGGCAGTTGCATGCTGTATCCACTACACCATACTTCAAAGCCATTAAGAGAGGTAGGAATTCTGGGGTATTTAACCAACCAGAACTCCAATCCTCTCCCAGGCGATGAGATAGTGTAGGACCTCGGATGCTCTTTCATCGAGCCCTGTTATATGGGAAAACTCAGTGCCAAAAGCTTAATGCAGACTACCCTATTCCAGTAGCTGAGGTTTATAACTTTTTAGACACTCATTCCACCAGGGGACTCGAACACTGGCCAACAAGGTGGCAGTTGCATGCTGTATCCACTACACCATACTTCAAAGCCATTAGGAGAGGTAGGAATTCTGGGGTATTTAACCAACCAGAACTCCAATCCTCTCCCAGGCGATGAGATAGTGTGGGACCCCGGATGCTCTTTCATCGAGCCCTGTTATATGGGTAAACTCAGTGCCAAATGCTTAATGCACAGACTACCCTATTCCAGTAGCTGAAGTTTATAACTTTTTAGACACTCATCCCACCAGGGGACTCAAACACTGGCCAACAAGGTGGCAGTTGCATGCTGTATCCACTACACCATACTTCAAAGCCATTAAGAGAGGTAGGAATTCTGGGGTATTTAACCAACCAGAACTCCAATCCTCTCCCAGGCGGTGAGATAGTGTGGGACCCCAGATGCTCTTTCATCGAGCCCTGTTATATAGGAAAACTCAGTGCCAAATGCTTAATGCACAGACTACCCTATTCCAGTAGCTGAAGAGTGGTAGGAATTCTGGGGTATTTAACCAACCAGAACTCCAATCCTCTCCCGGGCGATGAGATAGTGTAGGACCCCGGATGCTCTTTCATCGAGCCCTGTTATATGGGAAAACTCAGTGCCAAATGCTTAATGCAGACTACCCTATTCCAGTAGCTGAGGTTTATAACTTTTTAGACACTCATCCCTCCAGGGGACTCGAACACTGGCCAACAAGGTGGCAGTTGCATGCTGTATCCACTACACCATACTTCAAAGCCATTAGGAGAGGTAGGAAGTCTGGGGTATTTATCCAACCAGAACTCCAATCCTCTCCCAGGCGATGAGATAGTGTGGGACCCCGGATGCTCTTTCATCGAGCCCTGTTATATGGGAAAACTCAGTGCCAAATGCTTAATGCACAGACTACCCTATTCCAGTAGCTGAAGTTTATAACTTTTTAGACACTCATCCCACCAGGGGACTCGAACACTGGCCAACAAGGTGGCAGTTGCATGCTGTATCCACTACACCATACTTCAAAGCCATTAGGAGAGGTAGGAAGTCTGGGGTATTTATCCAACCAGAACTCCAATCCTCTCCCAGGCGATGAGATAGTGTGGGACCCCGGATGCTCTTTCATCGAGCCCTGTTATATGGGAAAACTCAGTGCCAAATGCTTAATGCACAGACTACCTTATTCCAGTAGCTGAAGTTTATAACTTTTTAGACACTCATCCCACCAGGGGACTCGAACACTGGCCAACAAGGTGGCAGTTGCATGCTCTTTCCACTACACCATACTTCAAAGCCATTAAGAGAGGTAGGAATTCTGGGGTATTTAACCAACCAGAACTCCAATCCTCTCCCAGGCGATGAGATAGTGTAGGACCGCGGATGCTCTTTCATCGAGCCCTGTTATATGGGAAAACTCAGTGCCAAATGCTTAATGCAGACTACCCTATTCCAGTAGCTGAGGTTTATAACTTTTTAGACACTCATCCCTCCAGGGGACTCGAACACTGGCCAACAAGGTGGCAGTTGCATGCTGTATCCACTACACCATACTTCAAAGCCATTAAGAGAGGTAGGAAGTCTGGGGTATTTAACCAACCAGATACTCCAATCCTCTCCCAGGTGATGAGATAGTGTGGGACCCATGGATGCTCTTTCATCGATCCTTGTTATATGGGAAAACTCAGTGCCAAATGCTTAATGCACAGACTACCCTATTCCAGTAGCTGAAGTTTATAACTTTTTAGACACTCATCCCACCAGGGGACTCGAACACTGGCCAACAAGGTGGCAGTTGCATGCTGTATCCACTACACCATACTTCAAAGCCATTAAGAGAGGTAGGAATTCTGGGGTATTTAACCAACCAGAACTCCAATCCTCTCCCAGGCGATGAGATAGTGTGGGACCCCGGATGCTCTTTCATCGATCCCTGTTATATGGGAAAACTCAGTGCCAAATGCTTAATGCACAGACTACCCTATTCCAGTAGCTGAAGTTTATAACTTTTTAGACACTCATCCCACCAGGGGACTCGATCACTGGCCAACAAGGTGGCAGTTGCATGCTGTATCCACTACACCATACTTCAAAGCCATTAAGAGAGGTAGGAATTCTGGGGTATTTAACCAACCAGAACGCCAATCCTCTCCCAGGCGATGAGATAGTGTGGGACCCCGGATGCTCTTTCATCGATCCCTGTTATATGGGAAAACTCAGTGCCAAATGCTTAATGCACAGACTACCCTATTCCAGTAGCTGAAGTTTATAACTTTTTAGACACTCATCCCACCAGGGGACTCGAACACTGGCCAACAAGGTGGCAGTTGCATGCTGTATCCACTACACCATACTTCAAAGCCATTAAGAGAGGTAGGAATTCTGGGGTATTTAACCAACCAGAACTCCAATCCTCTCCCAGGCGATGAGATAGTGTAGGACCTCGGATGCTCTTTCATCGAGCCCTGTTATATGGGAAAACTCAGTGCCAAATGCTTAATGCAGACTACCCTATTCCAGTAGCTGAGGTTTATAACTTTTTAGACACTCATTCCACCAGGGGACTCGAACACTGGCCAACAAGGTGGCAGTTGCATGCTGTATCCACTACACCATACTTCAAAGCCATTAGGAGAGGTAGGAATTCTGGGGTATTTAACCAACCAGAACTCCAATCCTCTCCCAGGCGATGAGATAGTGTAGGACCCCGGATGCTCTTTCATCGAGCCCTGTTATGTGGGAAAACTCAGTGCCAAATGCTTAATGCAGACTACCCTATTCCAGTAGCTGAGGTTTATAACTTTTTAGACACTCATCCCACCAGGGGACTCGAACACTGGCCAACAAGGTGGCAGTTGCATGCTGTATCCACTACACCATACTTCAAAGCCATTAAGAGAGGTAGGAAGTCTGGGGTATTTAACCAACCAGATATCCAATCCTCTCCCAGGTGATGAGATAGTGTGGGACCATGGATGATCTTTCATCGATCCTTGTTATATGGGAAAACTCAGTGCCAAATGCTTAATGCACAGACTACCCTATTCCAGTAGCTGAAGTTTATAACTTTTTAGACACTCATCCCACCAGGGGACTCGAACACTGGCCAACAAGGTGGCAGTTGCATGCTGTATCCACTACACCATACTTCAAAGCCATTAAGAGAGGTAGGAATTCTGGGGTATTTAACCAACCAGAACTCCAGTCCTCTCCCAGGCGATGAGATATTGTGGGACCCCGGATGCTCTTTCATCGATCCCTGTTATATGGGAAAACTCAGTGCCAAATGCTTAATGCACAGACTATCCTATTCCAGTAGCTGAATTTATAACTTTTTAGACACTCATCCCACCATGGGACTCGATCACTGGCCAACAAGGTGGCAGTTGCATGCTGTATCCACTACACCATACTTCAAAGCCATTAAGAGAGGTAGGAATTCTGGGGTATTTAACCAACCAGAACTCCAATCCTCTCCCAGGCGATGAGATAGTGTGGGACCCCGGATGCTCTTTCATCGACCCCTGTTATATGGGAAAACTCAGTGCCAAATGCTTAATGCACAGACTACCCTATTCCAGTAGCTGAAGTTTATAACTTTTTAGACACTCATCCCACCAGGGGACTCGAACACTGGCCAACAAGGTGGCAGTTGCATGCTGTATCCACTACACCATACTTCAAAGCCATTAAGAGAGGTAGGAATTCTGGAGTATTTAACCAACCAGAACTCCAATCCTCTCCCAGGCGATGAGATAGTGTGGGACCCCGGATGCTCTTTCATCGAGCCCTGTTATATGGGTAAACTCAGTGCCAAATGCTTAATGCACAGACAACCCTATTCCAGTAGCTGAAGTTTATAACTTTTTAGACACTAATCCCACCAGGGGACTCAAACACTGGCCAACAAGGTGGCAGTTGCATGCTGTATCCACTACACCATACTTCAAAGCCATTAAGAGAGGTAGGAATTCTGGGGTATTTAACCAACCAGAACTCCAATCCTCTCCCAGGCGGTGAGATAGTGTGGGACCCCGGATGCTCTTTCATCGAGCCCTGTTATATAGGAAAACTCAGTGCCAAATGCTTAATGCACAGACTACCCTATTCCAGTAGCTGAAGAGAGGTAGGAATTCTGGGGTATTTAACCAACCAGAACTCCAATCCTCTCCCGGGCGATGAGATAGTGTAGGACCCCGGATGCTCTTTCATCGAGCCCTGTTATATGGGAAAACTCAGTGCCAAATGCTTAATGCAGACTACCCTATTCCAGTAGCTGAGGTTTATAACTTTTTAGACACTCATCCCACCAGGGGACTCGAACACTGGCCAACAAGGTGGCAGTTGCATGCTGTATCCACTACACCATACTTCAAAGCCATTAGGAGAGGTAGGAATTCTGGGGTATTTAACCAACCAGAACTCCAATCCTCTCCCAGGCGATGAGATAGTGTAGGACCCCGGATGCTCTTTCATCGAGCCCTGTTATGTGGGAAAACTCAGTGCCAAATGCTTAATGCAGACTACCCTATTCCAGTAGCTGAGGTTTATAACTTTTTAGACACTCATCCCACCAGGGGACTCGAACACTGGCCAACAAGGTGGCAGTTGCATGCTGTATCCACTACACCATACTTCAAAGCCATTAAGAGAGGTAGGAAGTCTGGGGTATTTAACCAACCAGATATCCAATCCTCTCCCAGGTGATGAGATAGTGTGGGACCATGGATGCTCTTTCATCGATCCTTGTTATATGGGAAAACTCAGTGCCAAATGCTTAATGCACAGACTACCCTATTCCAGTAGCTGAAGTTTATAACTTTTTAGACACTCATCCCACCATGGGACTCGATCACTGGCCAACAAGGTGGCAGTTGCATGCTGTATCCACTACACCATACTTCAAAGCCATTAAGAGAGGTAGGAATTCTGGGGTATTTAACCAACCAGAACTCCAATCCTCTCCCAGGCGATGAGATAGTGTGGGACCCCGGATGCTCTTTCATCGAGCCCTGTTATATTGGAAAACTCAGTGCCAAATGCTTAATGCACAGACTACCCTATTCCAGTAGCTGAAGTTTATAACTTTTTAGACACTCATCCCACCAGGGGACTCGAACACTGGCCAACAAGGTGGCAGTTGCATGCTGTATCCACTACACCATACTTCAAAGCCATTAAGAGAGGTAGGAATTCTGGAGTATTTAACCAACCAGAACTCCAATCCTCTCCCAGGCGATGAGATAGTGTGGGACCCCGGATGCTCTTTCATCGAGCCCTGTTATATGGGTAAAACTCAGTGCCAAATGCTTAATGCACAGACTAACCCTATTCCAGTAGCTGAAGTTTATAACTTTTTAGACACTCATCCCACCAGGGGACTCGAACACTGGCCAACAAGGTGGCAGTTGCATGCTGTATCCACTACACCATACTTCAAAGCCATTAAGAGAGGTAGGAATTCTGGGGTATTTAACCAACCAGAACTCCAATCCTCTCCCAGGCGGTGAGATAGTGTGGGACCCCGGATGCTCTTTCATCGAGCCCTGTTATATAGGAAAACTCAGTGCCAAATGCTTAATGCACAGACTACCCTATTCCAGTAGCTGAAGAGAGGTAGGAATTCTGGGGTATTTAACCAACCAGAACTCCAATCCTCTCCCGGGCGATGAGATAGTGTAGGACCCCGGATGCTCTTTCATCGAGCCCTGTTATATGGGAAAACTCAGTGCCAAATGCTTAATGCAGACTACCCTATTCCAGTAGCTGAGGTTTATAACTTTTTAGACACTCATCCCACCAGGGGACTCGAACACTGGCCAACAAGGTGGCAGTTGCATGCTGTATCCACTACACCATACTTCAAAGCCATTAGGAGAGGTAGGAATTCTGGGGTATTTAACCAACCAGAACTCCAATCCTCTCCCAGGCGATGAGATAGTGTAGGACCCCGGATGCTCTTTCATCGAGCCCTGTTATGTGGGAAAACTCAGTGCCAAATGCTTAATGCAGACTACCCTATTCCAGTAGCTGAGGTTTATAACTTTTTAGACACTCATACCACCAGGGGACTCGAACACTGGCCAATAAGGTGGCAGTTGCATGCTGTATCCACTACACCATACTTCAAAGCCATTAAGAGAGGTAGGAATTCTGGGGTATTTAACCAACCAGAACTCCAATCCTCTCCCAGGCGGTGAGATAGTGTGGGACCCCGGATGCTCTTTCATCGAGCCCTGTTATATAGGAAAACTCAGTGCCAAATGCTTAATGCACAGACTACCCTATTCCAGTAGCTGAAGAGAGGTAGGAATTCTGGGGTATTTAACCAACCAGAACTCCAATCCTCTCCCGGGCGATGAGATAGTGTAGGACCCCGGATGCTCTTTCATCGAGCCCTGTTATATGGGAAAACTCAGTGCCAAATGCTTAATGCAGACTACCTTATTCCAGTAGCTGAGGTTTATAACTTTTTAGACACTCATCCCACCAGGGGACTCGAACACTGGCCAACAAGGTGGCAGTTGCATGCTGTATCCACTACACCATACTTCAAAGCCATTAAGAGAGGTAGGAATTCTGGGGTATTTAACCAACCAGAACTCCAATCCTCTCCCAGGCGATGAGATAGTGTAGGGACCCCGGATGCTCTTTCATCGAGCCCTGTTATATGGGAAAACTCAGTGCCAAATGCTTAATGCAGACTACCCTATTCCAGTAGCTGAAGGTTTATAACTTTTTAGACACTCATCCCACCAGGGGACTCGAACACTGGCCAACAAGGTGGCAGTTGCATGCTGTATCCACTACACCATACTTCAAAGCCATTAAGAGAGGTAGGAAGTCTGGGGTATTTAACCAACCAGAACTCCAATCCTCTCCCAGGCGATGAGATAGTGTGGGACCCCGGATGCTCTTTCATCGATCCCTGTTATATGGGAAAACTCAGTGCCAAATGCTTAATGCACAGACTACCCTATTCCAGTAGCTGAAGTTTATAACTTTTTAGACACTCATCCCACCAGGGGACTCGAATCACTGGCCAACAAGGTGGCAGTTGCATGCTGTATCCACTACACCATACTTCAAAGCCATTAAGAGAGGTAGGAATTCTGGGGTATTTAACCAACCAGAACTCCAATCCTCTCCCAGGCGATGAGATAGTGTGGGACCCCGGATGCTCTTTCATCGAGCCCTGTTATATGGGAAAACTCAGTGCCAAATGCTTAATGCACAGACTACCCTATTCCAGTAGCTGAAGTTTATAACTTTTTAGACACTCATCCCACCAGGGGACTCGAACACTGGCCAACAAGGTGGCAGTTGCATGCTGTATCCACTACACCATACTTCAAAGCCATTAAGAGAGGTAGGAATTCTGGGGTATTTAACCAACCAGAACTCCAATCCTCTCCCAGGCGATGAGATAGTGTGGGACCCCGGATGCTCTTTCATCGAGCCCTGTTATATGGGTAAACTCAGTGCCAAATGCTTAATGCACAGACAACCCTATTCCAGTAGCTGAAGTTTATAACTTTTTAGACACTCATCCCACCAGGGGACTCAAACACTGGCCAACAAGGTGGCAGTTGCATGCTGTATCCACTACACCATACTTCAAAGCCATTAAGAGAGGTAGGAATTCTGGGGTATTTAACCAACCAGAACTCCAATCCTCTCCCAGGCGGTGAGATAGTGTGGGACCCCGGATGCTCTTTCATCGAGCCCTGTTATATAGGAAAACTCAGTGCCAAATGCTTAATGCACAGACTACCCTATTCCAGTAGCTGAAGAGAGGTAGGAATTCTGGGGTATTTAACCAACCAGAACTCCAATCCTCTCCCGGGCGATGAGATAGTGTAGGACCCCGGATGCTCTTTCATCGAGCCCTGTTATATGGGAAAACTCAGTGCCAAATGCTTAATGCAGACTACCCTATTCCAGTAGCTGAGGTTTATAACTTTTTAGACACTCATCCCACCAGGGGACTCGAACACTGGCCAACAAGGTGGCAGTTGCATGCTGTATCCACTACACCATACTTCAAAGCCATTAAGAGAGGTAGGAATTCTGGGGTATTTAACCAACCAGAACTCCAATCCTCTCCCAGGCGATGAGATAGTGTAGGGACCCCGGATGCTCTTTCATCGAGCCCTGTTATATGGGAAAACTCAGTGCCAAATGCTTAATGCAGACTACCCTATTCCAGTAGCTAAGGTTTATAACTTTTTAGACACTCATCCCACCAGGGGACTCGAACACTGGCCAACAAGGTGGCAGTTGCATGCTGTATCCACTACACCATACTTCAAAGCCATTAAGAGAGGTAGGAAGTCTAGGGTATTTAACCAACCAGAACTCCAATCCTCTCCCAGGCGATGAGATAGTGTGGGACCCCGGATGCTCTTTCATCGAGCCCTGTTATATGGGAAAACTCAGTGCCAAATGCTTAATGCACAGACTACCCTATTCCAGTAGCTGAAGTTTATAACTTTTTAGACACTCATCCCACCAGGGGACTCGAACACTGGCCAACAAGGTGGCAGTTGCATGCTGTATCCACTACACCATACTTCAAAGCCATTAAGAGAGGTAGGAATTCTGGGGTATTTAACCAACCAGAACTCCAATCCTCTCCCAGGCGATGAGATAGTGTGGGACCCCGGATGCTCTTTCATCGAGCCCTGTTATATGGGAAAACTCAGTGCCAAATGCTTAATGCACAGACTATCCCTATTCCAGTAGCTGAAGTTTATAACTTTTTAGACACTCATCCCACCATGGGACTCGAATCACTGGCCAACAAGGTGGCAGTTGCATGCTGTATCCACTACACCATACTTCAAAGCCATTAAGAGAGGTAGGAATTCTGGGGTATTAAACCAACCAGAACTCCAATCCTCTCCCAGGCGATGAGATAGTGTGGGACCCCGGATGCTCTTTCATCGAGCCCCTGTTATATGGGAAAACTCAGTGCCAAATGCTTAATGCACAGACTACCCTATTCCAGTAGCTGAAGTTTATAACTTTTTAGACACTCATCCCACCAGGGGACTCGAACACTGGCCAACAAGGTGGCAGTTGCATGCTGTATCCACTACACCATACTTCAAAGCCATTAAGAGAGGTAGGAATTCTGGGGTATTTAACCAACCAGAACTCCAATCCTCTCCCAGGCGGTGAGATAGTGTGGGACCCCGGATGCTCTTTCATCGAGCCCTGTTATATAGGAAAACTCAGTGCCAAATGCTTAATGCACAGACTACCCTATTCCAGTAGCTGAAGAGAGGTAGGAATTCTGGGGTATTTAACCAACCAGAACTCCAATCCTCTCCCGGGCGATGAGATAGTGTAGGACCCCGGATGCTCTTTCATCGAGCCCTGTTATATGGGAAAACTCAGTGCCAAATGCTTAATGCAGACTACCCTATTCCAGTAGCTGAGGTTTATAACTTTTTAGACACTCATCCCACCAGGGGACTCGAACACTGGCCAACAAGGTGGCAGTTGCATGCTGTATCCACTACACCATACTTCAAAGCCATTAAGAGAGGTAGGAAGTCTGGGGTATTTAACCAACCAGAACTCCAATCCTCTCCCAGGCGATGAGATAGTGTGGGACCCCGGATGCTCTTTCATCGAGCCCTGTTATATGGGAAAACTCAGTGCCAAATGCTTAATGCACAGACTACCCTATTCCAGTAGCTGAAGTTTATAACTTTTTAGACACTCATCCCACCAGGGGACTCGAACACTGGCCAACAAGGTGGCAGTTGCATGCTGTATCCACTACACCATACTTCAAAGCCATTAAGAGAGGTAGGAAGTCTGGGGTATTTAACCAACCAGAACTCCAATCCTCTCCCAGGCGATGAGATAGTGTGGGACCCCGGATGCTCTTTCATCGAGCCCTGTTATATGGGAAAACTCAGTGCCAAATGCTTAATGCACAGACTACCCTATTCCAGTAGCTGAAGTTTATAACTTTTTAGACACTCATCCCACCAGGGGACTCGAACACTGGCCAACAAGGTGGCAGTTGCATGCTGTATCCACTACACCATACTTCAAAGCCATTAAGAGAGGTAGGAATTCTGGGGTATTTAACCAACCAGAACTCCAATCCTCTCCCAGGCGATGAGATAGTGTGGGACCCCGGATGCTCTTTCATCGAGCCCTGTTATATGGGAAAACTCAGTGCCAAATGCTTAATGCAGACTACCCTATTCCAGTAGCTAAGGTTTATAACTTTTTAGACACTCATCCCACCAGGGGACTCGAACACTGGCCAACAAGGTGGCAGTTGCATGCTGTATCCACTACACCATACTTCAAAGCCATTAAGAGAGGTAGGAATTCTGGGGTATTTAACCAACCAGAACTCCAATCCTCTCCCAGGCGATGAGATAGTGTGGGACCCCGGATGCTCTTTCATCGAGCCCTGTTATATGGGAAAACTCAGTGCCAAATGCTTAATGCACAGACAACCCTATTCCAGTAGCTGAAGTTTATAACTTTTTAGACACTCATCCCACCAGGGGACTCAAACACTGGCCAACAAGGTGGCAGTTGCATGCTGTATCCACTACACCATACTTCAAAGCCATTAAGAGAGGTAGGAATTCTGGGGTATTTAACCAACCAGAACTCCAATCCTCTCCCAGGCGGTGAGATAGTGTGGGACCCCGGATGCTCTTTCATCGAGCCCTGTTATATAGGAAAACTCAGTGCCAAATGCTTAATGCACAGACTACCCTATTCCAGTAGCTGAAGAGAGGTAGGAATTCTGGGGTATTTAACCAACCAGAACTCCAATCCTCTCCCGGGCGATGAGATAGTGTAGGACCCCGGATGATCTTTCATCGAGCCCTGTTATATGGGAAAACTCAGTGCCAAATGCTTAATGCAGACTACCCTATTCCAGTAGCTGAGGTTTATAACTTTTTAGACACTCATCCCACCAGGGGACTCGAACACTGGCCAACAAGGTGGCAGTTGCATGCTGTATCCACTACACCATACTTCAAAGCCATTAAGAGAGGTAGGAATTCTGGGGTATTTAACCAACCAGAACTCCAATCCTCTCCCAGGCGATGAGATAGTGTAGGGACCCCGGATGCTCTTTCATCGAGCCCTGTTATATGGGAAAACTCAGTGCCAAATGCTTAATGCAGACTACCCTATTCCAGTAGCTAAGGTTTATAACTTTTTAGACACTCATCCCACCAGGGGACTCGAACACTGGCCAACAAGGTGGCAGTTGCATGCTGTATCCACTACACCATACTTCAAAGCCATTAAGAGAGGTAGGAAGTCTGGGGTATTTAACCAACCAGAACTCCAATCCTCTCCCAGGCGATGAGATAGTGTGGGACCCCGGATGCTCTTTCATCGAGCCCTGTTATATGGGAAAACTCAGTGCCAAATGCTTAATGCACAGACTACCCTATTCCAGTAGCTGAAGTTTATAACTTTTTAGACACTCATCCCACCAGGGGACTCGAACACTGGCCAACAAGGTGGCAGTTGCATGCTGTATCCACTACACCATACTTCAAAGCCATTAAGAGAGGTAGGAATTCTGGGGTATTTAACCAACCAGAACTCCAATCCTCTCCCAGGCGATGAGATAGTGTGGGACCCCGGATGCTCTTTCATCGAGCCCTGTTATATGGGAAAACTCAGTGCCAAATGCTTAATGCACAGACTACCCTATTCCAGTAGCTGAAGTTTATAACTTTTTAGACACTCATCCCACCAGGGGACTCGAACACTGGCCAACAAGGTGGCAGTTGCATGCTGTATCCACTACACCATACTTCAAAGCCATTAAGAGAGGTAGGAATTCTGGGGTATTTAACCAACCAGAACTCCAATCCTCTCCCAGGCGATGAGATAGTGTGGGACCCCGGATGCTCTTTCATCGAGCCCTGTTATATGGGAAAACTCAGTGCCAAATGCTTAATGCACAGACTACCCTATTCCAGTAGCTGAAGTTTATAACTTTTTAGACACTCATCCCACCAGGGGACTCGAACACTGGCCAACAAGGTGGCAGTTGCATGCTGTATCCACTACACCATACTTCAAAGCCATTAAGAGAGGTAGGAATTCTGGGGTATTTAACCAACCAGAACTCCAATCCTCTCCCAGGCGATGAGATAGTGTGGGACCCCGGATGCTCTTTCATCGAGCCCTGTTATATGGGTAAAACTCAGTGCCAAATGCTTAATGCACAGACTACCCTATTCCAGTAGCTGAAGTTTATAACTTTTTAGACACTCATCCCACCAGGGGACTCGAACACTGGCCAACAAGGTGGCAGTTGCATGCTGTATCCACTACACCATACTTCAAAGCCATTAAGAGAGGTAGGAATTCTGGGGTATTTAACCAACCAGAACTCCAATCCTCTCCCAGGCGATGAGATAGTGTGGGACCCCGGATGCTCTTTCATCGAGCCCTGTTATATAGGAAAACTCAGTGCCAAATGCTTAATGCACAGACTACCCTATTCCAGTAGCTGAAGAGAGGTAGGAATTCTGGGGTATTTAACCAACCAGAACTCCAATCCTCTCCCGGGCGATGAGATAGTGTAGGACCCCGGATGCTCTTTCATCGAGCCCTGTTATATGGGAAAACTCAGTGCCAAATGCTTAATGCAGACTACCCTATTCCAGTAGCTGAGGTTTATAACTTTTTAGACACTCATCCCACCAGGGGACTCGAACACTGGCCAACAAGGTGGCAGTTGCATGCTGTATCCACTACACCATACTTCAAAGCCATTAAGAGAGGTAGGAAGTCTGGGGTATTTAACCAACCAGAACTCCAATCCTCTCCCAGGCGATGAGATAGTGTGGGACCCCGGATGCTCTTTCATCGACCCCTGTTACATGGGAAAACTCAGTGCCAAATGCTTAATGCACAGACTACCCTATTCCAGTAGCTGAAGTTTATAACTTTTTAGACACTCATCCCACCAGGGGACTCGAACACTGGCCAACAAGGTGGCAGTTGCATGCTGTATCCACTACACCATACTTCAAAGCCATTAAGAGAGGTAGGAAGTCTGGGGTATTTAACCAACCAGAACTCCAATCCTCTCCCAGGCGATGAGATAGTGTGGGACCCCGGATGCTCTTTCATCGAGCCCTGTTATATGGGAAAACTCAGTGCCAAATGCTTAATGCACAGACTACCCTATTCCAGTAGCTGAAGTTTATAACTTTTTAGACACTCATCCCACCAGGGGACTCGAACACTGGCCAACAAGGTGGCAGTTGCATGCTGTATCCACTACACCATACTTCAAAGCCATTAAGAGAGGTAGGAATTCTGGGGTATTTAACCAACCAGAACTCCAATCCTCTCCCAGGCGATGAGATAGTGTGGGACCCCGGATGCTCTTTCATCGAGCCCTGTTATATGGGAAAACTCAGTGCCAAATGCTTAATGCACAGACTACCCTATTCCAGTAGCTGAAGTTTATAACTTTTTAGACACTCATCCCACCAGGGGACTCGAACACTGGCCAACAAGGTGGCAGTTGCATGCTGTATCCACTACACCATACTTCAAAGCCATTAAGAGAGGTAGGAAGTCTGGGGTATTTAACCAACCAGAACTCCAATCCTCTCCCAGGCGATGAGATAGTGTGGGACCCCGGATGCTCTTTCATCGAGCCCTGTTATATGGGAAAACTCAGTGCCAAATGCTTAATGCACAGACTACCCTATTCCAGTAGCTGAAGTTTATAACTTTTTAGACACTCATCCCACCAGGGGACTCGAACACTGGCCAACAAGGTGGCAGTTGCATGCTGTATCCACTACACCATACTTCAAAGCCATTAAGAGAGGTAGGAATTCTGGGGTATTTAACCAACCAGAACTCCAATCCTCTCCCAGGCGATGAGATAGTGTGGGACCCCGGATGCTCTTTCATCGAGCCCTGTTATATGGGAAAACTCAGTGCCAAATGCTTAATGCACAGACTACCCTATTCCAGTAGCTGAAGTTTATAACTTTTTAGACACTCATCCCACCAGGGGACTCGAACACTGGCCAACAAGGTGGCAGTTGCATGCTGTATCCACTACACCATACTTCAAAGCCATTAAGAGAGGTAGGAATTCTGGGGTATTTAACCAACCAGAACTCCAATCCTCTCCCAGGCGATGAGATAGTGTGGGACCCCGGATGCTCTTTCATCGAGCCCTGTTATATGGGAAAACTCAGTGCCAAATGCTTAATGCACAGACTACCCTATTCCAGTAGCTGAAGTTTATAACTTTTTAGACACTCATCCCACCAGGGGACTCGAACACTGGCCAACAAGGTGGCAGTTGCATGCTGTATCCACTACACCATACTTCAAAGCCATTAAGAGAGGTAGGAATTCTGGGGTATTTAACCAACCAGAACTCCAATCCTCTCCCAGGCGATGAGATAGTGTGGGACCCCGGATGCTCTTTCATCGAGCCCTGTTATATGGGAAAACTCAGTGCCAAATGCTTAATGCACAGACTACCCTATTCCAGTAGCTGAAGTTTATAACTTTTTAGACACTCATCCCACCAGGGGACTCGAACACTGGCCAACAAGGTGGCAGTTGCATGCTGTATCCACTACACCATACTTCAAAGCCATTAAGAGAGGTAGGAAGTCTGGGGTATTTAACCAACCAGAACTCCAATCCTCTCCCAGGCGATGAGATAGTGTGGGACCCCGGATGCTCTTTCATCGAGCCCTGTTATATGGGAAAACTCAGTGCCAAATGCTTAATGCAGACTACCCTATTCCAGTAGCTAAGGTTTATAACTTTTTAGACACTCATCCCACCAGGGGACTCGAACACTGGCCAACAAGGTGGCAGTTGCATGCTGTATCCACTACACCATACTTCAAAGCCATTAAGAGAGGTAGGAATTCTGGGGTATTTAACCAACCAGAACTCCAATCCTCTCCCAGGCGATGAGATAGTGTGGGACCCCGGATGCTCTTTCATCGAGCCCTGTTATATGGGAAAACTCAGTGCCAAATGCTTAATGCACAGACTACCCTATTCCAGTAGCTGAAGTTTATAACTTTTTAGACACTCATCCCACCAGGGGACTCGAACACTGGCCAACAAGGTGGCAGTTGCATGCTGTATCCACTACACCATACTTCAAAGCCATTAAGAGAGGTAGGAATTCTGGGGTATTTAACCAACCAGAACTCCAATCCTCTCCCAGGCGATGAGATAGTGTGGGACCCCGGATGCTCTTTCATCGAGCCCTGTTATATGGGAAAACTCAGTGCCAAATGCTTAATGCACAGACTACCCTATTCCAGTAGCTGAAGTTTATAACTTTTTAGACACTCATCCCACCAGGGGACTCGAACACTGGCCAACAAGGTGGCAGTTGCATGCTGTATCCACTACACCATACTTCAAAGCCATTAAGAGAGGTAGGAATTCTGGGGTATTTAACCAACCAGAACTCCAATCCTCTCCCAGGCGATGAGATAGTGTGGGACCCCGGATGCTCTTTCATCGAGCCCTGTTATATGGGAAAACTCAGTGCCAAATGCTTAATGCACAGACTACCCTATTCCAGTAGCTGAAGTTTATAACTTTTTAGACACTCATCCCACCAGGGGACTCGAACACTGGCCAACAAGGTGGCAGTTGCATGCTGTATCCACTACACCATACTTCAAAGCCATTAAGAGAGGTAGGAATTCTGGGGTATTTAACCAACCAGAACTCCAATCCTCTCCCAGGCGATGAGATAGTGTGGGACCCCGGATGCTCTTTCATCGAGCCCTGTTATATGGGAAAACTCAGTGCCAAATGCTTAATGCACAGACTACCCTATTCCAGTAGCTGAAGTTTATAACTTTTTAGACACTCATCCCACCAGGGGACTCGAACACTGGCCAACAAGGTGGCAGTTGCATGCTGTATCCACTACACCATACTTCAAAGCCATTAAGAGAGGTAGGAATTCTGGGGTATTTAACCAACCAGAACTCCAATCCTCTCCCAGGCGATGAGATAGTGTGGGACCCCGGATGCTCTTTCATCGAGCCCTGTTATATGGGAAAACTCAGTGCCAAATGCTTAATGCACAGACTACCCTATTCCAGTAGCTGAAGTTTATAACTTTTTAGACACTCATCCCACCAGGGGACTCGAACACTGGCCAACAAGGTGGCAGTTGCATGCTGTATCCACTACACCATACTTCAAAGCCATTAAGAGAGGTAGGAATTCTGGGGTATTTAACCAACCAGAACTCCAATCCTCTCCCAGGCGATGAGATAGTGTGGGACCCCGGATGCTCTTTCATCGAGCCCTGTTATATGGGAAAACTCAGTGCCAAATGCTTAATGCACAGACTACCCTATTCCAGTAGCTGAAGTTTATAACTTTTTAGACACTCATCCCACCAGGGGACTCGAACACTGGCCAACAAGGTGGCAGTTGCATGCTGTATCCACTACACCATACTTCAAAGCCATTAAGAGAGGTAGGAATTCTGGGGTATTTAACCAACCAGAACTCCAATCCTCTCCCAGGCGATGAGATAGTGTGGGACCCCGGATGCTCTTTCATCGAGCCCTGTTATATGGGAAAACTCAGTGCCAAATGCTTAATGCACAGACTACCCTATTCCAGTAGCTGAAGTTTATAACTTTTTAGACACTCATCCCACCAGGGGACTCGAACACTGGCCAACAAGGTGGCAGTTGCATGCTGTATCCACTACACCATACTTCAAAGCCATTAAGAGAGGTAGGAATTCTGGGGTATTTAACCAACCAGAACTCCAATCCTCTCCCAGGCGATGAGATAGTGTGGGACCCCGGATGCTCTTTCATCGAGCCCTGTTATATGGGAAAACTCAGTGCCAAATGCTTAATGCCAGACTACCCTATTCCAGTAGCTGAAGTTTATAACTTTTTAGACACTCATCCCACCAGGGGACTCGAACACTGGCCAACAAGGTGGCAGTTGCATGCTGTATCCACTACACCATACTTCAAAGCCATTAAGAGAGGTAGGAATTCTGGGGTATTTAACCAACCAGAACTCCAATCCTCTCCCAGGCGATGAGATAGTGTGGGACCCCGGATGCTCTTTCATCGAGCCCTGTTATATGGGAAAACTCAGTGCCAAATGCTTAATGCACAGACTACCCTATTCCAGTAGCTGAAGTTTATAACTTTTTAGACACTCATCCCACCAGGGGACTCGAACACTGGCCAACAAGGTGGCAGTTGCATGCTGTATCCACTACACCATACTTCAAAGCCATTAAGAGAGGTAGGAATTCTGGGGTATTTAACCAACCAGAACTCCAATCCTCTCCCAGGCGATGAGATAGTGTGGGACCCCGGATGCTCTTTCATCGAGCCCTGTTATATGGGAAAACTCAGTGCCAAATGCTTAATGCACAGACTACCCTATTCCAGTAGCTGAAGTTTATAACTTTTTAGACACTCATCCCACCAGGGGACTCGAACACTGGCCAACAAGGTGGCAGTTGCATGCTGTATCCACTACACCATACTTCAAAGCCATTAAGAGAGGTAGGAATTCTGGGGTATTTAACCAACCAGAACTCCAATCCTCTCCCAGGCGATGAGATAGTGTGGGACCCCGGATGCTCTTTCATCGAGCCCTGTTATATGGGAAAACTCAGTGCCAAATGCTTAATGCACAGACTACCCTATTCCAGTAGCTGAAGTTTATAACTTTTTAGACACTCATCCCACCAGGGGACTCGAACACTGGCCAACAAGGTGGCAGTTGCATGCTGTATCCACTACACCATACTTCAAAGCCATTAAGAGAGGTAGGAATTCTGGGGTATTTAACCAACCAGAACTCCAATCCTCTCCCAGGCGATGAGATAGTGTGGGACCCCGGATGCTCTTTCATCGAGCCCTGTTATATGGGAAAACTCAGTGCCAAATGCTTAATGCACAGACTACCCTATTCCAGTAGCTGAAGTTTATAACTTTTTAGACACTCATCCCACCAGGGGACTCGAACACTGGCCAACAAGGTGGCAGTTGCATGCTGTATCCACTACACCATACTTCAAAGCCATTAAGAGAGGTAGGAATTCTGGGGTATTTAACCAACCAGAACTCCAATCCTCTCCCAGGCGATGAGATAGTGTGGGACCCCGGATGCTCTTTCATCGAGCCCTGTTATATGGGAAAACTCAGTGCCAAATGCTTAATGCACAGACTACCCTATTCCAGTAGCTGAAGTTTATAACTTTTTAGACACTCATCCCACCAGGGGACTCGAACACTGGCCAACAAGGTGGCAGTTGCATGCTGTATCCACTACACCATACTTCAAAGCCATTAAGAGAGGTAGGAATTCTGGGGTATTTAACCAACCAGAACTCCAATCCTCTCCCAGGCGATGAGATAGTGTGGGACCCCGGATGCTCTTTCATCGAGCCCTGTTATATGGGAAAACTCAGTGCCAAATGCTTAATGCACAGACTACCCTATTCCAGTAGCTGAAGTTTATAACTTTTTAGACACTCATCCCACCAGGGGACTCGAACACTGGCCAACAAGGTGGCAGTTGCATGCTGTATCCACTACACCATACTTCAAAGCCATTAAGAGAGGTAGGAATTCTGGGGTATTTAACCAACCAGAACTCCAATCCTCTCCCAGGCGATGAGATAGTGTGGGACCCCGGATGCTCTTTCATCGAGCCCTGTTATATGGGAAAACTCAGTGCCAAATGCTTAATGCACAGACTACCCTATTCCAGTAGCTGAAGTTTATAACTTTTTAGACACTCATCCCACCAGGGGACTCGAACACTGGCCAACAAGGTGGCAGTTGCATGCTGTATCCACTACACCATACTTCAAAGCCATTAAGAGAGGTAGGAATTCTGGGGTATTTAACCAACCAGAACTCCAATCCTCTCCCAGGCGATGAGATAGTGTGGGACCCCGGATGCTCTTTCATCGAGCCCTGTTATATGGGAAAACTCAGTGCCAAATGCTTAATGCACAGACTACCCTATTCCAGTAGCTGAAGTTTATAACTTTTTAGACACTCATCCCACCAGGGGACTCGAACACTGGCCAACAAGGTGGCAGTTGCATGCTGTATCCACTACACCATACTTCAAAGCCATTAAGAGAGGTAGGAATTCTGGGGTATTTAACCAACCAGAACTCCAATCCTCTCCCAGGCGATGAGATAGTGTGGGACCCCGGATGCTCTTTCATCGAGCCCTGTTATATGGGAAAACTCAGTGCCAAATGCTTAATGCACAGACTACCCTATTCCAGTAGCTGAAGTTTATAACTTTTTAGACACTCATCCCACCAGGGGACTCGAACACTGGCCAACAAGGTGGCAGTTGCATGCTGTATCCACTACACCATACTTCAAAGCCATTAAGAGAGGTAGGAATTCTGGGGTATTTAACCAACCAGAACTCCAATCCTCTCCCAGGCGATGAGATAGTGTGGGACCCCGGATGCTCTTTCATCGAGCCCTGTTATATGGGAAAACTCAGTGCCAAATGCTTAATGCACAGACTACCCTATTCCAGTAGCTGAAGTTTATAACTTTTTAGACACTCATCCCACCAGGGGACTCGAACACTGGCCAACAAGGTGGCAGTTGCATGCTGTATCCACTACACCATACTTCAAAGCCATTAAGAGAGGTAGGAATTCTGGGGTATTTAACCAACCAGAACTCCAATCCTCTCCCAGGCGATGAGATAGTGTGGGACCCCGGATGCTCTTTCATCGAGCCCTGTTATATGGGAAAACTCAGTGCCAAATGCTTAATGCACAGACTACCCTATTCCAGTAGCTGAAGTTTATAACTTTTTAGACACTCATCCCACCAGGGGACTCGAACACTGGCCAACAAGGTGGCAGTTGCATGCTGTATCCACTACACCATACTTCAAAGCCATTAAGAGAGGTAGGAATTCTGGGGTATTTAACCAACCAGAACTCCAATCCTCTCCCAGGCGATGAGATAGTGTGGGACCCCGGATGCTCTTTCATCGAGCCCTGTTATATGGGAAAACTCAGTGCCAAATGCTTAATGCACAGACTACCCTATTCCAGTAGCTGAAGTTTATAACTTTTTAGACACTCATCCCACCAGGGGACTCGAACACTGGCCAACAAGGTGGCAGTTGCATGCTGTATCCACTACACCATACTTCAAAGCCATTAAGAGAGGTAGGAATTCTGGGGTATTTAACCAACCAGAACTCCAATCCTCTCCCAGGCGATGAGATAGTGTGGGACCCCGGATGCTCTTTCATCGAGCCCTGTTATATGGGAAAACTCAGTGCCAAATGCTTAATGCACAGACTACCCTATTCCAGTAGCTGAAGTTTATAACTTTTTAGACACTCATCCCACCAGGGGACTCGAACACTGGCCAACAAGGTGGCAGTTGCATGCTGTATCCACTACACCATACTTCAAAGCCATTAAGAGAGGTAGGAATTCTGGGGTATTTAACCAACCAGAACTCCAATCCTCTCCCAGGCGATGAGATAGTGTGGGACCCCGGATGCTCTTTCATCGAGCCCTGTTATATGGGAAAACTCAGTGCCAAATGCTTAATGCACAGACTACCCTATTCCAGTAGCTGAAGTTTATAACTTTTTAGACACTCATCCCACCAGGGGACTCGAACACTGGCCAACAAGGTGGCAGTTGCATGCTGTATCCACTACACCATACTTCAAAGCCATTAAGAGAGGTAGGAATTCTGGGGTATTTAACCAACCAGAACTCCAATCCTCTCCCAGGCGATGAGATAGTGTGGGACCCCGGATGCTCTTTCATCGAGCCCTGTTATATGGGAAAACTCAGTGCCAAATGCTTAATGCACAGACTACCCTATTCCAGTAGCTGAAGTTTATAACTTTTTAGACACTCATCCCACCAGGGGACTCGAACACTGGCCAACAAGGTGGCAGTTGCATGCTGTATCCACTACACCATACTTCAAAGCCATTAAGAGAGGTAGGAATTCTGGGGTATTTAACCAACCAGAACTCCAATCCTCTCCCAGGCGATGAGATAGTGTGGGACCCCGGATGCTCTTTCATCGAGCCCTGTTATATGGGAAAACTCAGTGCCAAATGCTTAATGCACAGACTACCCTATTCCAGTAGCTGAAGTTTATAACTTTTTAGACACTCATCCCACCAGGGGACTCGAACACTGGCCAACAAGGTGGCAGTTGCATGCTGTATCCACTACACCATACTTCAAAGCCATTAAGAGAGGTAGGAATTCTGGGGTATTTAACCAACCAGAACTCCAATCCTCTCCCAGGCGATGAGATAGTGTGGGACCCCGGATGCTCTTTCATCGAGCCCTGTTATATGGGAAAACTCAGTGCCAAATGCTTAATGCACAGACTACCCTATTCCAGTAGCTGAAGTTTATAACTTTTTAGACACTCATCCCACCAGGGGACTCGAACACTGGCCAACAAGGTGGCAGTTGCATGCTGTATCCACTACACCATACTTCAAAGCCATTAAGAGAGGTAGGAATTCTGGGGTATTTAACCAACCAGAACTCCAATCCTCTCCCAGGCGATGAGATAGTGTGGGACCCCGGATGCTCTTTCATCGAGCCCTGTTATATGGGAAAACTCAGTGCCAAATGCTTAATGCACAGACTACCCTATTCCAGTAGCTGAAGTTTATAACTTTTTAGACACTCATCCCACCAGGGGACTCGAACACTGGCCAACAAGGTGGCAGTTGCATGCTGTATCCACTACACCATACTTCAAAGCCATTAAGAGAGGTAGGAATTCTGGGGTATTTAACCAACCAGAACTCCAATCCTCTCCCAGGCGATGAGATAGTGTGGGACCCCGGATGCTCTTTCATCGAGCCCTGTTATATGGGAAAACTCAGTGCCAAATGCTTAATGCACAGACTACCCTATTCCAGTAGCTGAAGTTTATAACTTTTTAGACACTCATCCCACCAGGGGACTCGAACACTGGCCAACAAGGTGGCAGTTGCATGCTGTATCCACTACACCATACTTCAAAGCCATTAAGAGAGGTAGGAATTCTGGGGTATTTAACCAACCAGAACTCCAATCCTCTCCCAGGCGATGAGATAGTGTGGGACCCCGGATGCTCTTTCATCGAGCCCTGTTATATGGGAAAACTCAGTGCCAAATGCTTAATGCACAGACTACCCTATTCCAGTAGCTGAAGTTTATAACTTTTTAGACACTCATCCCACCAGGGGACTCGAACACTGGCCAACAAGGTGGCAGTTGCATGCTGTATCCACTACACCATACTTCAAAGCCATTAAGAGAGGTAGGAATTCTGGGGTATTTAACCAACCAGAACTCCAATCCTCTCCCAGGCGATGAGATAGTGTGGGACCCCGGATGCTCTTTCATCGAGCCCTGTTATATGGGAAAACTCAGTGCCAAATGCTTAATGCACAGACTACCCTATTCCAGTAGCTGAAGTTTATAACTTTTTAGACACTCATCCCACCAGGGGACTCGAACACTGGCCAACAAGGTGGCAGTTGCATGCTGTATCCACTACACCATACTTCAAAGCCATTAAGAGAGGTAGGAATTCTGGGGTATTTAACCAACCAGAACTCCAATCCTCTCCCAGGCGATGAGATAGTGTGGGACCCCGGATGCTCTTTCATCGAGCCCTGTTATATGGGAAAACTCAGTGCCAAATGCTTAATGCACAGACTACCCTATTCCAGTAGCTGAAGTTTATAACTTTTTAGACACTCATCCCACCAGGGGACTCGAACACTGGCCAACAAGGTGGCAGTTGCATGCTGTATCCACTACACCATACTTCAAAGCCATTAAGAGAGGTAGGAATTCTGGGGTATTTAACCAACCAGAACTCCAATCCTCTCCCAGGCGATGAGATAGTGTGGGACCCCGGATGCTCTTTCATCGAGCCCTGTTATATGGGAAAACTCAGTGCCAAATGCTTAATGCACAGACTACCCTATTCCAGTAGCTGAAGTTTATAACTTTTTAGACACTCATCCCACCAGGGGACTCGAACACTGGCCAACAAGGTGGCAGTTGCATGCTGTATCCACTACACCATACTTCAAAGCCATTAAGAGAGGTAGGAATTCTGGGGTATTTAACCAACCAGAACTCCAATCCTCTCCCAGGCGATGAGATAGTGTGGGACCCCGGATGCTCTTTCATCGAGCCCTGTTATATGGGAAAACTCAGTGCCAAATGCTTAATGCACAGACTACCCTATTCCAGTAGCTGAAGTTTATAACTTTTTAGACACTCATCCCACCAGGGGACTCGAACACTGGCCAACAAGGTGGCAGTTGCATGCTGTATCCACTACACCATACTTCAAAGCCATTAAGAGAGGTAGGAATTCTGGGGTATTTAACCAACCAGAACTCCAATCCTCTCCCAGGCGATGAGATAGTGTGGGACCCCGGATGCTCTTTCATCGAGCCCTGTTATATGGGAAAACTCAGTGCCAAATGCTTAATGCACAGACTACCCTATTCCAGTAGCTGAAGTTTATAACTTTTTAGACACTCATCCCACCAGGGGACTCGAACACTGGCCAACAAGGTGGCAGTTGCATGCTGTATCCACTACACCATACTTCAAAGCCATTAAGAGAGGTAGGAATTCTGGGGTATTTAACCAACCAGAACTCCAATCCTCTCCCAGGCGATGAGATAGTGTGGGACCCCGGATGCTCTTTCATCGAGCCCTGTTATATGGGAAAACTCAGTGCCAAATGCTTAATGCACAGACTACCCTATTCCAGTAGCTGAAGTTTATAACTTTTTAGACACTCATCCCACCAGGGGACTCGAACACTGGCCAACAAGGTGGCAGTTGCATGCTGTATCCACTACACCATACTTCAAAGCCATTAAGAGAGGTAGGAATTCTGGGGTATTTAACCAACCAGAACTCCAATCCTCTCCCAGGCGATGAGATAGTGTGGGACCCCGGATGCTCTTTCATCGAGCCCTGTTATATGGGAAAACTCAGTGCCAAATGCTTAATGCACAGACTACCCTATTCCAGTAGCTGAAGTTTATAACTTTTTAGACACTCATCCCACCAGGGGACTCGAACACTGGCCAACAAGGTGGCAGTTGCATGCTGTATCCACTACACCATACTTCAAAGCCATTAAGAGAGGTAGGAATTCTGGGGTATTTAACCAACCAGAACTCCAATCCTCTCCCAGGCGATGAGATAGTGTGGGACCCCGGATGCTCTTTCATCGAGCCCTGTTATATGGGAAAACTCAGTGCCAAATGCTTAATGCACAGACTACCCTATTCCAGTAGCTGAAGTTTATAACTTTTTAGACACTCATCCCACCAGGGGACTCGAACACTGGCCAACAAGGTGGCAGTTGCATGCTGTATCCACTACACCATACTTCAAAGCCATTAAGAGAGGTAGGAATTCTGGGGTATTTAACCAACCAGAACTCCAATCCTCTCCCAGGCGATGAGATAGTGTGGGACCCCGGATGCTCTTTCATCGAGCCCTGTTATATGGGAAAACTCAGTGCCAAATGCTTAATGCACAGACTACCCTATTCCAGTAGCTGAAGTTTATAACTTTTTAGACACTCATCCCACCAGGGGACTCGAACACTGGCCAACAAGGTGGCAGTTGCATGCTGTATCCACTACACCATACTTCAAAGCCATTAAGAGAGGTAGGAATTCTGGGGTATTTAACCAACCAGAACTCCAATCCTCTCCCAGGCGATGAGATAGTGTGGGACCCCGGATGCTCTTTCATCGAGCCCTGTTATATGGGAAAACTCAGTGCCAAATGCTTAATGCACAGACTACCCTATTCCAGTAGCTGAAGTTTATAACTTTTTAGACACTCATCCCACCAGGGGACTCGAACACTGGCCAACAAGGTGGCAGTTGCATGCTGTATCCACTACACCATACTTCAAAGCCATTAAGAGAGGTAGGAATTCTGGGGTATTTAACCAACCAGAACTCCAATCCTCTCCCAGGCGATGAGATAGTGTGGGACCCCGGATGCTCTTTCATCGAGCCCTGTTATATGGGAAAACTCAGTGCCAAATGCTTAATGCACAGACTACCCTATTCCAGTAGCTGAAGTTTATAACTTTTTAGACACTCATCCCACCAGGGGACTCGAACACTGGCCAACAAGGTGGCAGTTGCATGCTGTATCCACTACACCATACTTCAAAGCCATTAAGAGAGGTAGGAATTCTGGGGTATTTAACCAACCAGAACTCCAATCCTCTCCCAGGCGATGAGATAGTGTGGGACCCCGGATGCTCTTTCATCGAGCCCTGTTATATGGGAAAACTCAGTGCCAAATGCTTAATGCACAGACTACCCTATTCCAGTAGCTGAAGTTTATAACTTTTTAGACACTCATCCCACCAGGGGACTCGAACACTGGCCAACAAGGTGGCAGTTGCATGCTGTATCCACTACACCATACTTCAAAGCCATTAAGAGAGGTAGGAATTCTGGGGTATTTAACCAACCAGAACTCCAATCCTCTCCCAGGCGATGAGATAGTGTGGGACCCCGGATGCTCTTTCATCGAGCCCTGTTATATGGGAAAACTCAGTGCCAAATGCTTAATGCACAGACTACCCTATTCCAGTAGCTGAAGTTTATAACTTTTTAGACACTCATCCCACCAGGGGACTCGAACACTGGCCAACAAGGTGGCAGTTGCATGCTGTATCCACTACACCATACTTCAAAGCCATTAAGAGAGGTAGGAATTCTGGGGTATTTAACCAACCAGAACTCCAATCCTCTCCCAGGCGATGAGATAGTGTGGGACCCCGGATGCTCTTTCATCGAGCCCTGTTATATGGGAAAACTCAGTGCCAAATGCTTAATGCACAGACTACCCTATTCCAGTAGCTGAAGTTTATAACTTTTTAGACACTCATCCCACCAGGGGACTCGAACACTGGCCAACAAGGTGGCAGTTGCATGCTGTATCCACTACACCATACTTCAAAGCCATTAAGAGAGGTAGGAATTCTGGGGTATTTAACCAACCAGAACTCCAATCCTCTCCCAGGCGATGAGATAGTGTGGGACCCCGGATGCTCTTTCATCGAGCCCTGTTATATGGGAAAACTCAGTGCCAAATGCTTAATGCACAGACTACCCTATTCCAGTAGCTGAAGTTTATAACTTTTTAGACACTCATCCCACCAGGGGACTCGAACACTGGCCAACAAGGTGGCAGTTGCATGCTGTATCCACTACACCATACTTCAAAGCCATTAAGAGAGGTAGGAATTCTGGGGTATTTAACCAACCAGAACTCCAATCCTCTCCCAGGCGATGAGATAGTGTGGGACCCCGGATGCTCTTTCATCGAGCCCTGTTATATGGGAAAACTCAGTGCCAAATGCTTAATGCACAGACTACCCTATTCCAGTAGCTGAAGTTTATAACTTTTTAGACACTCATCCCACCAGGGGACTCGAACACTGGCCAACAAGGTGGCAGTTGCATGCTGTATCCACTACACCATACTTCAAAGCCATTAAGAGAGGTAGGAATTCTGGGGTATTTAACCAACCAGAACTCCAATCCTCTCCCAGGCGATGAGATAGTGTGGGACCCCGGATGCTCTTTCATCGAGCCCTGTTATATGGGAAAACTCAGTGCCAAATGCTTAATGCACAGACTACCCTATTCCAGTAGCTGAAGTTTATAACTTTTTAGACACTCATCCCACCAGGGGACTCGAACACTGGCCAACAAGGTGGCAGTTGCATGCTGTATCCACTACACCATACTTCAAAGCCATTAAGAGAGGTAGGAATTCTGGGGTATTTAACCAACCAGAACTCCAATCCTCTCCCAGGCGATGAGATAGTGTGGGACCCCGGATGCTCTTTCATCGAGCCCTGTTATATGGGAAAACTCAGTGCCAAATGCTTAATGCCAGACTACCCTATTCCAGTAGCTGAAGTTTATAACTTTTTAGACACTCATCCCACCAGGGGACTCGAACACTGGCCAACAAGGTGGCAGTTGCATGCTGTATCCACTACACCATACTTCAAAGCCATTAAGAGAGGTAGGAATTCTGGGGTATTTAACCAACCAGAACTCCAATCCTCTCCCAGGCGATGAGATAGTGTGGGACCCCGGATGCTCTTTCATCGAGCCCTGTTATATGGGAAAACTCAGTGCCAAATGCTTAATGCACAGACTACCCTATTCCAGTAGCTGAAGTTTATAACTTTTTAGACACTCATCCCACCAGGGGACTCGAACACTGGCCAACAAGGTGGCAGTTGCATGCTGTATCCACTACACCATACTTCAAAGCCATTAAGAGAGGTAGGAATTCTGGGGTATTTAACCAACCAGAACTCCAATCCTCTCCCAGGCGATGAGATAGTGTGGGACCCCGGATGCTCTTTCATCGAGCCCTGTTATATGGGAAAACTCAGTGCCAAATGCTTAATGCACAGACTACCCTATTCCAGTAGCTGAAGTTTATAACTTTTTAGACACTCATCCCACCAGGGGACTCGAACACTGGCCAACAAGGTGGCAGTTGCATGCTGTATCCACTACACCATACTTCAAAGCCATTAAGAGAGGTAGGAATTCTGGGGTATTTAACCAACCAGAACTCCAATCCTCTCCCAGGCGATGAGATAGTGTGGGACCCCGGATGCTCTTTCATCGAGCCCTGTTATATGGGAAAACTCAGTGCCAAATGCTTAATGCACAGACTACCCTATTCCAGTAGCTGAAGTTTATAACTTTTTAGACACTCATCCCACCAGGGGACTCGAACACTGGCCAACAAGGTGGCAGTTGCATGCTGTATCCACTACACCATACTTCAAAGCCATTAAGAGAGGTAGGAATTCTGGGGTATTTAACCAACCAGAACTCCAATCCTCTCCCAGGCGATGAGATAGTGTGGGACCCCGGATGCTCTTTCATCGAGCCCTGTTATATGGGAAAACTCAGTGCCAAATGCTTAATGCACAGACTACCCTATTCCAGTAGCTGAAGTTTATAACTTTTTAGACACTCATCCCACCAGGGGACTCGAACACTGGCCAACAAGGTGGCAGTTGCATGCTGTATCCACTACACCATACTTCAAAGCCATTAAGAGAGGTAGGAATTCTGGGGTATTTAACCAACCAGAACTCCAATCCTCTCCCAGGCGATGAGATAGTGTGGGACCCCGGATGCTCTTTCATCGAGCCCTGTTATATGGGAAAACTCAGTGCCAAATGCTTAATGCACAGACTACCCTATTCCAGTAGCTGAAGTTTATAACTTTTTAGACACTCATCCCACCAGGGGACTCGAACACTGGCCAACAAGGTGGCAGTTGCATGCTGTATCCACTACACCATACTTCAAAGCCATTAAGAGAGGTAGGAATTCTGGGGTATTTAACCAACCAGAACTCCAATCCTCTCCCAGGCGATGAGATAGTGTGGGACCCCGGATGCTCTTTCATCGAGCCCTGTTATATGGGAAAACTCAGTGCCAAATGCTTAATGCACAGACTACCCTATTCCAGTAGCTGAAGTTTATAACTTTTTAGACACTCATCCCACCAGGGGACTCGAACACTGGCCAACAAGGTGGCAGTTGCATGCTGTATCCACTACACCATACTTCAAAGCCATTAAGAGAGGTAGGAATTCTGGGGTATTTAACCAACCAGAACTCCAATCCTCTCCCAGGCGATGAGATAGTGTGGGACCCCGGATGCTCTTTCATCGAGCCCTGTTATATGGGAAAACTCAGTGCCAAATGCTTAATGCACAGACTACCCTATTCCAGTAGCTGAAGTTTATAACTTTTTAGACACTCATCCCACCAGGGGACTCGAACACTGGCCAACAAGGTGGCAGTTGCATGCTGTATCCACTACACCATACTTCAAAGCCATTAAGAGAGGTAGGAATTCTGGGGTATTTAACCAACCAGAACTCCAATCCTCTCCCAGGCGATGAGATAGTGTGGGACCCCGGATGCTCTTTCATCGAGCCCTGTTATATGGGAAAACTCAGTGCCAAATGCTTAATGCACAGACTACCCTATTCCAGTAGCTGAAGTTTATAACTTTTTAGACACTCATCCCACCAGGGGACTCGAACACTGGCCAACAAGGTGGCAGTTGCATGCTGTATCCACTACACCATACTTCAAAGCCATTAAGAGAGGTAGGAATTCTGGGGTATTTAACCAACCAGAACTCCAATCCTCTCCCAGGCGATGAGATAGTGTGGGACCCCGGATGCTCTTTCATCGAGCCCTGTTATATGGGAAAACTCAGTGCCAAATGCTTAATGCACAGACTACCCTATTCCAGTAGCTGAAGTTTATAACTTTTTAGACACTCATCCCACCAGGGGACTCGAACACTGGCCAACAAGGTGGCAGTTGCATGCTGTATCCACTACACCATACTTCAAAGCCATTAAGAGAGGTAGGAATTCTGGGGTATTTAACCAACCAGAACTCCAATCCTCTCCCAGGCGATGAGATAGTGTGGGACCCCGGATGCTCTTTCATCGAGCCCTGTTATATGGGAAAACTCAGTGCCAAATGCTTAATGCACAGACTACCCTATTCCAGTAGCTGAAGTTTATAACTTTTTAGACACTCATCCCACCAGGGGACTCGAACACTGGCCAACAAGGTGGCAGTTGCATGCTGTATCCACTACACCATACTTCAAAGCCATTAAGAGAGGTAGGAATTCTGGGGTATTTAACCAACCAGAACTCCAATCCTCTCCCAGGCGATGAGATAGTGTGGGACCCCGGATGCTCTTTCATCGAGCCCTGTTATATGGGAAAACTCAGTGCCAAATGCTTAATGCACAGACTACCCTATTCCAGTAGCTGAAGTTTATAACTTTTTAGACACTCATCCCACCAGGGGACTCGAACACTGGCCAACAAGGTGGCAGTTGCATGCTGTATCCACTACACCATACTTCAAAGCCATTAAGAGAGGTAGGAATTCTGGGGTATTTAACCAACCAGAACTCCAATCCTCTCCCAGGCGATGAGATAGTGTGGGACCCCGGATGCTCTTTCATCGAGCCCTGTTATATGGGAAAACTCAGTGCCAAATGCTTAATGCACAGACTACCCTATTCCAGTAGCTGAAGTTTATAACTTTTTAGACACTCATCCCACCAGGGGACTCGAACACTGGCCAACAAGGTGGCAGTTGCATGCTGTATCCACTACACCATACTTCAAAGCCATTAAGAGAGGTAGGAATTCTGGGGTATTTAACCAACCAGAACTCCAATCCTCTCCCAGGCGATGAGATAGTGTGGGACCCCGGATGCTCTTTCATCGAGCCCTGTTATATGGGAAAACTCAGTGCCAAATGCTTAATGCACAGACTACCCTATTCCAGTAGCTGAAGTTTATAACTTTTTAGACACTCATCCCACCAGGGGACTCGAACACTGGCCAACAAGGTGGCAGTTGCATGCTGTATCCACTACACCATACTTCAAAGCCATTAAGAGAGGTAGGAATTCTGGGGTATTTAACCAACCAGAACTCCAATCCTCTCCCAGGCGATGAGATAGTGTGGGACCCCGGATGCTCTTTCATCGAGCCCTGTTATATGGGAAAACTCAGTGCCAAATGCTTAATGCACAGACTACCCTATTCCAGTAGCTGAAGTTTATAACTTTTTAGACACTCATCCCACCAGGGGACTCGAACACTGGCCAACAAGGTGGCAGTTGCATGCTGTATCCACTACACCATACTTCAAAGCCATTAAGAGAGGTAGGAATTCTGGGGTATTTAACCAACCAGAACTCCAATCCTCTCCCAGGCGATGAGATAGTGTGGGACCCCGGATGCTCTTTCATCGAGCCCTGTTATATGGGAAAACTCAGTGCCAAATGCTTAATGCACAGACTACCCTATTCCAGTAGCTGAAGTTTATAACTTTTTAGACACTCATCCCACCAGGGGACTCGAACACTGGCCAACAAGGTGGCAGTTGCATGCTGTATCCACTACACCATACTTCAAAGCCATTAAGAGAGGTAGGAATTCTGGGGTATTTAACCAACCAGAACTCCAATCCTCTCCCAGGCGATGAGATAGTGTGGGACCCCGGATGCTCTTTCATCGAGCCCTGTTATATGGGAAAACTCAGTGCCAAATGCTTAATGCACAGACTACCCTATTCCAGTAGCTGAAGTTTATAACTTTTTAGACACTCATCCCACCAGGGGACTCGAACACTGGCCAACAAGGTGGCAGTTGCATGCTGTATCCACTACACCATACTTCAAAGCCATTAAGAGAGGTAGGAATTCTGGGGTATTTAACCAACCAGAACTCCAATCCTCTCCCAGGCGATGAGATAGTGTGGGACCCCGGATGCTCTTTCATCGAGCCCTGTTATATGGGAAAACTCAGTGCCAAATGCTTAATGCACAGACTACCCTATTCCAGTAGCTGAAGTTTATAACTTTTTAGACACTCATCCCACCAGGGGACTCGAACACTGGCCAACAAGGTGGCAGTTGCATGCTGTATCCACTACACCATACTTCAAAGCCATTAAGAGAGGTAGGAATTCTGGGGTATTTAACCAACCAGAACTCCAATCCTCTCCCAGGCGATGAGATAGTGTGGGACCCCGGATGCTCTTTCATCGAGCCCTGTTATATGGGAAAACTCAGTGCCAAATGCTTAATGCACAGACTACCCTATTCCAGTAGCTGAAGTTTATAACTTTTTAGACACTCATCCCACCAGGGGACTCGAACACTGGCCAACAAGGTGGCAGTTGCATGCTGTATCCACTACACCATTCTTCAAAGCCATTAAGAGAGGTAGGAAGTCTGGGGTATTTAACCAACCAGAACTCCAATCCTCTCCCAGGCGATGAGATAGTGTGGGACCCCGGATGCTCTTTCATCGAGCCCTGTTATATGGGAAAACTCAGTGCCAAATGCTTAATGCACAGACTACCCTATTCCAGTAGCTGAAGTTTATAACTTTTTAGACACTCATCCCACCAGGGGACTCGAACACTGGCCAACAAGGTGGCAGTTGCATGCTGTATCCACAACACCATACTTCAAAGCCATTAAGCATTTGGCACTGAGTTTTCCCATATAACAGGGATCGATGAAAGAGCATCCGGGGTCCCACACTACCTCATCGCCTGGGAGAGGATTGGAGTTCTGGTTGGTTAAATACCCCAGAATTCCTACCTCTCTTAATGGCTTTGAAGTATGGTGTAGTGGATACAGCATGCAACTGCCACCTTGTTGGCCAGTGTTTGAGTCCCCTGGTGGGATGAGTGTCTAAAAAGTTATAAACTTCAGCTACTGGAATAGGGTAGTCTGTGCATTAAGCATTTGGCACTGAGTTTTCCCATATAACAGGGATCGATGAAAGAGCATCCGGGGTCCCACACTATCTCATTGCCTGGGAGAGGATTGGAGTTCTGGTTGGTTAAATACCCTAGAATTCCTACCTCTCTTAATGGCTTTGAAGTATGGTGTAGTGGATACAGCATGCAACTGCCACCTTGTTGGCCAGTGATCGAGTCCCCTGGTGGGATGAGTGTCTAAAAAGTTATAAACTTCAGCTACTGGAATAGGGTAGTCTGTGCATTAAGCATTTGGCACTGAGTTTTCCCATATAACAGGGCTCGATGAAAGAGCATCCGGGGTCCCACACTATCTCATCGCCTGGGAGAGGATTGGAGTTCTTGTTGGTTAAATAAACCAGAATTCCTTCCTCTCTTAATGGCTTTGAAGTATGGTGTAGTGGATACAGCATGCAACTGCCACCTTATTGGCCAGTGTTCGAGTCCCCTGGTGGGATGAGTGTCTAAAAAGTTATAAACCTTAGCTACTGGAATAGGGTAGTCTGCATTAAGCATTTGGCACTGAGTTTTCCCATATAACAGGGCTCGATGAAAGAGCATCCGGGGTCCTATACTATCTCATCGCCTGGGAGAGGATTGGAGTTCTGGTTGGTTAAATACCCCAGAATTCCTACCTCTCTTAATGGCTTTGAAGTATGGTGTAGTGGATACAGCATGCAACTGCCACCTTGTTGGCCAGTGTTCGAGTCCCCTGGTGGGATGAGTGTCTAAAAAGTTATAAACCTCAGCTACTGGAATAGGGTAGTCACCATTAAGCATTTGGCACTGAGTTTTCCCATATAACAGGGCTCGATGAAAGAGCATCCGAGGTCCTACACTATCTCATCGCCTGGGAGAGGATTGGAGTTCTGGTTGGTTAAATTCCCCAGAATTCCTACCTCTCTTAATGGCTTTGAAGTATGGTGTAGTGGATACAGCATGCAACTGCCACCTTGTTGGCCAGTGTTCGAGTCCCCTGGTGGGATGAGTGTCTAAAAAGTTACAAACTTCAGCTACTGGAATAGGGTAGTCTGTGCATTAAGCATTTGGCACTGAGTTTTCCCATATAACAGGGATCGATGAAAGAGCATCCGGGGTCCCACACTATCTCATCGCCTGGGAGAGGATTGGAGTTCTGGTTGGTTAAATACCCCAGAATTCCTACCTCTCTTAATGGCTTTGAAGTATGGTGTAGTGGATACAGCATGCAACTGCCACCTTGTTGGCCAGTGTTTGAGTCCCCTGGTGGGATGAGTGTCTAAAAAGTTATAAACTTCAGCTACTGGAATAGGGTAGTCTGTGCATTAAGCATTTGGCACTGAGTTTTACCATATAACAGGGATCGATGAATGAGCATCCGGGGTCCCACACTATCTCATTGCCTGGGAGAGGATTGGAGTTCTGGTTGGTTAAATACCCCAGAATTCCTACCTCTCTTAATGGCTTTGAAGTATGGTGTAGTGGATACAGCATGCAACTGCCACCTTGTTGGCCAGTGATCGAGTCCCCTGGTGGGATGAGTGTCTAAAAAGTTATAAACTTCAGCTACTGGAATAGGGTAGTCTGTGCATTAAGCATTTGGCACTGAGTTTTCCCATATAACAGGGCTCGATGAAAGAGCATCCGGGGTCCCACACTATCTCATCGCCTGGGAGAGTATTGGAGTTCTGGTTGGTTAAATACCCCAGAATTCCTACCTCTCTTAATGGCTTTGAAGTATGGTGTAGTGGATACAGCATGCAACTGCCACCTTGTTGGCCAGTGTTCGAGTCCCCTGGTGGGATGAGTGTCTAAAAAGTTATAAACTTCAGCTACTGGAATAGGGTAGTCTGTGCATTAAGCATTTGGCACTGAGTTTTCCCATATAACAGGGCTCGATGAAAGAGCATCCGGAGTCCCACACTATCTCATCGCCTGGGAGAGGATTGGAGTTCTGGTTGGTTAAATACCCCAGAATTCCTACCTCTCATAATGGCTTTGAAGTATGGTGTAGTGGATACAGCAGGCAACTGCCACCTTGTTGGCCAGTGTTCGAGTCCCCTGGTGGGATGAGTGTCTAAAAAGTTATAAACTTCAGCTACTGGAATAGGGTAGTCTCCATTAAGCATTTGGCACTGAGTTTTCCCATATAACAGGGCTCGATGAAAGAGCATCCGGGGTCCCACACTATCTCATCGCCTGGGAGAGGATTGGAGTTCTGGTTGGTTAAATACCCCAGAATTCCTACCTCTCTTAATGGCTTTGAAGTATGGTGTAGTGGATACAGCATGCAACTGCCACCTTGTTGGCCAGTGTTCGAGTCCCCTGGTGGGATGAGTGTATAAAAAGTTATAAACTTCAGCTACTGGAATAGGGTAGTCTGTGCATTAAGCATTTGGCACTGAGTTTTCCCATATAACAGGGCTCGATGAAAGAGCATCCGGGGTCCCACACTATCTCATCGCCTGGGAGAGGATTGGAGTTCTTGTTGGTTATATAAACCAGAATTCCTTCCTCTCTTAATGGCTTTGAAGTATGAGGTAGTGGATACAGCATGCAACTGCCACCTTGTTGGCCAGTGATCGAGTCCCCTGGTGGGATGAGTGTCTAAAAAGTTATAAACTTCAGCTACTGGAATAGGGTAGTCTGTGCATTAAGCATTTGGCACTGAGTTTTCCCATGTAACAGGGCTAGATGAAAGAGCATCCGGGGTCCCACACTATCTCATCGCCTGGGAGAGTATTGAAGTTCTGGTTGGTTAAATACCCCAGAATTCCTACCTCTCTTAATGGCTTTGAAGTATGGTGTAGTGGATACAGCATGCAACTGCCACCTTGTTGGCCAGTGTTCGAGTCCCCTGGTGGGATGAGTGTCTAAAAAGTTATAAACTTCAGCTACTGGAATAGGGTAGTCTGTGCATTAAGCATTTGGCACTGAGTTTTCCCATATAACAGGGCTCAATGAAAGAGCATCCGGGGTCCCACACTATCTCATCGCCTGGGAGAGGATTGGAGTTCTGGTTGGTTAAATACCCCAGACTTCCTACCTCTCTTAATGGCTTTGTAGTATGGTGTAGTGGATACAGCATGCAACTGACACCTTGTTGGCCAGTGTTCGAGTCCCCTGGTGGGATGAGTGTCTAGAAAGTTATAAACCTCAGCTACTGGAATAGGGTAGTCACCATTAAGCATTTGGCACTGAGTTTTCCCATATAACAGGGCTCGATGAAAGAGCATCCGAGGTCCTACACTATCTCATCGCCAGGGAGAGGATTGGAGTTCTGGTTGGTTAAATTCCCCAGAATTCCTACCTCTCTTAATGGCTTTGAAGTATGGTGTAGTAGATAAAGCATGCAACTGCCACCTTGTTGGCCAGTGTTCGAGTCCCCTGGTGGGATGAGTGTCTAAAAAGTTATAAACTTCAGCTACTGGAATAGGGTAGTCTGTGCATTAAGGATTTGGAACTGAGTTTTCCCATATAACAGGGCTCGATGAAAGAGCATCCGGGGTCCCACACTATCTCATCGCCTGGGAGAGGATTGGAGTTCTGGTTGGTTAAATACCCCAGAATTCCTACCTCTCTTAATGGCTTTGAAGTATGGTGTAGTGGATACAGCATGCAACTGCCACCTTGTTGGCCAGTGTTTGAGTCCCCTGGTGGGATGAGTGTCTAAAAAGTTATAAACTTCAGCTACTGGAATAGGGTAGTCTGTGCATTAAGCATTTGGCATTGAGTTTTACCATATAACAGGGATCGATGAATGAGCATCCGGGGTCCCACACTATCTCATTGCCTGGGAGAGGATTGGAGTTCTGGTTGGTTAAATACCCCAGAATTCCTACCTCTCTTAATGGCTTTGAAGTATGGTGTAGTGGATACAGCATGCAACTGCCACCTTGTTGGCCAGTGTTCGAGTCCCCTGGTGGGATGAGTGTCTAAAAAGTTATAAACTTCAGCTACTGGAATAGGGTAGTCTGTGCATTAAGCATTTGGCACTGAGTTTTCCCATATAACAGGGCTCGATGAAAGAGCATCCGGAGTCCCACACTATCTCATCGCCTGGGAGAGGATTGGAGTTCTGGTTGGTTAAATACCCCAGAATTCCTACCTCTCATAATGGCTTTGAAGTATGGTGTAGTGGATACAGCAGGCAACTGCCACCTTGTTGGCCAGTGTTCGAGTCCCCTGGTGGGATGAGTGTCTAAAAAGTTATAAACTTCAGCTACTGGAATAGGGTAGTCTCCATTAAGCATTTGGCACTGAGTTTTCCCATATAACAGGGCTCGATGGAAAGAGCATCCGGGGTCCCACACTATCTCATCGCCTGGGAGAGGATTGGAGTTCTGGTTGGTTAAATACCCCAGAATTCCTACCTCTCTTAATGGCTTTGAAGTATGGTGTAGTGGATACAGCATGCAACTGCCACCTTGTTGGCCAGTGTTCGAGTCCCCTGGTGGGATGAGTGTATAAAAAGTTATAAACTTCAGCTACTGGAATAGGGTAGTCTGTGCATTAAGCATTTGGCACTGAGTTTTCCCATATAACAGGGCTCGATGAAAGAGCATCCGGGGTCCCACACTATCTCATCGCCTGGGAGAGGATTGGAGTTCTGGTTGGTTAAATACCCCAGAATTCCTACCTCTCTTAATGGCTTTGAAGTATGGTGTAGTGGATACAGCATGCAACTGCCACCTTGTTGGCCAGTGTTTGAGTCCCCTGGTGGGATGAGTGTCTAAAAAGTTATAAACTTCAGCTACTAGAATAGGGTAGTCTGTGCATTAAGCATTTGGCACTGAGTTTTCCCATATAACAGGGCTCGATGAAAGAGCATCCGGGGTCCCACACTATCTCATCGCCTGGGAGAGTATTGGAGTTCTGGTTGGTTAAATACCCCAGAATTCCTACCTCTCTTAATGGCTTTGAAGTATGGTGTAGTGGATACAGCATGCAACTGCCACCTTGTTGGCCAGTGTTCGAGTCCCCTGGTGGGATGAGTGTCTAAAAAGTTATAAACTTCAGCTACTGGAATAGGGTAGTCTGTGCATTAAGCATTTGGCACTGAGTTTTCCCATATAACAGGGGTCAATGAAAGAGCATCCGGGGTCCCACACTATCTCATCGCCTGGGAGAGGATTGGAGTTCTGGTTGGTTAAATACCCCAGACTTCCTACCTCTCATAATGGCTTTGAAGTATGGTGTAGTGGATACAGCATGCAACTGCCACCTTGTTGGCCAGTGTTCGAGTCCCCTGGTGGGATGAGTGTCTAAAAAGTTATAAACTTCAGCTACTGGAATAGGGTAGTCTGTGCATTAAGCATTTGGCACTGAGTTTTCCCATATAACAGGGCCCGATGAAAGAGCATCCGGAGTCCCACACTATCTCATCGCCTGGGAGAGGATTGGAGTTCTGGTTGGTTAAATACCCCAGAATTCCTACCTCTCTTAATGGCTTTGAAGTATGGTGTAGTGGATACAGCAGGCAACTCCCACCTTGTTGGCCAGTGTTCGAGTCCCCTGGTGGGATGAGTGTCTAAAAAGTTATAAACTTCAGCTACTGGAATAGGGTAGTCTCCATTAAGCATTTGGCACTGAGTTTTCCCATATAACAGGGCTCGATGAAAGAGCATCCGGGGTCCCACACTATCTCATCGCCTGGGAGAGGATTGGAGTTCTGGTTGGTTAAATAACCCAGAATTCCTACCTCTCTTAATGGCTTTGAAGTATGGTGTAGTGGATACAGCATGCAACTGCTACCTTGTTGGCCAGTATTCGAGTCCCCTGGTGGGATGAGTGTATAAAAAGTTATAAACTTCAGCTACTGGAATAGGGTAGTCTGTGCATTAAGCATTTGGCACTGAGTTTTCCCATATAACAGGGCTCGATGAAAGAGCATCCGGGGTCCCACACTATCTCATCGCCTGGGAGAGGATTGGAGTTCTGGTTGGTTAAATACCCCAGAATTCCTACCTCTCTTAATGGCTTTGAAGTATGGTGTAGTGGATACAGCATGCAACTGCCACCTTGTTGGCCAGTGTTCGAGTCCCCTGGTGGGATGAGTGTCTAAAAAGGTATAAACTTCAGGTACTGGAATAGCGTAGTCGTGCATTAAGCATTTGGCACTGAGTTTTCCCATATAACAGGGTTTGATGAAAGAGCATCCGGGGTCCCACACTATCTCATCGCCTGGGAGAGGATTGGAGTTCTGGTTGGTTAAATACCCCAGAATTCCTACCTCTCTTAAGGGCTTTGAAGTTTGGTGTAGTGGATGCAGCATGCAACTGCCACCTTGTTGGCCAGTGTTCGAGGCCCCTGGTGGGATGAGTGTCTAAAAAGTTATAAACCTCATCTACTGGAATAGGGAAGTCTGTGCATTAAACATTTGGCACTGAGTTTTCCCATATAACAGGGCTCGATGAAAGAGCATCCGGGGTCTCACACTATCTCATCGCATGGGAGAGGATTGGAGTTCTGGATGGTTAAATACCCCAGACTTCCTACCTCTCTTAATGGCTTTGAAGAATGGTGTAGTGGATACAGCATGCAACTGCCACCTTGTTGGCCAGTGTTCGAGTCCCCTGGTGGGATGAGTGTCTAAAAAGTTATAAACTTCAGCTACTGGAATAGGGTAGTCTGTGCATTAAGGATTTGGAACTGAGTTTTCCCATATAACAGGGCTCGATGAAAGAGCATCCGGGGTCCCACACTATCTTATCGCCTGGGAGAGGATTGAAGTTCTGGTTGGTTAATTACCCCAGAATTCCTACCTCTCTTAATGGCTTTGAAGTATCGTGTAGTGGATACAGCATGCAACTGCCACCTTGTTGGCCAGTGTTCGAGTCCCCTGGTGGGATGAGTGTCTAAAAAGTTATAAACTTCAGCTACTGGAATAGGGTAGTCTGTGCATTAAGCATTTGGCACTGAGTTTTCCCATATAACAGGGCTCGATGAAAGAGCATCCGGGGTCCCACACTATCTCATCGCCTGGGAGAGGATTGGAGTTCTGGTTGGATAAATACCCCAGAATTCCTACCTCTCTTAATAGCTTTGAAGTATGGTGTAGTGAATACAGCATGCAACTGCCACCTTGTTGGCCAGTGTTCGAGTCCCCTGGTGGGATGAGTGTCTAAAAAGTTATAAACTTCAGCTACTGGAATAGGGTAGTCTGTGCATTAAGCATTTGGCACTGAGTTTTCCCATATAACAGGGCTCGATGAAAGAGCATCCGGGGTCCCACACTATCTCATCGCCTGGGAGAGGATTGGAGTTCTGGTTGGATAAATACCCCAGAATTCCTACCTCTCTTAATAGCTTTGTAGTATGGTGTAGTGGATACAGCATGCAACTGCCACCTTGTTGGCCAGTGTTCGAGTCCCCTGGTGGGATGAGTGTCTAAAAAGTTATAAACTTCAGCTACTGGAATAGGGTAGCCTGTGCATTAAGCATTTGGCACTGAGTTTTCCCATATAACAGGGCTCGATGAAAGAGCATCCGGGGTCCCACACTATCTCATCGCCTGGGAGAGGATTGGAGTTCTGGTTGGATAAATACCCCAGAATTACTACCTCTCTTAATGGCTTTGAAGTATGGTGTAGTGGATACAGCATGCAACTGCCACCTTGTTGGCCAGTGTTCGAGTCCCCTGGTGGGATGAGTGTCTAAAAAGTTATAAACTTCAGCTACTGGAATAGGGTAGTCTGTGCATTAAGCATTTGGCACTGAGTTTTCCCATATAACAGGGCTCGATGAAAGAGCATACGGGGTCCCACACTATCTCATCGCCTGGGAGAGGATTGGAGTTCTGGTTGGTTAAATACCCCAGAATTCCTACCTCTCTTAATGGCTTTGAAGTATGGTGTAGTGGATACAGCAGGCAACTGCCACCTTGTTGGCCAGTGTTCGAGTCCCCTGGTGGGATGAGTGTCTAAAAAGTTATAAACTTCAGCTACTGGAATAGGGTAGTCTCCATTAAGCATTTGGCACTGAGTTTTCCCATATAACAGGGCTCGATGAAAGAGCATCCGGGGTCCCACACTATCTCATCGCCTGGGAGAGGATTGGAGTTCTGGTTGGTTAAATACCCCAGAATTCCTACCTCTCTTAATGGCTTTGAAGTATGGTGTAGTGGATACAGCATGCAACTGCCACCTTGTTGGCCAGTGTTCGAGTCCCCTGGTGGGATGAGTGTCTAAAAAGTTATAAACTTCAGCTACTGGAATAGGGTAGTCTGTGCATTAAGCATTTGGCTCTGAGTTTTCCCATATAACAGGGATCGATGAAAGAGCATCCGGGGTCCCACACTATCTCATCGCCTGGGAGAGGATTGGAGTTCTGGTTGGTTAAATACCCCAGAATTCCTACCTCTCTTAATGGCTTTGAAGTATGGTGTAGTGGATACAGCATGCAACTGCCACCTTGTTGGCCAGTGTTCGAGTCCCCTGGTGGGATGAGTGTCTAAAAAGTTATAAACTTCAGCTACTGGAATAGGGTAGTCTCCATTAAGCATTTGGCACTGAGTTTTCCCATATAACAGGGCTCGATGAAAGAGCATCCGGGGTCCCACACTATCTCATCGCCTGGGAGAGGATTGGAGTTCTGGTTGGTTAAATACCCCAGAATTCCTACCTCTCTTAATGGCTTTGAAGTATGGTGTAGTGGATACAGCATGCAACTGCCACCTTGTTGGCCAGTGTTCGAGTCCCCTGGTGGGATGAGTGTCTAAAAAGTTATAAACTTCAGCTACTGGAATAGGGTAGTCTGTGCATTAAGCATTTGGCACTGAGTTTTCCCATATAACAGGGCTCGATGAAAGAGCATCCGAGGTCCAACACTATCTCATCGCCTGGGAGAGGATTGGAGTTCTGGTTGGTTAAATACCCCAGAATTCCTACCTCTCTTAATGGCTTTGAAGTATGGTGTAGTGGATACAGCATGCAACTGCCACCTTGTTGGCCAGTGTTCGAGTCCCCTGGTGGGATGAGTGTCTAAAAAGTTATAAACTTCAGCTACTGGAATAGGGTAGTCTGTACATTAAGCATTTGGCACTGAGTTTTCCCATATAACAGGGCTCGATGAAAGAGCATCCGGGGTCCCACACTATCTCATTGCCTGGGAGAGGATTGGAGTTCTGGTTGGTTAAATACCCTAAAATTCCTACCTCTCTTAATGGCTTTGAAGTATGGTGTAGTGCATACTGCATGCAACTGCCACCTTGTTGACCAGTGTTCGAGTCCCCTGGTGGGATGAGTGTCTAAAAAGTTATAAACCTCAGCTACTGGAATAGGGTAGTCTGCATTAAGCATTTGGCACTGAGTTTTCCCATATAACAGGGATCGATGAAAGAGCATCCGGGGTCACACACTATCTCATCGCCTGGGAGAGGATTGGAGTTCTGGTTGGTTAAATACCCCAGAATTCCTACCTCTCTTAATGGCTTTGAAGTATGGTGTAGTGGATACAGCATGCAACTGCCACCTTGTTGGCCAGTGTTCGAGTCCCCTGGTGGGATGAGTGTCTAAAAAGTTATAAACTTCAGCTACTGGAATAGGGTAGTCTGCATTAAGCATTTGGCACTGAGTTTTCCCATATAACAGGGCTCGATGAAAGAGCATCCGGGGTCCCACACTATCTCATCGCCTGGGAGAGGATTGGAGTTCTGGTTGGTTAAATACCCCAGAATTCCTACCTCTCTTAATGGCTTTGAAGTATGGTGTAGTGGATACAGCATGCAACTGCCACCTTGTTGGCCAGTGTTCGAGTCCCCTGGTGGGATGAGTGTCTAAAAAGTAATAAACTTCAGCTTCTGGAATAGGGTAGTCTGTGCATTAAGCATTTGGCACTGAGTTTTCCCATATAACAAGGATCGATGAAAGAGCATCCGGGGTCCCACACTATCTCATCGCCTGGGAGAGGATTGGAGTTCTGGTTGGTTAAATACCCCAGAATTCCTACCTCTCTTAATGGCTTTGAAGTATGGTGTAGTGGATACAGCATGCAACTGCCACCTTGTTGGCCAGTGTTCGAGTCCCCTGGTGGGATGAGTGTCTAAAAAGTTATAAACTTCAGCTACTGGAATAGGGTAGTCTGTGCATTAAGCATTTGGCACTGAGTTTTCCCATATAACAGGGCTTGATGAAAGAGCATCCGGGGTCCCACACTATCTCATCGCCTGGGAGAGGATTGGAGTTCTGGTTGGTTAAATACCCCAGAATTCCTACCTCTCTTAATGGCTTTGAAGTATGGTGTAGTGGATACAGCATGCAACTGCCACCTTGTTGGCCAGTGTTCGAGTCCCCTGGTGGGATGAGTGTCTAAAAAGTTATAAACTTCAGCTACTGGAATAGGGTAGTCTGTGCATTAAGCATTTGGCACTGAGTTTTCCCATATAACAGGGTTTGATGAAAGAGCATCCGGGGTCCCACACTATCTCATCGCCTGGGAGAGGATTGGAGTTCTGGTTGGTTAAATACCCCAGAATTCCTACCTCTCTTAATGGCTTTGAAGTATGGTGTAGTGGATACAGCATGCAACTGCCACCTTGTTGGCCAGTGTTCGAGTCCCCTGGTGGGATGAGTGTCTAAAAAGTTATAAACTTCAGCTACTGGAATAGGGTAGTCTGTGCATTAAGCATTTGGCACTGAGTTTTCCCTATATAACAGGGCTCGATGAAAGAGCATCCGGGGTCCCACACTATCTCATCGCCTGGGAGAGGATTGGAGTTCTGGTTGGTTAAATACCCCAGAATTCCTACCTCTCTTAATGGCTTTGAAGTATGGTGTAGTGGATACAGCATGCAACTGCCACCTTGTTGGCCAGTGTTCGAGTCCCCTGGTGGGATGAGTGTCTAAAAAGTTATAAACTTCAGCTACTGGAATAGGGTAGTCTGTGCATTAAGCATTTGGCACTGAGTTTTCCCATATAACAGGGCTCGATGAAAGAGCATCCGGGGTCCCACACTATCTCATCGCCTGGGAGAGGATTGGAGTTCTGGTTGGTTAAATACCCCAGAATTCCTACCTCTCTTAATGGCTTTGAAGTATGGTGTAGTGGATACAGCATGCAACTGCCACCTTGTTGGCCAGTGTTCGAGTCCCCTGGTGGGATGAGTGTCTAAAAAGTTATAAACTTCAGCTACTGGAATAGGGTAGTCTGTGCATTAAGCATTTGGCACTGAGTTTTCCCATATAACAGGGCTCGATGAAAGAGCATCCGGGGTCCCACACTATCTCATCGCCTGGGAGAGGATTGGAGTTCTGGTTGGTTAAATACCCCAGAATTCCTACCTCTCTTAATGGCTTTGAAGTATGGTGTAGTGGATACAGCATGCAACTGCCACCTTGTTGGCCAGTGTTCGAGTCCCCTGGTGGGATGAGTGTCTAAAAAGTTATAAACCTCAGCTACTGGAATAGGGTAGTCTGCATTAAGCATTTGGCACTGAGTTTTCCCATATAACAGGGCTCGATGAAAGAGCATCCGGGGTCCCACACTATCTCATCGCCTGGGAGAGGATTGGAGTTCTGGTTGGTTAAATACCCCAGAATTCCTACCTCTCTTAATGGCTTTGAAGTATGGTGTAGTGGATACAGCATGCAACTGCCACCTTGTTGGCCAGTGTTCGAGTCCCCTGGTGGGATGAGTGTCTAAAAAGTTATAAACTTCAGCTACTGGAATAGGGTAGTCTGTGCATTAAGCATTTGGCACTGAGTTTTCCCATATAACAGGGCTCGATGAAAGAGCATCCGAGGTCCTACACTATCTCATCGCCTGGGAGAGGATTGGAGTTCTGGTTGGTTAAATACCCCAGAATTCCTACCTCTCTTAATGGCTTTGAAGTATGGTGTAGTGGATACAGCATGCAACTGCCACCTTGTTGGCCAGTGTTCGAGTCCCCTGGTGGGATGAGTGTCTAAAAAGTTATAAACTTCAGCTACTGGAATAGGGTAGTCTGTGCATTAAGCATTTGGCACTGAGTTTTCCCATATAACAGGGCTCGATGAAAGAGCATCCGGGGTCCCACACTATCTCATCGCCTGGGAGAGGATTGGAGTTCTGGTTGGTTAAATACCCCAGAATTCCTACCTCTCTTAATGGCTTTGAAGTATGGTGTAGTGGATACAGCATGCAACTGCCACCTTGTTGGCCAGTGTTCGAGTCCCCTGGTGGGATGAGTGTCTAAAAAGTTATAAACTTCAGCTACTGGAATAGGGTAGTCTGTGCATTAAGCATTTGGCACTGAGTTTTCCCATATAACAGGGTTTGATGAAAGAGCATCCGGGGTCCCACACTATCTCATCGCCTGGGAGAGGATTGGAGTTCTGGTTGGTTAAATACTCCAGAATTCCTACCTCTCTTAATGGCTTTGAAGTATGGTGTAGTGGATACAGCATGCAACTGCCACCTTGTTGGCCAGTGTTCGAGTCCCCTGGTGGGATGAGTGTCTAAAAAGTTATAAACCTTCATCTACTGGAATAGGGTAAGTCTGTGCATTAAGCATTTGGCACTGAGTTTTCCCATATAACAGGGCTCGATGAAAGAGCATCCGGGGTCTCACACTATCTCATCGCATGGGAGAGGATTGGAGTTCTGGATGGTTAAATACCCCAGACTTCCTACCTCTCTTAATGGCTTTGAAGTATGGTGTAGTGGATACAGCATGCAACTGCCACCTTGTTGGCCAGTGTTCGAGTCCCCTGGTGGGATGAGTGTCTAAAAAGTTATAAACTTCAGCTACTTGAATAGGGTAGTCTGTGCATTAAGGATTTGGAACTGAGTTTTCCCATATAACAGGGCTCGATGAAAGAGCATCCGGGGTCCCACACTATCTCATCGCCTGGGAGAGGATTGGAGTTCTGGTTGGTTAAATACCCAAGAATTCCTACCTCTCTTAATGGCTTTGAAGTATGGTGTAGTGGATACAGCATGCAACTGCCACCTTGTTGGCCAGTGTTCAAGTCCCCTGGTGGGATGAGTGTCTAAAAAGTTATAAACTTCAGCTACTGGAATAGGGTAGTCTGTGTATTAAGCATTTGGCACTGAGTTTTCCCATATAACAGGGCTCGATGAAAGAGCATCCGGGGTCCCACACTATCTCATCGCCTGGGAGAGGATTGGAGTTCTGGTTGGTTAAATACCCCAGAATTCCTACCTCTCTTAATGGCTTTGAAGTATGGTGTAGTGGATACAGCATGCAACTGCCACCTTGTTGGCCAGTGTTCGAGTCCCCTGGTGGGATGAGTGTCTAAAAAGTTATAAACCTCAGCTACTGGAATAGGGTAGTCACCATTAAGCATTTGGCACTGAGTTTTCCCATATAACAGGGCTCGATGAAAGAGCATCCGAGGGTCCCTACACTATCTCATCGCCTGGGAGAGGATTGGAGTTCTGGTTGGTTAAATACCCCAGAATTCCTACCTCTCTTAATGGCTTTGAAGTATGGTGTAGTGGATACAGCATGCAACTGCCACCTTGTTGGCCAGTGTTCGAGTCCCCTGGTGGGATGAGTGTCTAAAAAGTTATAAACTTCAGCTACTGGAATAGGGTAGTCTGTGCATTAAGAGAGGTAGGAATTCTGGGGTATTTAACCAACCAGAACTCCAATCCTCTCCCAGGCGATGAGATAGTGTGGGACCCCGGATGCTCTTTCATCGAGCCCTGTTATATGGGAAAACTCAGTGCTAAATGCTTAATGCACAGACTACCCTATTCCAGTAGCTGAAGTTTATAACTTTTTAGACACTCATACCACCAGGGGACTCGAACACTGGCCAACAAGGTGGCAGTTGCATGCTGTATCCACTACACCATACTTCAAAGCCATTAAGATAGGTAGGAATTCTGGGGTATTTAACCAACCAGAACTCCAATCCTCTCCCAGGCGATGAGATAGTGTGGGACCCCGGATGCTCTTTCATCGAGCCCTGTTATATGGGAAAACTCAGTGCCAAATGCTTAATGGAGACTACCCTATTCCAGTAGCTGAAGTTTATAACTTTTTAGACACTCATCCCACCAGGGGACTCGAACACTGGCCAACAAGGTGGCAGTTGCATGCTGCATCCACTACACCATACTTCAAAGCCATTAAGAGAGGTAGGAATTCTGGGGTATTTAACCAACCAGAACTCCAATCCTCTCCCAGGCGATGAGATAGTGTGGGACCCCGGATGCTCTTTCATCTATCCTTGTTATATGGGAAAACTCAGTGCCAAATGCTTAATGCACAGACTACCCTATTCCAGTAGCTGAAGTTTATAACTTTTTAGACACTCATCCCACCAGGGGACTCGAACACTGGCCAACAAGGTGGCAGTTGCATGCTGTATCCACTACACCATACTTCAAAGCCATTAAGAGAGGTAGGAATTCTGGGGTATTTAACCAACCAGAACTCCAATCCTCTCCCAGGCGATGAGATAGTGTGGGACCCCGGATGCTCTTTCATCGATCCCTGTTATATGGGAAAACTCAGTGCCAAATGCTTAATGCACAGACTACCCTATTCCAGTAGCTGAAGTTTATAACTTTTTAGACACTCATCCCACCAGGGGACTCGATCACTGGCCAACAAGGTGGCAGTTGCATGCTGTATCCACTACACCATACTTCAAAGCCATTAAGAGAGGTAGGAATTCTGGGGTATTTAACCAATCAGAACGCCAATCCTCTCCCAGGCGATGAGATAGTGTGGGACCCCGGATGCTCTTTCATCGATCCCTGTTATATGGGAAAACTCAGTGTCAAATGCTTAATGCACAGACTACCCTATTCCAGTAGCTGAAGTTTATAACTTTTTAGACACTCATCCCACCAGGGGACTCGAACACTAGCCAACAAGGTGGCAGTTGCATGCTGTATCCACTACACCATACTTCAAAGCCATTAAGAGAGGTAGGAATTCTGGGGTATTTAACCAACCAGAACTCCAATCCTCTCCCAGGCGATGAGATAGTGTGGGACCCCGGATGCTCTTTCATTGAGCCCTGTTTTATGGGTAAACTCAGTGCCAAATGCTTAATGCACAGACTACCCTATTCCAGTAGCTGAAGTTTATAACTTTTTAGACACTCATCCCACCAGGGGACTCGAACACTGTCCAATAAGGTGGCAGTTGCATGCTGTATCCACTACACCATACTTCAAAGCCATTAAGAGAGGTAGGAATTCTGGGGTATTAAACCAACCAGAACTCCAATCCTCTCCAGGCGATGAGATAGTGTAGGACCTCGGATGCTCTTTCATCGAGCCCTGTTATATGGGAAAACTCAGTGCCAAATGCTTAATGCAGACTACCCTATTCCAGTAGCTGAGGTTTATAACTTTTTAGACACTCATTCCACCAGGGGACTCGAACACTGGCCAACAAGGTGGCAGTTGCATGCTGTATCCACTACACCATACTTCAAAGCCATTAAGAGAGGTAGGAGTTCTAGGGTATTTAACCAACCAGAACTCCAATCCTCTCCCAGGCGATGAGATAGTGTGGGACCCCGGATGCTCTTTCATCGAGCCCTGTTATATGGGAAAACTCAGTGCCAAATGCTTAATGCACAGACTACCCTATTCCAGTAGCTGAAGTTCATAACTTTTTAGACACTCATCCCACCAGGGGACTCGAACACTGGCCAACAAGGTGGCAGTTGCATGCTGTTTCCACTACACCATTCTTCAAAGCCATTAAGAGAGGTAGGAAGTCTGGGGTATTTAACCAACCAGAACTCCAATCCTCTCCCAGGCGATGAGATAGTGTGGGACCCCGGATGCTCTTTCATCGAGCCCTGTTATATGGGAAAACTCAGTGCCAAATGCTTAATGCACAGACTACCCTATTCCAGTAGCTGAAGTTTATAACTTTTTAGACACTCATCCCACCAGGGGACTCGAACACTGGCCAACAAGGAGGCAGTTGCATGCTGTATCCACAACACAATACTTCAAAGCCATTAAGAGAGGTAGGAATTCTGGGGTATTTAACCAACCAGAACTCCAATCCTCTCCCAGGCGATGAGATAGTGTGGGACCCCGGATGCTCTTTCATCGAGCCCTGTTATATGGGAAAACTCAGTGCTAAATGCTTAATGCACAGACTACCCTATTCCAGTAGCTGAAGTTTATAACTTTTTAGACACTCATACCACCAGGGGACTCGAACACTGGCCAACAAGGTGGCAGTTGCATGCTGTATCCACTACACCATACTTCAAAGCCATTAAGATAGGTAGGAATTCTGGGGTATTTAACCAACCAGAACTCCAATCCTCTCCCAGGCGATGAGATAGTGTGGGACCCCGGATGCTCTTTCATCGAGCCCTGTTATATGGGAAAACTCAGTGCCAAATGCTTAATGGAGACTACCCTATTCCAGTAGCTGAAGTTTATAACTTTTTAGAAACTCATCCCACCAGGGGACTCGAACACTGGCCAACAAGGTGGCAGTTGCATGCTGCATCCACTACACCATACTTCAAAGCCATTAAGAGAGGTAGGAATTCTGGGGTATTTAACCAACCAGAACTCCAATCCTCTCCCAGGCGATGAGATAGTGTGGGACCTCGGATGCTCTTTCATCGAGCCCTGTTTTATGGGTAAACTCAGTGCCAAATGCTTAAAGCACAGACTACCCTATTCCAGTAGCTGAAGTTTATAACTTTTTAGACACTCATCCTACCAGGGGACTCGAACACTGGCCAACAAGGTGGCAGTTGCATGCTGTATCCACTACACCATACTTCAAAGCCAATAAGAGAGGTAGGAATTCTGGGGTATTTAACCAACCAGAACTCCAATCCTCTCCCAGGCGATGAGATAGTGTGGGACCCCGGATGCTCTTTCATCGAGCCCTGTTATATGGGTAAACTCAGTGCCAAATGCTTAATGCACAGACAACCCTATTCCAGTAGCTGAAGGTTATAACTTTTTAGACACTCATCCCACCAGGGGACTCAAACACTGGCCAACAAGGTGGCAGTTGCATGCTGTATCCACTACACCATACTTCAAAACCATTAAGAGAGGTAGGAATTCTGGGGTATTTAACCAACCAGAACTCCAATCCTCTCCCAGGCGGTGAGATAGTGTGGGACCCCGGATGCTCTTTCATCGAGCCCTGTTATATAGGAAAACTCAGTGCCAAATGCTTAATGCACAGACTACCCAATTCCAGTAGCTGAAGAGTGGTAGGAATTCTGGGGTATTTAACCAACCAGAACTCCAATCCTCTCCCGGGCGATGAGATAGTGTAGGACCCCGGATGCTCTTTCATCGAGCCCTGTTATATGGGAAAACTCAGTGCCAAATGCTTAATGCAGACTACCCTATTCCAGTAGCTGAGGTTTATAACTTTTTAGACACTCATCCCACCAGGGGACTCGAACACTGGCCAACAAGGTGGCAGTTGCATGCTGTATCCACTACACCATACTTCAAAGCCATTAAGAGAGGTAGGAAGTCTGGGGTATTTAACCAACCAGAACTCCAATCCTCTCCCAGGCGATGAGATAGTGTGGGACCCCGGATGCTCTTTCATCGACCCCTGTTACATGGGAAAACTCAGTGCCAAATGCTTAATGCACAGACTACCCTATTCCAGTAGCTGAAGTTTATAACTTTTTAGACACTCATCCCACCAGGGGACTCGAACACTGGCCAACAAGGTGGCAGTTGCATGCTGTATCCACTACACCATACTTCAAAGCCATTAGGAGAGGTAGGAAGTCTGGGGTATTTAACCAACCAGAACTCCAATCCTCTCCCAGGCGATGAGATAGTGTGGGACCCCGGATGCTCTTTCATCGAGCCCTGTTATATGGGAAAACTCAGTGCCAAATGCTTAATGCACAGACTACCTTATTCCAGTAGCTGAAGTTTATAACTTTTTAGACACTCATCCCACCAGGGGACTCGAACACTGGCCAACAAGGTGGCAGTTGCATGCTCTTTCCACTACACCATACTTCAAAGCCATTAAGAGAGGTAGGAATTCTGGGGTATTTAACCAACCAGAACTCCAATCCTCTCCCAGGCGATGAGATAGTGTGGGTCCCCGGATGCTCTTTCATCAAACCCTGTTATATGGGAAAACTCAGTGCTAAATGCTTAATGCACAGACTACCCTATTCCAGTAGCTGAAGTTTATAACTTTTTAGACACTCATCCCACCAGGGGACTCGAACACTGGCCAACAAGGTGGCAGTTGCATGCTGTATCCACTACACCATACTTCAAAGCCATTAAGATAGGTAGGAATTCTGGGGTATTTAACCAACCAGAACTCCAATCCTCTCCCAGGCGATGAGATAGTGTGGGACCCCGGATGCTCTTTCATCGAGCCCTGTTATATGGGAAAACTCAGTGCCAAATGCTTAATGGAGACTACCCTATTCCAGTAGCTGAAGTTTATAACTTTTTAGACACTCATCCCACCAGGGGACTCGAACACTGGCCAACAAGGTGGCAGTTGCATGCTGCATCCACTACACCATACTTCAAAGCCATTAAGAGAGGTAGGAATTCTGGGGTATTTAACCAACCAGAACTCCAATCCTCTCCCAGGCGATGAGATAGTGTGGTACCCCGGATGCTCTTTCATCAAACCCTGTTATATGGGAAAACTCAGTGCCAAATGCTTAATGCACAGACTACCCTATTCCAGTAGCTGAAGTTCATAACTTTTTAGACACTCATCCCACCAGGGGACTCGAACACTGGCCAACAAGGTGGCAGTTGCATGCTGTATCCACTACACCATACTTCAAAGCCATTAAGAGAGGTAGGAAGTCTGGGGTATTTAACCAACCAGAACTCCAATCCTCTCCCAGGCGATGAGATAGTGTGGGACCCCGGATGCTCTTTCATCGAGCCCTGTTATATGAGAAAACTCAGTGCCAAATGCTTAATGCACAGACTACCCTATTCCAGTAGCTGAAGTTTATAACTTTTTAGACACTCATCCCACCAGGGGACTCGAACACTGGCCAACAAGGTGGCAGTTGCATGCTGTATCCACAACACCATACTTCAAAGCCATTAAGAGAGGTAGGAATTCTGGGGTATTTAACCAACCAGAACTCCAATCCTCTCCCAGGCGATGAGATAGTGTGGGACCCCGGATGCTCTTTCATCGAGCCCTGTTTTATGGGTAAACTCAGTGCCAAATGCTTAAAGCACAGACTACCCTATTCCAGTAGCTGAAGTTTATAACTTTTTAGACACTCATCCTACCAGGGGACTCGAACACTGGCCAACAAGGTGGCAGTTGCATGCTGTATCCACTACACCATACTTCAAAGCCATTAAGAGAGGTAGGAATTCTGGGGTATTTAACCAACCAGAACTCCAATCCTCTCCCAGGCGATGAGATAGTGTGGGACCCCGGATGCTCTTTCATCGAGCCCTGTTATATGGGTAAACTCAGTGCCAAATGCTTAATGCACAGACAACCCTATTCCAGTAGCTGAAGGTTATAACTTTTTAGACACTCATCCCACCAGGGGACTCAAACACTGGCCAACAAGGTGGCAGTTGCATGCTGTATCCACTACACCATACTTCAAAACCATTAAGAGAGGTAGGAATTCTGGGGTATTTAACCAACCAGAACTCCAATCCTCTCCCAGGCGGTGAGATAGTGTGGGACCCCGGATGCTCTTTCATCGAGCCCTGTTATATAGGAAAACTCAGTGCCAAATGCTTAATGCACAGACTACCCTATTCCAGTAGCTGAAGAGTGGTAGGAATTCTGGGGTATTTAACCAACCAGAACTCCAATCCTCTCCCGGGCGATGAGATAGTGTAGGACCCCGGATGCTCTTTCATCGAGCCCTGTTATATGGGAAAACTCAGTGCCAAATGCTTAATGCAGACTACCCTATTCCAGTAGCTGAGGTTTATAACTTTTTAGACACTCATCCCACCAGGGGACTCGAACACTGGCCAACAAGGTGGCAGTTGCATGCTGTATCCACTACACCATACTTCAAAGCCATTAAGAGAGGTAGGAAGTCTGGGGTATTTAACCAACCAGAACTCCAATCCTCTCCCAGGCGATGAGATAGTGTGGGACCCCGGATGCTCTTTCATCGACCCCTGTTACATGGGAAAACTCAGTGCCAAATGCTTAATGCACAGACTACCCTATTCCAGTAGCTGAAGTTTATAACTTTTTAGACACTCATCCCACCAGGGGACTCGAACACTGGCCAACAAGGTGGCAGTTGCATGCTGTATCCACTACACCATACTTCAAAGCCATTAGGAGAGGTAGGAAGTCTGGGGTATTTAACCAACCAGAACTCCAATCCTCTCCCAGGCGATGAGATAGTGTGGGACCCCGGATGCTCTTTCATTGAGCCCTGTTATATGGGAAAACTCAGTGCCAAATGCTTAATGCACAGACTACCTTATTCCAGTAGCTGAAGTTTATAACTTTTTAGACACTCATCCCACCAGGGGACTCGAACACTGGCCAACAAGGTGGCAGTTGCATGCTCTTTCCACTACACCATACTTCAAAGCCATTAAGAGAGGTAGGAATTCTGGGGTATTTAACCAACCAGAACTCCAATCCTCTCCCAGGCGATGAGATAGTGTGGGTCCCCGGATGCTCTTTCATCAAACCCTGTTATATGGGAAAACTCAGTGCTAAATGCTTAATGCACAGACTACCCTATTCCAGTAGCTGAAGTTTATAACTTTTTAGACACTCATCCCACCAGGGGACTCGAACACTGGCCAACAAGGTGGCAGTTGCATGCTGTATCCACTACACCATACTTCAAAGCCATTAAGATAGGTAGGAATTCTGGGGTATTTAACCAACCAGAACTCCAATCCTCTCCCAGGCGATGAGATAGTGTGGGACCCCGGATGCTCTTTCATCGAGCCCTGTTATATGGGAAAACTCAGTGCCAAATGCTTAATGGAGACTACCCTATTCCAGTAGCTGAAGTTTATAACTTTTTAGACACTCATCCCACCAGGGGACTCGAACACTGGCCAACAAGGTGGCAGTTGCATGCTGCATCCACTACACCATACTTCAAAGCCATTAAGAGAGGTAGGAATTCTGGGGTATTTAACCAACCAGAACTCCAATCCTCTCCCAGGCGATGAGATAGTGTGGTACCCCGGATGCTCTTTCATCAAACCCTGTTATATGGGAAAACTCAGTGCCAAATGCTTAATGCACAGACTACCCTATTCCAGTAGCTGAAGTTCATAACTTTTTAGACACTCATCCCACCAGGGGACTCGAACACTGGCCAACAAGGTGGCAGTTGCATGCTGTATCCACTACACCATACTTCAAAGCCATTAAGAGAGGTAGGAAGTCTGGGGTATTTAACCAACCAGAACTCCAATCCTCTCCCAGGCGATGAGATAGTGTGGGACCCCGGATGCTCTTTCATCGAGCCCTGTTATATGGGAAAACTCAGTGCCAAATGCTTAATGCACAGACTACCCTATTCCAGTAGCTGAAGTTTATAACTTTTTAGACACTCATCCCACCAGGGGACTCGAACACTGGCCAACAAGGTGGCAGTTGCATGCTGTATCCACAACACCATACTTCAAAGCCATTAAGAGAGGTAGGA
>NC_091165.1:5914175-5930353 GCF_040958095.1 Procambarus clarkii
GAACACCGGCCAACAAGGTGGCAGTTGCATACTGTATCCACTACACCATACTTCAAAGCCATTAAGAGAGGTAGGAATTCTGGGGTATTTAACCAACCAGAACTCCAATCCTCTCCCAGGCGGTGAGATAGTGTGGGACCCCGGATGCTCTTTCATCGAGCCCTGTTATATAGGAAAACTCAGTGCCAAATGCTTAATGCACAGACTACCCTATTCCAGTAGCTGAAGTTTATAACTTTTTAGACACTCATCCCTCCAGGGGACTCGAACACTGGCCAACAAGGTGGCAGTTGCATGCTGTATCCACTACACCATACTTCAAAGCCATTAAGAGAGGTAGGAAGTCTGGGTATTTAACCAACCAGAACTCTAATCCTCTCCCAGGCGATGAGATAGTGTGGGACCCCGGATGCTCTTTCATCGAGCGCTGTTATATGGGAAAACTCAGTGCCAAATGCTTAATGCACAGACTACCCTATTCCAGTAGCTGAAGTTTATAACTTTTTAGACACTCATCCCACCAGGGGACTCGAACACTGGCCAACAAGGTGGCAGTTGCATGCTGTATCCACTACACCATACTTCAAAGCCATTAAGAGAGAGAGGATGTCTGGGGTATTTAACCAACCAGAACTCCAATCCTCTCCCAGGCGATGAGATAGTGTGGGACCCCGGATGCTCTTTCATCGAGCCCTGTTATATGGGAAAATTCAGTGCCAAATGCTTAATGCACAGACTACCCTATTCCAGTAGCTGAAGTTTATATCTTTTTAGATACTCATCCCACCAGGGGACTCGAACACTGGCCAACAAGGTGGCAGTTGCATGCTGTATCCACTACACCATACTTCAAAGCCATTAAGAGAGGTAGGAATTCTGGGGTATTTAACTAACCAGAACTCCAATCCTCTCCCAGGCGATGAGATAGTGTGGGACCCCGGATGCTCTTTAATCGAGCCCTGTTATATGGGAAAACTCAGCGCCAAATGCTTAATGCACAGACTACCCTATTCCAGTAGCTGAAGTTTATAACTTTTTAGACCCTCATCCCACCAGGGGACTCGAACACTAGCCAACAAGGTGGCAGTTGCATGCTGTATCCACTACACCATACTTCAAAGCCATTAAGAGAGGTAGGAATTCTGGGGTATTTAACCAACCAGAACTCCAATCCTCGCCAGGCGATGAGATAGTGTGGGACCCCGGATGCTCTTTCATCGATCCCTGTTATATAGGAAAACTCAGTGCCAAATGCTTAATGCACAGACTACCCTATTCCAGTAGCTGAAGTTTATAACTTTTTAGACACTCATCCCACCAGGGGACTTGAACACTGGCCAACAAGGTGGCAGTTGCATGCTGTATCCACTACACCATACTTCAAAGCCATTAAGAGAGGTAGGAATTCTGGGGTATTTAACCAACCAGAACTCCAATTCTCTCCCAGGCGATGAGATAGTGTAGGACCCCGGATGCTCTTTCATCGAGCCCTGTTATATGGGAAAACTCAGTGCCAAATGCTTATTGCAGACTACCCTATTCCAGTAGCTGAAGTTTATAAGTTTTTAGACACTCATCCCACCAGGGGACTCGAACACTGGCCAACAAGGTGGCAGTTGCATGCTGTATCCACTACACCATACTTCAAAGCCATTAAGAGAGGTAGGAAGTCTGGGGTATTTAACCAACCAGAACTCCAATCCTCTCCCAGGTGATGAGATAGTGTGGGACCCCGGATGCTCTTTCATCGATCCTTGTTATATGGGAAAACTCAGTGCCAAATGCTTAATGCACAGACTACCCTATTCCAGTAGCTGAAGTTTATAACTTTTTAGACACTCATCCCACCAGGGGACTCGAACACTGGCCAACAAGGTGGCAGTTGCATGCTGTATCCACTACACCTTACTTCAAAGCCATTAAGAGAGGTAGGAATTCTGGGGTATTTAACCAACCAGAACTCCAATCCTCTCCCAGGCGATGAGATAGTGTGGAACCCCGGATGTTCTTTCATCGATCCCTGTTATATAGGAAAACTCAGTGCCAAATGCTTAATGCACAGACTACCCTATTCCAGTAGCTGAAGTTTATAACTTTTTAGACACTCATCCCACCAGGGGACTCGAACACTGGCCAACAAGGTGGCAGTTGCATGCTGTATCCACTACACCATACTTCAAAGCCATTATGAGAGGTAGGAATTCTGGGGTATTTAACCAACCAGAACTCCAATCCTCTCCCAGGCGATGAGATAGTGTGGGACCCCGGATGCTCTTTCATCGAGCCCTGTTATATGGGAAAACTCAGTTCCAAATGCTTAATGCACAGACTACCCTATTCCAGTAGCTGAAGTTTATAACTTTTTAGACACTCATCCCACCAGGGGACTCGAACACTGGCCAACAAGGTGGCAGTTGCATGCTGTATCCACTACACCATACTTCAAAGCCATTAAGAGAGGTAGGAAGTCTGGGGTATTTAACCAACCAGAACTCCAATCCACTCCCAGGCGATGAGAGAGTGTGGGACCCCGGATGCTCTTTCATCGATCCCTGTTATATGGGAAAACTCAGTGCCAAATGCTTAATGCACAGACTACCCTATTCTAGTAGCTGAAGTTTATAACTTTTTAGACACTCATCCCACCAGGGGACTCGAACACTGGCCAACAAGGAGGCAGTTGCATGCTGTATCCACTACACCATACTTCAAAGCCATTAAGAGAGGTAGGATGTCTGGGGTATTTAACCAACCAGAACGCCAATCCTCTCCCAGGCGATGAGATAGTGTGACCCCGGATGCTCTTTCATCGAGCCCTGTTATATGGGAAAACTCAGTGCCAAATGCTTAATGCACAGACTACCCTATTCCAGTAGCTGAAGTTTATAACTTTTTAGACACTCATCCCACCAGGGGACTCGAACACTGTCCAACAAGGTGGCAGTTGCATGCTGTATCCACTACACCATACTTCAAAGCCATTAAGAGAGGTAGGAATTCTGGGGTTTTTAACCAACCAGAACTCCAATCCTCTCCCAGGCGATGAGATAGTGTGGGACCCCGGATGCTCTTTCATCAAGCCCTGTTATATGGGAAAACTCAGTGCCAAATGCTTAATGCAGACTACCCTATTCCAGTAGCTGAAGTTTATAACTTTTTAGACACTCATCCCACCAGGGGACTCGAACACTGGCCAACAAGGTAGCAGTTGAATGCTGTATCCACTACACCATACTTCAAAGCCATTAAGAGAGGTAGGAATTCTGGGGTATTTAACCAACCAGAACTCCAATCCTCTCCCAGGCGATGAGATAGTGTGGGACCTCGGATGCTCTTTCATCGAGCCCTGTTATATTGGAAAACTCAGTGCCAAATGCTTAATGCACAGACTACCCTATTCCAGTAGCTGAAGTTTATAACTTTTTAGACACTCATCCCACCAGAGGACTCGAACACTGGCCAACAAGGTGGCAGTTGCATGCTGTATCCACTACACCATACTTCAAAGCCATTAAGAGAGGTAGGAATTCTGGGCTATTTAACCAACCAGAACTCCAATCCTCTCCCAGGCGGTGAGATAGTGTGGGACCCCGGATGCTCTTTCATCGAGCCCTGTTATATAGGAAAACTCAGTGCCAAATGCTTAATGCACAAACTACCCTATTCCAGTAGCTGAAGTTTATAACTTTTTAGACACTCATCCCTCCAGGGGACTCGAACACTGGCCAACAAGGTGGCAGTTGCATGCTGTATCCACTACACCATACTTCAAAGCCATTAAGAGAGGTAGGAATTCTGGGGTATTTAACGAACCAGAACTCCAATCCTCTCCCAGGCAATGAGATAGTGTAGGACCCCGGATGCTCTTTCATCGCGCCCTGTTATATGGGAAAACTCAGTGCCAAATGCTTAATGCACAGACTACCCTATTCCAGTAGCTGAAATTTATAATTTTTTAGACACTCATCCCACCAGGGGACTCGAACACTGGCCAACAAGGTGGCAGTTGCATGCTGTATCCACTACACCATACTTCAAAGCCATTAAGAGAGGTAGGAATTCTGAGGTATTTAACCAACCAGAACTCCAATCCTCTCCCAGGCAATGAGATAGTGTGGGACCCCGGATGCTCTTTCATCGAGCCCTGTTATATGGGAAAACTCAGTGCCAAATGCTTAATGCACAGACTACCCTATTCCAGTAGCTGAAGTTTATAACTTTTTAGACACTCATCCCACCAGGGGACTCGAACACTGGCCAACAAGGTAGCAGTTGAATGCTGTATCCACTACACCATACTTCAAAGCCATTAAGAGAGGTAGGAATTCTGGGGTATTTAACCAACCTGAACTCCAATCCTCTCCCAGGCGATGAGATAGTGTGGGACCTCGGATGCTCTTTCATCGAGCCCTGTTATATTGGAAAACTCAGTGCCAAATGCTTAATGCACAGACTACCCTATTCCAGTAGCTGAAGTTTATAACTTTTTAGACACTCATCCCACCAGGGGACTCGAACACCGGCCAACAAGGTGGCAGTTGCATACTGTATCCACTACACCATACTTCAAAGCCATTAAGAGAGGTAGGAATTCTGGGCTATTTAACCAACCAGAACTCCAATCCTCTCCCAGGCGGTGAGATAGTGTGGGACCCCGGATGCTCTTTCATCGAGCCCTGTTATATAGGAAAACTCAGTGCCAAATGCTTAATGCACAGACTACCCTATTCCAGTAGCTGAAGTTTATAACTTTTTAGACACTCATCCCTCCAGGGGACTCGAACACTGGCCAACAAGGTGGCAGTTGCATGCTGTATCCACTACACCATACTTCAAAGCCATTAAGAGAGGTAGGAATTCTGGGGTATTTAACCAACCAGAACTCCAATCCTCTCCCAGGCAATGAGATAGTGTGGGACCCCGGATGCTCTTTCATCGAGCCCTGTTATATGGGAAAACTCAGTGCCAAATGCTTAATGCACAGACTACCCTATTCCAGTAGCTGAAGATTATAACTTTTTAGACACTCATCCCACCAGGGGACTCGAACACTGGCCAACAAGGTGGCAGTTGCATGCTGTATCCACTACACCATACTTCAAAGACATTAAGAGAGGTAGGAAGTCTGGGGTATTTAACCAACCAGAACTCCAATCCTCTCCCAGGCGATGAGATAGTGTGGGACCCCGGATGCTCTTTCATCGAGCCCTGTTATATGGGAAAACTCAGTGCCAAATGCTTAATGCACAGACTACCCTATTCCAGTAGCTGAAGTTTATAACTTTTTAGACACTCATCCCACCAGGGGACTCGAACACTGGCCAACAAGGTGGCAGTTGCATGCTGTATCCACTACACCATACTTCAAAGCCATTAAGAGAGGTAGGAATTCTGGGGTATTTAACCAACCAGAACTCCAATCCTCTCCCAGGCAATGAGATAGTGTGGGACCCCGGATGCTCTTTCATCGAGCCCTGTTATATGGGAAAACTCAGTGCCAAATGCTTAATGCACAGACTACCCTATTCCAGTAGCCAAAGTTTATAACTTTTTAGACACCCATCTCACCAGGGGACTCGAACACTGGCCAACAAGGTGGCAGTTGCATGCTGTATCCACTACACCATACTTCAAAGACATTAAGAGAGGTAGGAAGTCTGGGGTATTTAACCAACCAGAACTCGAATTCTCTCCCAGGCGATGAGATAGTGTGGGACCCCGGATGCTCTTTCATCGAGCCCTGTTATATGGGAAAACTCAGTGCCAAATGCTTAATGCACAGACTACCCTATTCCAGTAGCTGAAGTTTATAACTTTTTAGACACTCATCCCACCAGGGGACTCGAACACTGGCCAACAAGGTGGCAGTTGCATGCTGTATCCACTACACCATACTTCAAAGACATTAAGAGAGGTAGGAAGTCTGGGGTATTTAACCAACCAGAACTCCAATCCTCTCCCAGGCGATGAGATAGTGTGGGACCCCGGATGCTCTTTCATCGAGCCCTGTTATATGGGAAAACTCAGTGCCAAATGCTTAATGCACAGACTACCCTATTCCAGTAGCTAAAGTTTATAACTTTTTAGACACCCATCTCACCAGGGGACTCGAACACTGGCCAACAACGTGGCAGTTGCATGCTGTATCCACTACACCATACTTCAAAGCCATTAAGAGAGGTAGGAATTCTGGGGTATTTAACTAACCAGAACTCCAATCCTCTCCCAGGCGATGAGATAGTGTGGGACCCCGGATGCTCTTTAATCGAGCCCTGTTATATGGGAAAACTCAGCGCCAAATGCTTAATGCACAGACTACCCTATTCCAGTAGCTGAAGTTTATAACTTTTTAGACCCTCATCCCACCAGGGGACTCGAACACTAGCCAACAAGGTGGCAGTTGCATGCTGTATCCACTACACCATACTTCAAAGCCATTAAGAGAGGTAGGAATTCTGGGGTATTTAACCAACCAGAACTCCAATCCTCGCCAGGCGATGAGATAGTGTGGGACCCCGGATGCTCTTTCATCGATCCCTGTTATATAGGAAAACTCAGTGCCAAATGCTTAATGCACAGACTACCCTATTCCAGTAGCTGAAGTTTATAACTTTTTAGACACTCATCCCACCAGGGGACTTGAACACTGGCCAACAAGGTAGCAGTTGAATGCTGTATCCACTACACCATACTTCAAAGCCATTAAGAGAGGTAGGAATTCTGGGGAATTTAACCAACCTGAACTCCAATCCTCTCCCAGGCGATGAGATAGTGTGGGACCTCGGATGCTCTTTCATCGAGCCCTGTTATATTGGAAAACTCAGTGCCAAATGCTTAATGCACAGACTACCCTATTCCAGTAGCTGAAGTTTATAACTTTTTAGACACTCATCCCACCAGGGGACTCGAACACCGGCCAACAAGGTGGCAGTTGCATACTGTATCCACTACACCATACTTCAAAGCCATTAAGAGAGGTAGGAATTCTGGGCTATTTAACCAACCAGAACTCCAATCCTCTCCCAGGCGGTGAGATAGTGTGGGACCCCGGATGCTCTTTCATCGAGCCCTGTTATATAGGAAAACTCAGTGCCAAATGCTTAATGCACAGACTACCCTATTCCAGTAGCTGAAGTTTATAACTTTTTAGACACTCATCCCTCCAGGGGACTCGAACACTGGCCAACAAGGTGGCAGTTGCATGCTGTATCCACTACACCATACTTCAAAGCCATTAAGAGAGGTAGGAATTCTGGGGTATTTAACCAACCAGAACTCCAATCCTCTCCCAGGCAATGAGATAGTGTGGGACCCCGGATGCTCTTTCATCGAGCCCTGTTATATGGGAAAACTCAGTGCCAAATGCTTAATGCACAGACTACCCTATTCCAGTAGCTGAAGTTTATAACTTTTTAGACACTCATCCCACCAGGGGACTCGAACACTGGCCAACAAGGTGGCAGTTGCATGCTGTATCCACTACACCATACTTCAAAGACATTAAGAGAGGTAGGAAGTCTGGGGTATTTAACCAACCAGAACTCCAATCCTCTCCCAGGCGATGAGATAGTGTGGGACCCCGGATGCTCTTTCATCGAGCCCTGTTATATGGGAAAACTCAGTGCCAAATGCTTAATGCACAGACTACCCTATTCCAGTAGCTGAAGTTTATAACTTTTTAGACACTCATCCCACCAGGGGACTCGAACACTGGCCAACAAGGTGGCAGTTGCATGCTGTATCCACTACACCATACTTCAAAGCCATTAAGAGAGGTAGGAATTCTGGGGTATTTAACCAACCAGAACTCCAATCCTCTCCCAGGCAATGAGATAGTGTGGGACCCCGGATGCTCTTTCATCGAGCCCTGTTATATGGGAAAACTCAGTGCCAAATGCTTAATGCACAGACTACCCTATTCCAGTAGCCAAAGTTTATAACTTTTTAGACACCCATCTCACCAGGGGACTCGAACACCGGCCAACAAGGTGGCAGTTGCATACTGTATCCACTACACCATACTTCAAAGCAATTAAGAGAGGTAGGAATTCAGGGCTATTTAACCAACCAGAACTCCAATCCTCTCCCAGGCGGTGAGATAGTGTGGGACCCCGGATGCTCTTTCATCAAGCCCTGTTATATAGGAAAACTCAGTGCCAAATGCTTAATGCACAGACTACCCTATTCCAGTAGCTGAAGTTTATAACTTTTTAGACACTCATCCCACCAGGGGACTCGAACACTGGCCAACAAGGTGGCAGTTGCAAGCTGTATCCACTACACCATACTTCAAAGACATTAAGAGAGGTAGGAAGTCTGGGGTATTTAACCAACCAGAACTCCAATCCTCTCCCAGGCGATGAGATAGTGTGGGACCCCGGATGCTCTTTCATCGAGCCCTGTTATATGGGAAAACTCAGTGCCAAATGCTTAATGCACAGACTACCCTATTCCAGTAGCTAAAGTTTATAACTTTTTAGACACCCATCTCACCAGGGGACTCGAACACTGGCCAACAAGGTGGCAGTTGCATGCTGTATCCACTACACCATACTTCAAAGCCATTAAGAGAGGTAGGAAGTCTGGGGTATTTAACCAACCAGAACTCCAATCCTCTCCCAGGCGATGAGATAGTGTGGGACCCCGGATGCTCTTTCATCGAGCCCTGTTATATGGGAAAACTCAGTGCCAAATGCTTAATGCACAGACTACCCTATTCCAGTAGCTGAAGTTTATAACTTTTTAGACACTCATCCCACCAGGGGACTCGAACACTGGCCAACAAGGTGGCAGTTGCATGCTGTATTCACTACACCATACTTCAAAGCCATTAAGAGAGGTAGGAATTCTGGGGTATTTAACCAACCAGAACTCCAATCCTCTCCCAGGCGATGAGATAGTGTGGGACCTCGGATGCTCTTTCATCGAGCCCTGTTATATTGGAAAACTCAGTGCCAAATGCTTAATGCACAGACTACCCTATTCCATTAGCTGAAGTTTATAACTTTTTAGACACTCATCCCACCAGGGGACTCGAACACCGGCCAACAAGGTGGCAGTTGCATACTGTATCCACTACACCATACTTCAAAGCAATTAAGAGAGGTAGGAATTCAGGGCTATTTAACCAACCAGAACTCCAATCCTCTCCCAGGCGGTGAGATAGTGTGGGACCCCGGATGCTCTTTCATCAAGCCCTGTTATATAGGAAAACTCAGTGCCAAATGCTTAATGCACAGACTACCCTATTCCAGTAGCTGAAGTTTATAACTTTTTAGACACTCATCCCTCCAGGGGACTCGAACACTGGCCAACAAGGTGGCAGTTGCATGCTGTATCCACTACACCATACTTCAAAGCCATTAAGAGAGGTAGGAATTCTGGGCTATTTAACCAACCAGAACTCCAATCCTCTCCCAGGCAATGAGATAGTGTGGGACCCCGGATGCTCTTTCATCGAGCCCTGTTATATGGGAAAACTCAGTGCCAAATGCTTAATGCACAGACTACCCTATTCCAGTAGCTGAAGTTTATAACTTTTTAGACACTCATCCCACCAGGGGACTCGAACACTGGCCAACAAGGTGGCAGTTGCATGCTGTATCCACTACACCATACTTCAAAGACATTAAGAGAGGTAGGAAGTCTGGGGTATTTAACCAACCAGAACTCCAATCCTCTCCCAGGCGATGAGATAGTGTGGGACCCCGGATGCTCTTTCATCGAGCCCTGTTATATGGGAAAACTCAGTGCCAAATGCTTAATGCACAGACTACCCTATTCCAGTAGCTGAAGTTTATAACTTTTTAGACACTCATCCCACCAGGGGACTCGAACACTGGCCAACAAGGTGGCAGTTGCATGCTGTATCCACTACACCATACTTCAAAGCCATTAAGAGAGGTAGGAATTCTGGGGTATTTAACCAACCAGAACTCCAATCCTCTCCCAGGCAATGAGATAGTGTGGAACCCCGGATGCTCTTTCATCGAGCCCTGTTATATGGGAAAACTCAGTGCCAAATGCTTAATGCACAGACTACCCTATTCCAGTAGCCAAAGTTTATAACTTTTTAGACACCCATCTCACCAGGGGACTCGAACACTGGCCAACAAGGTGGCAGTTGCATGCTGTATCCACTACACCATACTTCAAAGACATTAAGAGAGGTAGGAAGTCTGGGGTATTTAACCAACCAGAACTCCAATCCTCTCCCAGGCGATGAGATAGTGTGGGACCCCGGATGCTCTTTCATCGAGCCCTGTTATATGGGAAAACTCAGTGCCAAATGCTTAATGCACAGACTACCCTATTCCAGTAGCTAAAGTTTATAACTTTTTAGACACCCATCTCACCAGGGGACTCGAACACTGGCCAACAAGGTGGCAGTTGCATGCTGTATCCACTACACCATACTTCAAAGCCATTAAGAGAGGTAGGAATTCTGGGGTATTTAACCAACCGGAACTCCAATCCTCTCCCAGGCAATGAGATAGTGTGGGACCCCGGATGCTCTTTCATCGAGCCCTGTTATATGGGAAAACTCAGTGCCAAATGCTTAATGCACAGACTACCCTATTCCAGTAGCTGAAGTTTATAACTTTTTAGACACTCCTCCCACCAGGGGACTCGAACACTGGCCAACAAGGTGGCAGTTGCATGCTGTATACTCTACACCATACTTCAAAGCCATTAAGAGAGGTAGGAAGTCTGGGGTATTTAACCAACCAGAACTCCAATCCTCTCCCAGACGATGAGATAGTGTGGGACCCCGGATGCTCTTTCATCGAGCCCTGCTATATGGGAAAACTCAGTGCCAAATGCTTAATGCACAGACTACCCTATTCCAGTAGCTGAAGTTTATAACTTTTTAGACACTCATCCCACCAGGGGACTCGAACACTGGCCAACAAGGTGGCAGTTGCATGCTGTATCCACTACACCATACTTCAAAGCCATTAAGAGAGGTAGGAATTCTGGGGTATTTAACCAACCAGAACTCCAATCCTCTCCCAGGCAATGAGATAGTGTGGGACCCCGGATGCTCTTTCATCGAGCCCTGTTATATGGGAAAACTCAGTGCCAAATGCTTAATGCACAGACTACCCTATTCCAGTAGCTAAAGTTTATAACTTTTTAGACACCCATCTCACCAGGGGACTCGAACACTGGCCAACAAGGTGGCAGTTGCATGCTGTATCCACTACACCATACTTCAAAGCCATTAAGAGAGGTAGGAAGTCTGGGGTATTTAACCAACCAGAACTCCAATCCTCTCCCAGGCGATGAGATAGTGTGGGACCCCGGATGCTCTTTCATCGAGCCCTGTTATATGGGAAAACTCAGTGCCAAATGCTTAATGCACAGACTACCCTATTCCAGTAGCTGAAGTTTATAACTTTTTAGACACTCATCCCACCAGGGGACTCGAACACTGGCCAACAAGGTGGCAGTTGCATGCTGTATCCACTACACCATACTTCAAAGCCATTAAGAGAGGTAGGAATTCTGGGGTATTTAACCATCCAGAACTCCAATCCTCTCCCAGGCGATGAGATAGTGTGGGACCCCGGATGCTCTTTCATCGAGCCCTGTTATATGGGAAAACTCAGTGCCAAATGCTTAATGCAGACTACCCTATTCCAGTAGCTGAAGTTTATAACTTTTTAGACACTCATCCCACCAGGGGACTCGAACACTGGCCAACAAGGTGGCAGTTGCATGCTGTATCCACTACACCATACTTCAAAGCCATTAAGAGAGGTAGGAAGTCTGGGGTATTTAACCAACCAGAACTCCAATCCTCTCCCAGGCGATGAGATAGTGTGGGACCCCGGATGCTCTTTCATCGAGCCCTGTTATATGGGAAAACTCAGTGCCAAATGCTTAATGCACAGACTACCCTATTCCAGTAGCTGAAGTTTATAACTTTTTAGACACTCATCCCACCAGGAGACTCGAACACTGGCCAACAAGGTGGCAGTTGCATGCTGTATCCACTACACCATACTTCAAAGACATTAAGAGAGGTAGGAAGTCTGGGGTATTTAACCAACCAGAACTCCAATCCTCTCCCAGGCGATGAGATAGTGTGGGACCCCGGATGCTCTTTCATCGAGCCCTGTTATATGGGAAAACTCAGTGCCAAATGCTTAATGCACAGACTACCCTATTCCAGTAGCTGAAGTTTATAACTTTTTAGACACTCATCCCACCAGGGGACTCGAACACTGGCCAACAAGGTGGCAGTTGCATGCTGTATCCACTACACCATACTTCAAAGACATTAAGAGAGGTAGGAAGTCTGGGGTATTTAACCAACCAGAACTCCAATCCTCTCCCAGGCGATGAGATAGTGTGGGACCCCGGATGCTCTTTCATCGAGCCCTGTTATATGGGAAAACTCAGTGCCAAATGCTTAATGCACAGACTACCCTATTCCAGTAGCTAAAGTTTATAACTTTTTAGACACCCATCTCACCAGGGGACTCGAACACTGGCCAACAAGGTGGCAGTTGCATGCTGTATCCACTACACCATACTTCAAAGCCATTAAGAGAGGTAGGAAGTCTGGGGTATTTAACCAACCAGAACTCCAATCCTCTCCCAGGCGATGAGATAGTGTGGGACCCCGGATGCTCTTTCATCGAGCCCTGTTATATGGGAAAACTCAGTGCCAAATGCTTAATGCACAGACTACCCTATTCCAGTAGCTGAAGTTTATAACTTTTTAGACACTCATCCCACCAGGGGACTCGAACACTGGCCAATAAGGTGGCAGTTGCATGCTGTATCCACTACACCATACTTCAAAGCCATTAAGAGAGGTAGGAATTCTTGGGTATTTAACCAACCAGAACTCCAATCCTCTCCCAGGCGATGAGATAGTGTGGGACCTCGGATGCTCTTTCATCGAGCCCTGTTATATTGGAAAACTCAGTGCCAAATGCTTAATGCACAGACTACCCTATTCCATTAGCTGAAGTTTATAACTTTTTAGACACTCATCCCACCAGGGGACTCGAACACCGGCCAACAAGGTGGCAGTTGCATACTGTATCCACTACACCATACTTCAAAGCCATTAAGAGAGGTAGGAATTCTGGGCTATTTAACCAACCAGAACTCCAATCCTCTCCCAGGCGGTGAGATAGTGTGGGACCCCGGATGCTCTTTCATCGAGCCCTGTTATATAGGAAAACTCAGTGCCAAATGCTTAATGCACAGACTACCCTATTCCAGTAGCTGAAGTTTATAACTTTTTAGACACTCATCCCTCCAGGGGACTCGAACACTGGCCAACAAGGTGGCAGTTGCATGCTGTATCCACTACACCATACTTCAAAGCCATTAAGAGAGGTAGGAATTCTGGGGTATTTAACCAACCAGAACTCCAATCCTCTCCCAGGCAATGAGATAGTGTGGGACCCCGGATGCTCTTTCATCGAGCCCTGTTATATGGGAAAACTCAGTGCCAAATGCTTAATGCACAGACTACCCTATTCCAGTAGCTGAAGTTTATAACTTTTTAGACACTCATCCCACCAGGGGACTCGAACACTGGCCAACAAGGTGGCAGTTGCATGCTGTATCCACTACACCATACTTCAAAGACATTAAGAGAGGTAGGAAGTCTGGGGTATTTAACCAACCAGAACTCCAATCCTCTCCCAGGCGATGAGATAGTGTGGGACCCCGGATGCTCTTTCATCGAGCCCTGTTATATGGGAAAACTCAGTGCCAAATGCTTAATGTACAGACTACCCTATTCCAGTAGCTGAAGTTTATAACTTTTTAGACACTCATCCCACCAGGGGACTCGAACACTGGCCAACAAGGTGGCAGTTGCATGCTGTATCCACTACACCATACTTCAAAGCCATTAAGAGAGGTAGGAAGTCTGGGGTATTTAACCAACCAGAACTCCAATCCTCTCCCAGGCGATGAGATAGTGTGGGACCCCGGATGCTCTTTCATCGAGCCCTGTTATATGGGAAAACTCAGTGCCAAATGCTTAATGCACAGACTACCCTATTCCAGTAGCTGAAGTTTATAACTTTTTAGACACTCATCCCACCAGGGGACTCGAACACTGGCCAATAAGGTGGCAGTTGCATGCTGTATCCACTACACCATACTTCAAAGCCATTAAGAGAGGTAGGAATTCTTGGGTATTTAACCAACCAGAACTCCAATCCTCTCCCAGGCGATGAGATAGTGTGGGACCTCGGATGCTCTTTCATCGAGCCCTGTTATATTGGAAAACTCAGTGCCAAATGCTTAATGCACAGACTACCCTATTCCATTAGCTGAAGTTTATAACTTTTTAGACACTCATCCCACCAGGGGACTCGAACACCGGCCAACAAGGTGGCAGTTGCATACTGTATCCACTACACCATACTTCAAAGCCATTAAGAGAGGTAGGAATTCTGGGCTATTTAACCAACCAGAACTCCAATCCTCTCCCAGGCGGTGAGATAGTGTGGGACCCCGGATGCTCTTTCATCGAGCCCTGTTATATAGGAAAACTCAGTGCCAAATGCTTAATGCACAGACTACCCTATTCCAGTAGCTGAAGTTTATAACTTTTTAGACACTCATCCCTCCAGGGGACTCGAACACTGGCCAACAAGGTGGCAGTTGCATGCTGTATCCACTACACCATACTTCAAAGCCATTAAGAGAGGTAGGAATTCTGGGGTATTTAACCAACCAGAACTCCAATCCTCTCCCAGGCAATGAGATAGTGTGGGACCCCGGATGCTCTTTCATCGAGCCCTGTTATATGGGAAAACTCAGTGCCAAATGCTTAATGCACAGACTACCCTATTCCAGTAGCTGAAGTTTATAACTTTTTAGACACTCATCCCACCAGGGGACTCGAACACTGGCCAACAAGGTGGCAGTTGCATGCTGTATCCACTACACCATACTTCAAAGACATTAAGAGAGGTAGGAAGTCTGGGGTATTTAACCAACCAGAACTCCAATCCTCTCCCAGGCGATGAGATAGTGTGGGACCCCGGATGCTCTTTCATCGAGCCCTGTTATATGGGAAAACTCAGTGCCAAATGCTTAATGTACAGACTACCCTATTCCAGTAGCTGAAGTTTATAACTTTTTAGACACTCATCCCACCAGGGGACTCGAACACTGGCCAACAAGGTGGCAGTTGCATGCTGTATCCACTACACCATACTTCAAAGCCATTAAGAGAGGTAGGAATTCTGGGGTATTTAACCAACCAGAACTCCAATCCTCTCCCAGGCAATGAGATAGTGTGGGACCCCGGATGCTCTTTCATCGAGCCCTGTTATATGGGAAAACTCAGTGCCAAATGCTTAATGCACAGACTACCCTATTCCAGTAGCCAAAGTTTATAACTTTTTAGACACCCATCTCACCAGGGGACTCGAACACTGGCCAACAAGGTGGCAGTTGCATGCTGTATCCACTACACCATACTTCAAAGACATTAAGAGAGGTAGGAAGTCTGGGGTATTTAACCAACCAGAACTCCAATCCTCTCCCAGGCGATGAGATAGTGTGGGACCCCGGATGCTCTTTCATCGAGCCCTGTTATATGGGAAAACTCAGTGCCAAATGCTTAATGCACAGACTACCCTATTCCAGTAGCTGAAGTTTATAACTTTTTAGACACTCATCCCACCAGGGGACTCGAACACTGGCCAACAAGGTGGCAGTTGCATGCTGTATCCACTACACCATACTTCAAAGCCATTAAGAGAGGTAGGAATTCTGGGGTATTTAACCAACCAGAACTCCAATCCTCTCCCAGGCAATGAGATAGTGTGGGACCCCGGATGCTCTTTCATCGAGCCCTGTTATATGGGAAAACTCAGTGCCAAATGCTTAATGCACAGACTACCCTATTCCAGTAGCTGAAGTTTATAACTTTTTAGACACTCATCCCACCAGGGGACTCGAACACTGGCCAACAAGGTGGCAGTTGCATGCTGTATACTCTACACCATATTTCAAAGCCATTAAGAGAGGTAGGAAGTCTGGGGTATTTAACCAACCAAAACTCCAATCCTCTCCCAGGCGATGAGATAGTGTGGGACCCCGGATGCTCTTTCATCGAGCCCTGTTATATGGGAAAACTCAGTGCCAAATGCTTAATGCACAGACTACCCTATTCCAGTAGCTGAGTT